>NC_050203.1:81034406-81352844 GCF_013141755.1 Anopheles stephensi | reverse complement strand
GCGTAGTATGCGCGGCGCCAAGCTGTGTGTCGTTAGGACGCATCGGAAGAAGAAGGAGTCGGAAATTGTCGGTACGACGCAGATCATCACCCCACACGCGCTGCCAATGTTCCGGCAGGAAAAGACTCGCTCGGTGCGTAAGAAGCTGGAGAAGGATCGGCTTGATCCTGTGAAATCCAAGCGACCCGATCTACCGATCACCAGCGGCCAGGGTGGACGTGTGGCCAGTTCCGGTGGAACGCTCTCGTCGTACGTTATTCGAAATTTGGGCTTAAGCAAGCGGGTGGAGGATGATCAGGATCCGCGCGAAGCCATCCTGAAGTATGCGAAGGAGGCGGCCGAAAATCCTTACTGGATTGCGCCGGCCTACGCCAAAACGCAACCCAAGCCCATCTTCAACAGCGAGGACGAACCGGAAGCGAAAAAGACTAAAACGGAGCAGTAGAAGGACGTATTGATAGGTTAAACATGTATAAGAAAAAATGTTCCATTTCTGCCTATTAAAACATGTGCTTTTAATCGTAAATTAAACATAAATGATGCGCCGCCGAGCTCACACGACACTACAAAATGCCGTCCTGCAGGCGGAAACAGTCCGAAACGATTTTCCACTTGTCTCCCTGGGCCGTTATCATGAACGATTGCTGGAATGGTTTCGACGGGTTATCGTGGAACTTTACCGAGCCGGAAACCTGCATCACGAAGGTTATCTGCGCCGATACGGCATCGTCTACGATGGGCTGTGCATCGATCGTCGTGATCGTGTGCTCAGAGCGGGGTAGCTCGTGGAAATATTTCTGTATTTCGTCCTTTCCCTTCGCACCGTTCCCATTCCACACGAGCAGCCCGGTGTCCATGTACAGGGGTGCCATGTGCTGTGCAGGAAAGAATAGCTTTATTAGTGTATGCGGTGCGGTTTACAACACAATATGCCCGCTTACCTGCCGCTTCTTATCCACATGGTCGTAGTATAGCTTTACGAACGCTTCCGCTGTGGTACATACTGTATCGATTTTGGTACGCATTTCCTAGGAGAAGAGTGATTAAAATAACGGTTCAAAATGAACATTCTGACTGAGATTTTAGTGAAGATGCTTACGTTATCAATTTTTGCAGAAGCCATTATGAAATAAAGATGATTTTTACAACGGAAAGTAACGAAAATTAGTTAGCGCGGCGTCAAGAATGCCGGACATAAACACGATTGTTTACATTGTTTGACGTTTAACACATGCGGACAGTGGGAAATCAAGCTGGTACGCAAACGTATTATTTTTATATATTGTTATTGCTTGCGCTAGGTTTTTGGCATTTTTAATTAAAACGGTAAACTAATAAAAATAACAGTGAAAATATGAAGCATGTTTGTTGTTTCGTTTTCTTTTATTTCACAAAAGTTTTCCAGCAAAATCTCCCAATGATTGTGTCCGTTAGCAGTCCCTTTGTGATACGTATTGCGAGGAACGAGCGAACGTCTGTGATTTTTCAACCCATCGACATAAACACGAACAAAACCAATCCTGAAATGTCACGGAAAACACAAACAATCCTTGTTCGCGCCAACGCACAACTAGGAAACTACGCAATTCAACTGAACTTTTCATAGATAGTAAGGACAGCTGGCCTCAGCAGCCGGACCGTAAAATAACAGGAACAATATTGCGAGGAAACCACCACAAGCTATGACCTCTTCCAAGTGCCGATTCTGCCTAGAGCCGCATTGCCCTGAAGCCGGTAGCGTTTCCGTGCAGAACGTACCATTCAGCACCGCCATCAAGCGTGTATTCTCGTTTGAGGTAATAACCCGGAACAATTGCAGAATAATGTATCAAATTACTATGTAAATCGCTGTGTATACTATTGTAGATAAAATCGGAACATAATTTACCCGACCATGTGTGTAAAGTATGTTCGACAAAGGTATGGCTATTCCATACCTACAGCGTACTGGTGGAAGATAATCAGCGTAAACTGCTACAAGAATGCACGATGGCGAGTACTATCCAAAGCGATGACGTAGATAACGCATCGCCTAATGGAACTTCAACTGAGCATCCTCAAATCAAAGTAGAACCACAGGACGAGGACAGCACCACGGTAGATGACACCTCCGCAAACTGTGAGGATGCTTTGGAAGCTACGGCTCAGCCAGTGTTAGAAATTGATGTAGCTGACAATATTACGACGGAAGAATACCGTATTGCAACAAACGGTGAGGAAATCAATTCAGTTACCACAGGTAAGACTTCCGCGGACACAAATCTGCCGCTAGAAGATGAAAGCACAAATACTAGCAACGTGTTGGAGCGTGATAGAACACACGAGGGCGAGCCAGGCGAAGCTGAAACAACTTCTGCGAACGATTCTCAACAAACCTCGCAAGATGTTTCCCTTCCCTCGAACACTGTCGGGCCGTTCGCGTGCGATCACTGTGAGCGATCGTTCGGCAGCCGAAAAGAGTTGAAAAACCATCAGCGTATCCACAAAACGAGCGAGTGTCCCATTTGCAAAAAAACGATTAAAGGGGACTTTATCAACCAGCATATAGCCGTACACAATGGCACGTTCCGGTGTGACATCTGTGACACTCCGTTCGGCAGTCGCCTCACCTTGCGAAAGCACAAAGACCTGAGGCACGCGGACGAAGATCAACCGTACGATGAAGCGTTTCACTGCAGCATGTGCGACCGGACATTTCACAACAAAACGCAATTGTCGGTGCATCGCAAGACGCACCTCATGAAACAGTGCCCGATGTGCTTGAAGCAGGTAAGAAGCATGCATCTGCAGAGTCACATTTCCACCCATCAGGGTGCGCACTACTGTGAGCCTTGCCAGAAAGCGTTTTCGTCGCGCAATAATTTATTGATTCATAAAAAATCTAAACATTCGACGGTGGTACAGCCGGTAGTGGCGTGCGATCAGTGCGAACTTACCTTTCCCACTCGGGCAAAGCTGACCGTTCATCAGAAGGTGCACCTGCGTAAAGTGTGTCATGTCTGTGGGAAATCATTACGGCCGAACAAGATGAAGGAGCATCTGGCTTCGCATGAAGGGGCGTTCCGGTGTCCGGACTGTGATAAGACGTTCACCACCAAGTACAGCATGCAGAAACACATCCGTACATCGGCGCAATGTGGAAAAGAAACAAGCGATGATGAATCAGAACCTGAGTTAACGGTAGCTTTAGAATGCCGGGAATGACTGTACTAAGCTGAGCTATTAATATTTTTACCTATTTTAGCCATATAACCGGTAAAGGTCTTGCCTTCTGAATCTTCTTTTATTCGAGAAAAAAAAATAATTCATAATACTTTAATACAAACTTTACCAGCAATACGGCCAGGCCGTTCTTTATGAATAAAAAAAAATACAAACTTTACCTGATTCCGGTCCGGATTCTCTTAGACAAAAAAAAGAACAGAACAATTATTAGTCCCCACAAGCATTATAATGTTTCAACGGTATTTTGAAATTCTTCTCCCGAATCGGTTATTTTCGAACGTGAGCTCGAATGTTTGTGCCGCCGTTGACAGCTTCGTTTGCGTTTACAACCACCCTGATCGAGCGCTTGACAATCGACGCCATTTTCCAATTTGCCATTTTTATAAACAAAGTGCTTGCGGACGGATGCCGTGCTGCCGAGTCGTCCGTGTTATTTCACTCCACTGACGAACATGTTCAACGCCGATGTCTGGAAATTGTGGGAAAGAAGCGGAAAATCCGAGTTGTAAATATCCTTCCATGGTTCCGGACGGGCACTTGCCGGCTGCACATCTCTGCGTCTGTTGCGTGCGTCGTGTTTGGTGGAACCGTGCCATTGCAAAAAAAAAGTCTCTTCCTCTGCTCCCCCATCCCACCCCCTCATCGGTCCATTAGCGAGCGCCATGTGAAAACGTCAAAGTGATGAAATTCGCTTACGTGAGGCCAATCGAACCCGTAATTTACCACCGGGTGTGCCGATGTGCTGAATTTCCGGTGTTTGCCGGTGGACGGAAGCGGAATGCAAACCATCCGACCGAACGAGCGCGGGATTGCGTCGTGCCGATGCGGCTGCCTCCATCCTCTCTCCATTCGCTTATCCACCCATTCACTAACACAGTGCGTATGCTCAATGTTCTTGGTCGTTTGTTTATCTTCCTTCCCGGACGGACGCACACGCCAGCTTGAAGCAATGCAAGGCACTTCTGAAGGACGATCAGCAGAGCCCACTGTTTGGGAAGAACGAGCGCAAGAATGGCATCTCCCGGGCGATCTACGAGCTCATCTCGCGGGGCATACACGGCCAGCTGAAGAAGGATAGTGTGCTGCAGATGCTCGGGGAGCTTGTGGTAAGTGCTTGCGGTGGTCACAAACCGCACGGCCAGTCGCTCATCCGCTCATCGGCTGTTGCATTGTAGAGTCTCCACAATGACGTGCCCTCCATACTGCTGGATGTGTTCGGGATCTTCGACGCGGAAACTGCCGGCACCGGTGGCGACGCTCCGCCGAGCGAGGAGCGTTCCATGTTTTGCTACATCGTGAAGGAAACGGAACGGTTTCTGTCGGAAAAGCTGCTTAAGGAACGGCTGGAGATCGACACGCTGCAGGACGTGGGCACAATCAAGAATCGTAGTTTCTACACACGATTTATCAAAGTGAAAACAAAGCTCTAGTAAGACCCGGTGGCAAGAGTAAATGTTTGTGATGCGATTCTTAACCTATTTTCCTTTCTCGCTCCCCACACACCCACAGTTACAAGCAGCGTCGGTTTAATCTGTTCCGCGAGGAAAGCGAAGGCTATGCGAAACTCATCACGGAACTGAACCAGGAGTTCAATCAGGACACGATGACGGTACAGAGCGTGCTGGAAATTATCAAATCACTAATCGGCTGCTTCAATCTCGACCCGAACCGGGTGCTGGACATTATACTGGAATCGTTCGAAGCGCGCCCGGAGCAGGATCGAATTTTCATCCCGTTGCTGCAGGCCTACATCAACGATGGAAACATTATTTGCGAAGTGCTCGGGTACAAGTACCGCTACTTTGCGGATGTCCAGACGCCGGGTTCATTGTTCAAGGTGACCGCCCTGCTGCTGCAGCACCGTGTGATTATGCTGGACGATATATATGCGTGGGTAGGTAGTCCAAGCTCACCGAACTCTGTGGCTGAGAAAAAATCGCAAGCTGTAATGTGTCTGTTTTACTGTCCACCCCCCCAGTTAAATCCACCGGACAAAACAATCGTAGCGGACTGGGAAGCGGAAATGACGCAGGCGAAAGAGTACGTCCGGAAGCTTAACATTATCCTCACCAACAAGGACAAGGAACCGGAGCAGGAGCCCGAGTTCGAAACGGCACCGGAGAAGTACGCGCTCAACCAGAAGTGGGGTCTGTGCGAAGCGATGCTAATGATCGGTGACTGGAGCACGGCCCAGCAGCTGATCCGCAAGCTGCCGGACCAGTCGGTCATGGTGCACGAACCGATCGCGCTAGCACTGTGCCGACTGCTGCACATGATCATTGAACCGGTGTACAGGCTAAAGTGTGCCCTGCCGGCCAATATCAAGGGCCGTGCCATTTCGACGTACGGCGTGCTAAACAAGCTCGCGCCACCCCCCGTTACAACGCTGACCAAGCTTCGTCTGCATGCATTCCCCATGTTTACCGCCCTCGGGCCATCGTTGCACTACGATTCGGTGCTGCTGTACAAGTTGCTGCGCCTGATGCGCGTCATTCTGACCGACATGAACGTGGATCCGCTGAACCCGCCGGCCCCGGGCAGTACGTTGACCGAGCACGAGCAGCTTTACTACGACATTCTGACGCTGCTGGACGCTGCCGTGCTGCCGGCGCTGGCGTACATGGATTGCAATTGCTGTGTGGCGGAAGAGATCTGGTCCATCGTGAAGCTGTACCCGTACCAGTACCGGTACAGCTTGTACGCGCGCTGGAAGAACGATACCTTTCAGCTGCAGCCCCAGCTGATTCACCGACGCGGGACGGCTCAAAAGCAAATCAAAGCGCTCATGAAACGGGTCAGCAAGGAGAACAGCAAACCGGTGGGCAGGCTGATCGGAAAGCTTAGCCACTGTTCGCCCGGATTCCTGTTTGAATACGTGAGTAAAATTGCCCGGTGTGGCCTGCTTTTGTTTTCCCCACCTTATTCAAACTCTTCAAATCTCCCGCTGTTCCCGTGACGACAGATTCTGCTGCAGATACAGATCTACGACAATCTGATCGCACCGGTGGTCGATTCGCTCAAGTATCTCACCTCACTGTCGTACGACGTGCTCGGCTACTGTTTGATCGAAGCGCTCGAGCAGGTCGATCGGAATCCGATGCAAAACGACGGCACGAGCATCTCGCTGTGGCTGCAAAGTTTGGCCAACTTTTGCGGTGCCATCTACAAGAAGTACAACATCGAGCTGAGCGGGCTGCTGCAGTACGTCGCGAACCAGCTCAAATCGCACAAAAGTCTCGACCTGCTCATCCTGAAGGAGGTGGTGCAGAAGATGGCCGGCATCGAGGCGGCGGAAGAGATGACGAACGAGCAGCTGCAGGCGATGTGCGGTGGCGAGCTGCTGCGCGGTGAGGCTGGCTACTTCAGCCAGGTGCGCAACACGAAAAAGTCTTCACAGCGGCTGAAGGAGGCGCTGGCCAGCAACGATCTGGCGGTGGCGTTGTGCTTGCTGATAGCGCAGCAGAAACACTGCGTTATCTATCGCGAGACGGCCCAGAGCCATTTGAAGCTGGTGGGCAAGCTGTACGATCAGTGCCAGGATACGTTGGTACAGTTCGGGACGTTCCTTGGGTCGACGTACTCGGTGGAGGAGTACGTCGAGCGGCTGCCGACCATCCACAACATGCTGCAGAAGTACCACATACACTCGGATGTGGCATTCTTCCTGGCCCGTCCAATGTTTTCCCACGCAATCAATGTAAGGCGGCCCGGGGTAGCGGCGTGGCGGGTGGCGATTCCATTTTATTCAATTCCCTTTCCTTACTTTTGTAGCAAAAGTACGACCAGTTGCGTAAAGCGGAACCGAACGGGAAGAAGCTGTCCACCTCGCAGAAGATGGCCAAATACCTCGAAGCAACGGCGCAGGTCATGAACCCGGTCATCGAATCGGTTCGACCGCTGCATCCACCGAAGATCTGGGAGGACATCAGCCCCCAGTTTCTGGTCAGCTTTTGGTCGCTGTCGATGTACGATCTGCAGGTGCCGATGGAGAGCTATCAGCGCGAGATCAGCAAGCTCAAGCAGCTTTCGCTGGCGGTCATGGAGTCGAAGGAGCAGAACGCGTCCAAAAACAAGAAGGAGCAGGAGCGGTACGTTGCGCTGATGGACAAGCTGCAGGACGAGCGGAAGAAGCAGCAGGAGCACGTCGACAAAATAATGCACCGGTTGGCGAGCGAGAAGGACTACTGGTTCCTGTCCCGGTCGGCGAAATCGGCCAAAAACGAAACCATCACCCAGTTCCTGCAGCTGTGTCTGTTCCCGCGCTGCACGTTCACCGCGCTGGATGCGATCTACTGTGCCAAGTTCGTGCACACCATCCACAATCTGAAAACGGCCAACTTTTCCACCCTGCTCTGTTACGATCGGGTACGTAAGGCGGGCCTGAGGGGGAGAATCTCGAAACCAGCGAATCATTTCCGACTGTTTGTAATCTTCCTCCGATAGATATTCTGCGACATTACGTACTCGGTCACGTCCTGCACGGAGAACGAGGCGACCCGGTACGGCCGGTTCCTGTGCGCGATGCTGGAAACGGTGATGCGTTGGCACTCGGATGAGGCCACCTTCAACAAGGAGTGCGCCAACTACCCGGGCTTTGTGACCAAGTTCCGCGTCAGCAACCAGTACTCGGAGGCGATCGACCATGTCAACTACGAAAACTATCGGCACGTGTGCCACAAGTGGCACTACAAAATCACCAAAGCGATGGTGTTCTGTCTCGACTCGAAGGATTACATGCAGATCCGCAACTCGCTCATCATACTGATGCGCATCCTGCCCCACTTCCCGGTGCTGACGAAGCTGTCGCAGATACTCGAGAAGAAGGTGGAGAAGGTGCGCGAGGAGGAGAAGAACCAGCGGCAGGATCTGTTCGTGCTCGCGTCCAGCTACATCGGCCAGCTGAAAGCGAAGGCGGGCCAGATGATGCTGGAATCCGATTTCCATCAGGTGCCGGAGAAGACGTTTAAGGCGGCCACGGCGACCGCAACCGCAGCAACCACCACCGCAGCCGATCAGCAGCAGCAGCAGCAGCAGCAGAGTACGAAATCATCCGTCAATGGAAATGACGTTAAAGGTGAGAAAGGTCCTTCTGCGCTTTTGTCGAATGGTAAAATGCTAATTAGTTTTTGCTTTTGCTGTTAGGTGGACAGAGCAGTACAAGGCAGGCGGGCACTGGAAGCAGCAATTCCGGCACATCGAACGGTACAATCGCTAGCGCACCGGGCGGAAACTCAATCTCTTCCTCATCCTCTAGCTCAGTAGGTGCAACGGCGAACGGTAGCATCGGTGGCGGCGGCGGCGGCAGCGATCATCATCGCGCTGTCGACGCGGCCAAGAAGGAACCATCATCGTCCACGGCGTCATCCGGTGCGCGGGAAAGCGTTGGAGGATCGTCTTCGTCCACCCGCGAACCTTCCGTCTCGATGGCGCGCGAAAAGTCTTCGAAAGAGATCAAGCGCGAGGAGCGCGCCAGAGAGAAGGAGCGGGAGCGCGAGGAAGCGGCCGCCGCTGTGGCGGCACTTGCAACGGATCGTAAGCGGGAAAAGGAGAAGCGACGGGACAAACGAGGTAAGGGCGGAGAGGGATTGTGTGTGTGTGTGAGCAAGAAAGTAGATAACAGTTGGATTGGTTTGTTTCCAAAGATCATTACAACCACGAGCGTGAATCGAGAACCAGCGAGAGAGACCTAGCGCCACGGGATCGCAGCGAGCGGGATTTAAGCTCGGTGTCCAACTCGAGCAATGAGCAGCAGCACAGCAGTACGCGACGCAGCCAGGATCCGCCCGAACATGATAGAGGTGAGTCGGCATGGCATCATGTGCGGACGGGTGTTGGAGAAAATGGCGAGCTGAAAGTCATGTCTCTGATACATGCCATCTCCTACGTCTCCTTTGTCCATGAGAAAGATCAAGATCGGTTCTCAGATCTCGGATCCAGCATCTCACGGATTTCAGATCTCGTATCCCGGATCGCTCAGATCCCATTAGATATTCCCCCCACAGAAGAGCTAGAATGGCTAGAAAAGTTCTTCTACCTTCTCCAATCTACCGAGATTTGCATTGAGCTAATCGCTACATCTTAACCCTCTCACCATTTACCTCTTCCAGAGATGAAGCGCCGCAAGCTGGAAGGCTCTAGCTCCTCGAAGGTTAGTATACTGGAGGTGTCGAACGGTCGGTATAACGGCAGCGGTCTCGAACTCGCAAACTCGAAAGGTGCAACCCAGGAATGGCAAGGACGTCTAGCGCGAGCAACTAGCTACACACACTCACACACTTACCGCCCCCGAGATACAGAATAGAACAGTGGATGAGTGGGTTTGTGCGGGACGTTTGCTTTCGACGCCCAGTTAGAGGAGACGGGGCAGGCTAATCCCCAAACTCTAGACGTCAGACGTTTTTGCTACACCAAGCCGCCCCCCCCCTGGTTAGAGTGGGGGGAAAGTTGGTTCCATTTTGAACGGCCACTTTGAGATGCAGAAGCGAAGCTCGGTGCTGCTGCTGAAAGTTCTTCTACCAAGTCTTCCTTCCCTTCGCGAATGGATTGTGTGGAGCGAGAGCCAAATGTTTTGAAGGGTTTTGCATGAAGTGTCCCCACACCATCGAGCCGCGCGGTACACATACACAACTGATGGAGGACTGAAGGGCCAGTGTGTGTTCTTCAACCTAACCGGCAGGATGGAAACTACGGCACAAGAGAGCTTGATCACGGTAACAAGTAAGACCAGTTAACGACACTAGCATTACCCATCACGTGTGTGTGCCTGTGTGCCTGTGTGTGTGTGATGATGTCAAGGGTAGCAAAAAGAAGTGCAAAATGTAATGTAGTACAGAAGGTCCGGTCCACCGAGGAGGGAGGTATGTATACGGGAGCGTGCCAAAACGTGTTGACAAATTTGCAATTCATTCTTTAACCGTTTCCCCTTTTTCGTGTGCGTGTGTGCTACCAACTGTAGGAGGGCTAAATTAGGGCGGGTCGCAATCCTTTTAGCTTTTAAGTTCGAACATGTTGGTATGGGGAAACCGGTAACTCTGCTAATGTCGCACTCTTGTCCTACTCCTACTGTGTGACCTGGGACGGCAGGACGAACAGTATTAATACTACTGCAGACAAACCTGTTGCTACTGATCGGTTGCGAACGAGACAAAACCCCCTTTCACAATAATCCGACTAGTGACGGAAAACAGCACCAAGAGCATTCATTGTAATTGTCCCATTTTCTTATACCGGTTCAAAATCGCACAGAGCAAGCACGACGATGGTATCGGCAGCTCCGGCCAGCAGCTACTGTCCGAGTCGAAAAAGGAGCGCAGCAGCAAAACGAAGGAAAAGCGCGACAAGACTGACGAGGAGAAGGAACTCCGCAAGGAGCGCAAGCTGGGCCGCAAACGGGTATGCCGACCTGCCGCCAACGCGTCGCCCGTCGTCCTCTACCTCATCTTCATCGTCATTCTTCCCTCTGCTCTTCTTCAGCAGGAACGCAATCCGGAAGACGCGCTCCTAACGGACAAACGGTTGCGCCGGGAGGAGGAAAAGGCGAGCAAGCTGCTCGCCCACCAGAACGGTGACAATGACGGGGATCTGCCGCTGATGTCCGTGTCGTCGTCGTCGTCGCACCGGGACAAGCACCATCATTACCATCTGCGGGAATCGTCGCCCTCGTACTACCCGAGCAGCAGTAGCGGTGGTGGTGGTGGCGGTGGTGGCGGGAGTGGTGGTGGTGGTAGCGGTGGCAGTGTGTTGCGGGATCACCGTGAACGATCGCACGACCGTGGTTTGGATCGGGGCGAGAAGCAGTACTTTACGAAGACTTCCCGCACACGTTCGGGCTACTAGAACGGGGGGGAGCATTGATGTGTGTTGTAAAAAGAAGCGAGAGGGAAAGAGCAGAACAGTACAGACAAAGATCACAAAGTTGGAGGGGAATGAAATGATTTTAAATAAAAAAACAAAACAGCCTTCGTTACGGATCACTTTACACAGGTTCTGAATTTAGAGTTTGATTTGGCACGCGAGCTCTACACCTGGTTGGGACTTGGTGAGGTTAGGTAAAGTTGTATTAAATGGAGTCCTGTCGTGTAATTAAGCATTCGATTGTATGCACTAGTAGCTAGCGGAAGACTGGATCCTCAGAGATCCAACAGCAAACCAACTCAGCGTATTTTAATTGATCTTAACTGTGTTTGTGCCGCCGTGAAGATCACCCGAACTCGGCCGGTGCTCAGGGAAGAAATCTTTGTAAAGTTCAATTTTACCTCTTGAGTTGAGTGTGCGTGAGAGAGAAGAAAAGAAAGAGAGCCAGAAGTAATTGAATTCGCTATACACTACACAAACGGCACGGAAGGAGCTAGCGATATTGTATATTTTAAGCTAGACACACGATGTAATGAAGGTAGAGCAACTACTATAATAAAACGATAAACATTCTAGAGTTTAAAGACCAAGTTCTACTGGTGTTTTACAGCTTCACTCCTACCATCTCTTCATTGATTTTAAAGCCGCATATGACAGCATAGCCAGGGTAAAACTGTACGACGCCATGAGCTGTTTTGGAATTCCGGCCAAGCTTACCAGGCTTGTACGAATGACAATGGCCAACATCACATGCCAGGTGAAGGTGGTTGGAAAACTCCAGGATAAACTTCGGGGACCATCTTCTGTAAGTCAATCCAGATCCTGGCATACGCTGATGATATAGACATCATGGGTTTGAGGCTCTCCTATGTAGCAGAAGCTTATCAAAGGATCGAGCGTGCGGCACAGAACCTCGGGTTGGAGATTAACGAGGCGAAAACCAAAATGATGGTGACAGCGGCCCTGCTAACAAACACTGATTTACGCAGGGGTGATGTACAGATAGGTGACCGCACCTTCGAAGTCGTCCAAAACTTCACCTACCTGGGGTCAAAAGTCAGCACCGACAACAACACTGATATTGAGTTACGCGCAAGGGCTGGCTGGCCGCCAACCGGTCATACTACAGCCTGAGGAAACTTCTCCACTCTAAATACCTGTCGCGACGGACGAAGCTGAGACTGTACAGAACTTTTATAGTCCCAGTACTCACATACGCCTCTGAGGCATGGACTCTGTCCAAAACTGACGAAGCCCTCTTAGCCGCGTTCGAGAAGAAGATGCTCAGAAGGATTTTAGGCTCCGGTATGTGTGGAAGGACAATGGAGGAGCCGCTACAATGACGAGCTGTACGAGCTGTACGATGATCTTACCATCGTGCAGGGAATTAGACTCGCCAGGCTCCGGTGGGCTGGTAGCGTCATGAGAATGACACCGGACGACCCAGCCCGTAAAGTCCTTTTAGGCCGTCCACACGAACAGAGGAGGCGTGGTCCGCCCAAATTGAGATGGAGTGATGGCGTTGATGCGTTCGCCAGTGGTAGACGACGGCGCTAAACCGTGAGCGGTATCGAGGATTGTAGCAGCAGGCCAAGACCGCGAAGCGGTTGTAGCGCCCGATAAGTAAGTAAGTCTATTGGTGTTTTTTTTGTGTCCTTTCCATAGCCTTTATTTGGTATCTTTACAGTGAATTAAACGTGATGTTCAAGTGTTTCCTAGATTCCAATAGTTCCAATATCTAGGAGCCCTAGATCCCAAGGTCCCAAGATGGCAATACCTCGGATCCCGATCCGTCTCATCTAGGATCCGGAATCTTGGGAGCCGGGAATCTCCGATGATCTCAACTTCTTGGGATTCGCGATCCGGAATCTTGGAATCTCGGGATCTCGATATCCGGAATGTTGTGAGCAGGGAGAATCTCCGAATCTCGGATTTCAAGATCCTGAAAAAATCATCCCATGTTCTTGGGATTCGCGATCCGGAATCTCGGGCTCTTGTCCTTAGCCTTAATTTCGTATCTTTACAGTGACTTAAGTGTTGTGTTTCAAGTGTTCTTGGGTCAAGTGTTTCTTAGAGATTCCAATAGCTCCAAGATCCAGAAGTCCTAGATCCCGGATCCTAAGATCCCATGATGACAAGATCTCGGATCCCGATCCGTCTCACCTAGGATCTAGGATCCGGAATTTTGGGAGCCCGGAATCCCGGATCTCAATATCCTGAAAAAATCATCCCATGTTCTTGGGATTCGTTATCCGGAATCTCGGGCTCTTGTCCTTAGCCTTAATTTCGTATCTTTACAGTGACTTAAGTGTTGTTCAAGTGTGCAGCTTAAGTAAACCCACCGACAGTTTACTTACTTGAGCTAATGACCTTAATGACGTCCACAGTGTTCGGTTCAACCGAAACCTTCCATCTAAAATAGTTCCTTAAGATAAAACATCCCGAAGTCTCCGAAAAAGGAGTCCCCTTCGGAGTTATTATTCCTATCCTTAGCGATCGCAGGAGGTATCTCTTGGGATTCTAGCGTAAGCAGTCCACCCCGCAGTAACCATCTCCGCCAAAGTAGATGCATGAACCCACGGTTCCCCTCGAACGTTCCATAGTACATCAGATTTGTCCTCGGGGTGGTGGTGGTGGTGTTGTGCCCGAACCGCCGGCACATTAAGTAACACATCCGACGTCACACTAGCGAGCAGGAGTTAATGCTTCGCGTCGGTTTCGGGATCAGCTCGACCGAGGGTTGGTTTAGGTGGAGGGTAGAGGCGGACGGTGATTCCGTCTTTGCCTGCAGCAGTGGCGTTCCTTCGGTGCAGACCATTGAGGTTCGGTTGCGGCGCTGTAGGAAGAGAGCGTCTTGTTAGTGAAGAATCCAACAGCTCCTTCGTAGCACTGTACTTACTCTGAGCTCTGCACTAGAGTCGGAACTCGCCTGCCGTCGAAATCGCCACCGGCAGTTCCACTTCTGGTAGACGAGAGAGTTAAAGAACGCTTGCAGCGGATTCGTGATGGCCTAGGGAAGGGTAAAAGGCATATTGGATCAGAAGTTCACAAACGATTCCATCCCCAAAACGTTACGCACCATTATGTACCACACGGTGATGACCATCGAGAAGGGCAGATTGTACCACATCGTCCACAGCACGATACCGTTCACCAGGTTCGGCAGCCAGCAGACGTAAAATACGAGATTGATGAGGGAAAACTTGAGCTTAAACTTCGCCATCAGGTCCCGCTCGGTGTTGGACATCTGGCTGAAGCGTGCCACCAGCTGCCGGTCGACTTCCCGCGCTGCCTGGTAGTAGAGGACGGGGTTGGCGACCATCACCGCTATCATCGGCCCGTAAGTCATCACGTAGTTGGGCAGGATGCGCATGTAGGCCGTCGTCATGTCGTGGACGTTGTGGCAGCTGTGCGAAGAGGAAGTTAGTGACCTCCAGTTAGTGAGTCCAGTCATCCAACAAGAAGTCAGGATCGGCAACACTTACTCCGCATCTGGCACGTACAGCACCGTCAACCCCACACCAGTCAGTACCGCCGATATGCTCCACACGTAGTAGTGATAGGTTCGCAGTGCGTACCGTGCCCCGCTGAGCTGCCGCCGCACGTTGATCGCATAGCAGAGTGTCCAGAGCCAGGTGCACATGTAGAAGTACTGTATCCAGGCGGACGAAACGGCACAGAAGATGACGTTCGTCGTATCGTCCACATCGCTGTCCGGCGGGAGGACATCCTTGATGTACTTCCAGAGAGCGGACCGCAGGAAAACACCCAACGAAGCGCACAGGTCCGCTACCGCCAGCCAGACAATGATCTGTCGGCCGAGGTTCTGGTTCGAAAGGGTCAGCTCACCGCCGCGCCTTCGCCGAACGGCATGATGTGTGGGCCCATCCTCGTGTCGGATCCAAATCTACGGACGGGGGGAATGGAGGCATGGAGTGATCATTAACCTGATCCGCTCGGGATCATCGTGTTTAATTGGGAGAAATGTCTCGCCGGTCTTGATTATGTCAGAAGCAGAAGCATGTACACAAAAAACTGCCATAACCTAGGTCAGACTGGGTTCCCCCCCTCGTTAACCGCTGCTGGGGAGGCCACATTCCGAAAAGGAAGTTTGTTTTTTGTTTATTTAATTTCCACTTCGTCGGACAGTCTGAAAAGGCCGCTGATAACACTGACGCGCGAGGGCATGAGCTGATGATGGTACAGGAAATGCGCCTGAGTTAAAATCGATTCGAGTGTTAGGCTGATAAGAGATTAGAAGTTTGGAAGCTAATTTCACTACTGCTAAGCGAGTAAAGATGGCGGTCTCTGATTGCCAGGCACGATCTTCATACAATGTTGGAATCTCTCGGGTGAATCACTTCGGGCATTTGGGCGGCACTTTTTAAACTCTGATAAGACGCAAGATAAACACCAACAATCATCTCCAGACCATCATCTCGTGATGCAAGAAGACGATCTCTCCCTTCAAGATAAAGCTAGAGGAAGCGAATGACCTCGCGCAGGTTTCGTTCAAACTGGCAACACACCGTTTCTTATTAACAACGTCAAAACTACCTTCCCCAATGTCTCTTTATGTATATCCGGCCGACACGAGCCACGACCAGTGAAACGAAACCCCGAAATGGGAAAACTGCACTTCAGGAGCTTCACCGGACGGTGGCTTCCATCGCCCGACGGCTTACCTGATAGATCGCACCGGCTATGCCGAACACGGACGATATCAAACACACCACAATGTACCCGTCCGTATCGAACTCCGCCATCAGCTTGATGGCGGGCGGTGATCGTATCCGGTTGTGGCAGCAGAACGTCTGTATCGTTGGGTCTGCCATCGTTGCGGATCGGTCCGGTCGGACGAACTAAACCCCCACCGAAACAGCTCTGCCGGCGACGACGATGCCGCTTCAACCAACACTGCTCGATTCCGTGTCGCTAGTGCCGGTTGCAAGCGTGGTGGACATTTTCCGTGGTGTCTCTCGCACACTGGTGCGTGTGATGATGATTGGTGAAGCTGGTGCTGCTGCTGGCATCGGTTATCACTTTTTCGGAACACAGTCCCACCAGCTTACTCATGGGACGATGATGATGCTATTGATGAGATGAGGGGCAGCACACACAAAAAAAACCCCTTAATCCACTCCACCAAGTTCCAGTGCAATAAAAAATTGAATTGTGTTTTTGTTTGCTTTCGTCCAGTCCAGTTTAGAGGCTTTATCAATCTCTCGCTACTGTACTGGTCCACGACTATCGCCACGAAATGCACGAGTTCCGATGGTGATAGCGTTGGAGATGGTTGAGAAGAGTTAATCTAGCTTGAATGGAGCAGCGCATCGGTGGCCGTTGACATCGTACGGATGACCACACGAGACTCCGGAAGTCGCGTCCAGCGACGTGAGACGCCTGGAACTCCTAGGTATTACTTCACGTGTCTTATATCACTTTGATTGCGAGCCTGTATGCACTCTTCTGACTGATCCAGTTGACTGTTTTCTTTCTTCAGGGAGGACCCCATTCTCATCACCCCGTTCCCGTGACACTGGACATATCTACGATCGAAACCCCCGTTGCCGCTAAGTGAGGTTTAAATTTAAATCACTGATAAGACGCTTATAAGACGCTGGCAAGATAAGTGTACGAAAGGGATCGGCTAGACACAGACTGACGGACACACAGTTGCTCCCAGCTCGAGGTGAAACGAGTGACTAAAGCCAGAACGGTTATGTTTTCTGTCCCCACACAGTACATACAGCGCATGGCCTGCGATGAAGAAGCCCCGCAACGGTTTGGGCCCGGTTTGTTCGATTGCGGACTACCGTGGTTCAACGGATCGGAAGAAGTTCCCGAGCGGGACTTGCATTTTGTGGCTTTAATGCTTCATGCGGCTCAGGTTACGATTAACTTGGCTGCGGTTTATTAATCACAGGAGTGAATAGTGGATGACGATTCGTCTGATTCGGATAAACATGTTTATTCATTCATAGATACACAGACACATGTACGGCTCGATGTTGGGCTAGATTAGTGCGCGTATAGATAGACTCGGGTCCTCACCGTCCTCACTGTCCCACCAGCTGAAACCTTGCAAACAGTCCCAACAGTGCCGCTCCCACACCGGTCATGTGTGTGGAACAGTGTGCGGTTAGCGCATTAGGTCCGCCGGCACCATCGCCCCCGTCCGCGTAGTACTTGAAGCATCCCTCACCATTCTGCCAGCTGACGATGGCCGCCAACCAGCCGGGATTGGTAAAGTCCGGTGCATCGCTGAACGCGCACAGAAACACCTGCTCCATGAACAGATCGCGAAACAGGTCCGGATAGTCGAAGCCGGCAATCAGTTCCGATTCGCGCAGTATCTGCTCGCACAGGGTCCGTTGTCCGTTCGCGACGAAGCTACGATCCACATTCGCGAACCGCTGCCGACCGAGCACGATGTAGAAGAGCAATCTGGAACGGCACAGTGATAAGGCAAGTGGGGAAGTGTGTTAATACCCCCCGTCGAGGGCGGGTCAGGAACTTGGTCGGCGCTAACCCGCTTACTTACTTGTGCGTGAGATGGTAACCGTAGGACCGTTTGCGTAGTGACATCGCGGCACTACACTCACGGCTAAGGATGAGTCGGCGAGCGGTTGGTCCAGCTTTGGGATTGGCCGTGGTGTTGAACTCATTTTCCGACTCGTTCACCAGGAGCTCCGATAAACATTCGTCTTCCGGGATGGGATGGAATATAAAGAGAAAGTTGAGGCTTCAGAAGGACTGCGATGGGGCGTAGAAATTGCAAGTTCCCTGGAGTCTCTGGAGACGCGAGACTTTGCCTAGATTATGTTGGATAATAAAAATCGCTGGACGGGAATCCATTTGGATGGCGAGATTCCTTACCAAACGAGGCACCTTGGACGGCTGGAATCGGTAGACAAGGCCTCAAGGACATCGACAACTCCGTAAAGGCAAGCCTACTTGGATGACAGGCGTCCTCAGCACAAACATCGATGTGACGCTCACCTCATAAAATTCACGCCTGCTTTGATTCAAAACCGTATGATAGAATAATGGGATATTCATTCTACCGGTGATTTTGAATCGAGCAGGCTTAGTTTTAAAGAGGGAAAGAGTTCCTGTGTTCCAAGTTCGTGCCAAGGGTGAAAATTTCTTTGTAGATGAGACTCTGAGGCGTTCTTGAGATAATCTCCATGTTCGCCTTATGAGGACTGTCCAACTTTTACCTGGACACATCTGGACCTGGACCTTACCTGACTGCAGCTCACTCGGACCTCCGGCATCAATCGCTTCCAGGTAGGTCTCCATCATCGCTTGCGGATCATTCATCATCAGTTCACTTCGACGCCGTCTGCTTCGTCTATTTCGCATCTGATCCGGGATTGCCACCATCTTACCATCTCCTTCAGACTGCCAGAACTCGGAATCTATCAACAATTTAGATACTGGACAAACGGAAAACCCCCAAAAAAAAACTTGAAGAATTCCTTATCAAAATGGAGTATGTTTCCCATGCCCACTTACCGACAGCATTAGCACCGCTCGGGAAGCTAAAGATACTCTCGATACGGCTTTCCACAAAATCACATTTCTTTGCCAACGATTCCACAAACTGGCGCTGCGGCTCCTGGAGCGCTTGCTGCTTCAGGATGGTCCTCAGTTGTGCTTCGAACGGAAATGATATGATAGGTCATTGAGAGCAATGGAAAAGGAAAACAATTTAAATTAAAGAAACAAATGCTTCAGTAAGCAGCGTGTCCGTGTGCCCCCGAGCGGTGTTTTCCAGTTCTCGGGGGCGCATCACGGATGCAATTTAATTAGCGTCAAATGGAATGGAAAAGGCACCGAGATTATGTGAGCTTACGGACACGGACCGAAAATGCCCGCAGTCATTCGAGTGTGTTTTTCATCGCACCACAGTTTTCCTTTGCACGCAACTGTAACGCACGGCGTGATTTAAATCTTGCGGAAAAATGGTGGACTTTTTGTGGAGAAGCTGCTGCTGCACTAACCGTTGGCGATCGCTATCCCTAGCAGTAAATCGGTGGTAAGATCCTCATAGCTGGCCACACACACGTTCACCAAACGGTCCAACCGAACTAGCAGTGCATCCGGTGCAAGTTCACGTGCCATTTCCGGCTTCCAGGACGGTTGTGCCGGTGTTGGGCTGGCAAGAACTGTCCCACCGAACGTGAGCAGTATGAGTAAGCGAAGCACCATTTTAAGCACTGCTTTCTTGACAACACTATTTCCTTCAAACTTGAACCTGATGTCCTGTCGGCGAGCTCAACCGGCCGACCGTAGCACAAGACGACAGACGACGGAATGCCAGTCAGCATTCGCTACCAACGGTTCTTGTCCCATTTTCCGAGGGAAGAACTTTCCCTGCCGAACGGCGAGAAGCTGTGGCACAAATCAAAACCAAGAGCATGCGTACGCAGCACAAGAAGTGGCATTCGCGGTAGCATCGCATTGCATCGCACACGCACGTGAGCGGTGGTGTGTGTGTGTGGAGAGAGAGAGTGGCGCGCGTGGAGGGAAATAAAAATTTATTTCCCGGATTAGCTTAAATCCACCCGGCTAATAGGAAAGCAATCGACCGGCGGTTGCTGTAGTGGGCTTCTGCTTTGGCTAGCTGGCGGGCGATGATGCTTAGTTTTCATTTTCACTTCCCAGTCCAGACCGTACCCCGAATCCCCTCCATATAGTGACACCCGGAAATGGGTGAATAGGATTTCGAATCGCGCCACTCGCAATCTCGGAGGATCTCGAAGAAAAGGAAATTAATTCCTCCCATCAATGGGAATCGGTTGTGATATCTTTCTGAATGAAAGCCGGCATTCTGACGTCATGTCCCGGAGGTGAGTGGCTTGTTTATTCTCTCTCCTTCTCGGAATCAGTATGTAAGTATGTAATGTTTATTTAAGGTAAAATGAAAACAAAATTAAAAAAAAACACTCAATTAACAAAAGTGGTTTGCACGGGAGGGGCTTTTTCCGCATGGTGATAAATAAATTTAAATAAAAGAAAAGGACAGACAAAACTAGAACGAAACAAATGAGTCTAGACTGGAGCGCGCGCTGTGTGCGATGGCGGAAGTGAAGTCCATGAGCCCGACCGCAACTAATCCGCATGGAGATTGCCTCCCACCGCTCCGCTTTTTTAAAGCCTCAATAGCCTCAACTATTCGGCGGGAAACCCGTGCCAACAAAAATTGGGGGGAACTCACTTTAATTGTCCGGATGGTGTTCGTAATCCAGCAGCAGGATTCTGCCGTCACGGTCTTTTGCGGCAAGTACACAAGAGCAGTTTTTGGGGAGGATTTCTCGCTGCCAATCTGCGTCCTTAGCGTCTAGCCGGTGTTTTGTTCCTCCGCATCGTCATCATCGAAACCATCCTCGAACTTGCAGTCGATTGTGATCAGCTTAATGATAGATCTGGAAGAGCGAAATGAACGGGCAAAAATGGCTTTAAAGGGGTTTAAATGGAATACATTTGGAAGATGCGGACCTTAACAGTTCGCCTTCGCGAGAGTTCCAATCGACCGGTGATGGGCTGCAGATTTGCTTCTGCAGAAACAGATTGAAGCCTGTCCGCAGATCCTGAATGAGGTCGTACGTTTCTTTATCACACTTGAGGCTGTAGGGTGGATAAAAGAAAGGGAATATAAATGGCACCTTTTCGTAAGACTTCTGTCCATCACATCAAGTTCTTCAACTAGGAACACCCGTCTGAATCCTATTTGGAGTTTCTGTCGGAAACTCCTGACTTCGTGGGATATGGCTACATCCTGAGATGTTAATTCGGCTAGAGCGAACTGACAAGAGTCCAAGAGAGTGGTATGTCATCATCATCATCATCAGCTAAAGGCAGGATGACCAGAAGTATGTCTTCCACACGCAGTTCTCCAAGAGAGTCCTACCGTGTTGCACTTTCCACAGACTCTTACCAGTAATGGCCAGCGATGGAGATCATTTGACGTCCGTCTATCGTTTCCACGTGATTGTCCCCGAAGAACAGCAACGGGAACGGGTTCACAACCGTCGTGTCGAAGATGGTGAGCGATTTGAGCTTCTGCATGTCATAATAAACGACGAAACTGAAGCAGAAAAGAAGGATTTATAGAAAGCTGCTTCCTCATCACGCGAATCCGCTTACTTCGAATGAAAAACGCTTCTGCTGCCATTAACCGAACCGGGATGAATCTCTGCCCGGCCCTGCTGCTCCACGCTGAGAATCGCCCGACCGTCCGCACTGTTCCTCGACCGGATCACCTTCCGCACGAACGCCACGTTCGGATACAGACCCGCACCAACGATCGCACGCAGCAGCTCCATATTGTGCGAGTGCAGATTGTCCTGCCTGGATTGCGGTTGCAAACCGGCCATAAACTTTGTGTGGTACAGATACTCACAGAACTGTCCCTTCATGTTGGTAAGCTGCTGGAGGGTAGCATTGTTCAGGAAATTCTTCCCACAAAATCCACCCTTGTTCGACTGCTTGCGCCACTCGGCAATTACGTTCGCGAGCATGATGTGATCGCTTGCCGAATCCTCGGCGAAATTGCGCTTTATCCGATCGACTTCCTTCTCCTTTCCGAGCGGTTTGTAGAACGCGTTCTTGAACGTCAGGCTGGCCGCGATCGATGTGATCGGATCGATGCAGCTAAAGATGCTTGCCAGCAGGATCATTTTCCCCGTGCGCGGATCCATCGGTAGCCGGGCAAGGTGGAACCCGAGCGGCGTAAGCTTCTCATCGTTATCGAGCGCATTAAGTCCGTTGAGCAGTTTCAACGATTTATCGATGATCTCTTCGGCCGGTTTATCGAGCAAGTGTTCCATAAACGCACGCGCATCGCCCAGTTGAAGGATTTTTATCTGCAAAATCACTTCGTCCAGCGCGACGCGGATGATTTCCGGTGGGACATTCTCCAGCAGCGAACGCCTACGGGCACGGCTGTACAGGTGGTAGCAGAGGCCGGCCTGCACGCGCCCAGCGCGTCCCTTGCGTTGAATTTCGTTCGACGTTGAGATCCATTCGTCGCGCAACACCGACACACCATTTTCGTACATGTTTAGCTTGTGACGACCCGCATTGATCACGTACACAATATCGTTGATCGTGATGGACGTTTCGGCGATGTTGGTTGAGAGGATGATTTTACGCACATCGTCGGGCGGACGTTCGAATACGACCGTTTGATCTCTCGTAGGTAGCTTCGAGTGTAACGGATACACTACGAGCCTGGCCTGGGAAAGATGCGGATGCTCCCGGATCATCCGGTTTACGTCCGATATTTGTGCCAGGCTGGGCAGAAACACCAGAATCGCTCCGGGCGGTTTCGAGCAGGTGATGTAGTACAGCAGCTCCACAATCAGCTCGTTCTGGTTGGTTTCGCTGGCCGGATTTTGAAGCGCACGCAGAACCGGTGCTGAATAGCGACCGCGAATCTCTTCGCAGTACGGTTCGATCATGTCGTAGAACGGTCCTTCACGTCGCTGCGGTTTATTATGTCTGCTGGTTCCCTTCTGGGCCTTCGATGCAAATTTATCTTCAAACGTGTGAAACTTTAGCTCCGCCAGGATATCCTCCAGGTAGTACTCGCGTACCGGGTAGGTTATCCCTTGGATTTCAACCATCGGACAGTTGTCGAAGTACTGGGAAAATGTTTCCGCTGTCAGCGTCGCACTCATCAGGATTACGCGCAAATCTTTCCGGTACGGAAGCACCATACGTATGATGGCCAGCAGTAGATCGGTGATGACGTCACGTTCGTGAATTTCGTCCAGCACCAGATGGGTGTACCGACGCAGCAATGGGTCCGA
The DNA here is from genome assembly GCF_013141755.1 of Anopheles stephensi. Lineage (NCBI taxonomy): Eukaryota > Metazoa > Arthropoda > Insecta > Diptera > Culicidae > Anopheles > Anopheles stephensi. The sequence goes on along the minus strand of NC_050203.1, from coordinate 81,329,943 downwards.
TTGCATCAACGTCAGCACGATGCCGGTGGTACAAAACAGGATACTGCCACCGTCTCTATTCGGAGGCACCGATTCCAACCTTATCTGATAGCCAACCGAGCGACCAAGCGCTTCGTTCCGTTCGTCCGCTACACGCCGCGCGAGCGTTATGGCCGATATCCGACGTGGCTGGGTGCAAAGTATCTTGCAGCGTGATTCACGCCCACACGCCTTAGCTTCCTCCAGGATGTACTGAGGCACTTGGGTTGTCTTTCCGGAGCCCGTTTCACCCTTAATCAGTATCACCTGATGCCGTTCGATCATGTCAAGCACGGCTGTGCGGTGAGCGTATGCCGGTAAAGTTTTACGAAACGCCCCCAGCGGTGTCCGCTTGTAGTCGATGTCCGTATCCAACTCGTCATCCAGCAGCATCGCTTTATATGCGTCCTCGTCCACCGGTGCCTCCCGAACCATCTTCGCACTCTCCTCCCGCAGTGTTTCCTGTAGCGTTTTACTGATAACCCGCAAGTACTCGTTCTTAAACACCGACCGGATGTTTTCGTTCTCGATAAACTCCCGGTAAATGTCACTCTGCTCGAACCCTCGGTTTATCTGCAGATGGTTCCGTATCTCCTCTATCTGCCAGCGAGGTAGTGTAATGTCCACCGCGTCCCGTTTTTCACGCTGCTTCGATTTAGCCGTTTGACGATCACGGTAAAAGAGGCCTAACTCACGACCACGCAATCCGGGCGGTGGTGCTTCCGCTTGCTCTTCTAGCCTTATGTCCCGCTGGTCCTGATAGCGACGGAAGCGGTTCGAGCTGCCTGGTTCGTTCGCTTCGTATCTGGACCGTTCCTGATCTTTGCGGCGTTGCAAGCCTTTGTGGCGCTCGCTGCGCCATTGTCCATCGTGACCGGCGGCCGTGTCGGAGTCTTGCTTGTTCCGGCGGGCCTTATTCCGGTAGTACATACCCAGCTCGCGGCCTTTTAGGTGCGAGGGAGGTTTCTGCTGTGAATTTCGATCCATATTTTGGGTTTCCCTATCGTCCGTGTTGCTAGTTCCTGCTGTGTCGTTTACGTTGAACGACGCACTACCATCCGATGAAGCTTCCTGGAAAGGAAAGAAGGCTTTCAGTACGGGCTAATGCAACGAGGCACAACAAATGAAGGGTTTTCCTCACCTTCCATAGGCGAAATTTGCGAAGTTTCTCTTCAAGGGATTCCTCCGAATCAGACATTACAAGAAGGTGAAAGGTTTAAAAAGAAATTACCACTCTTTTCGGCGCCCTACTTGCAAATTTTGCCGGGTTTTCAGCGAGGTTTGTTTTGATTGTGTGCTACCCAGCGACAGTTGGTGTCGAATCATGCTCTGCCCTAGCAGCAATTGTCATTTTAGCAATGCAAATGGAGCTTTCAAGGAATTAATAAAAGTGTTTTGTAATCGAAGTAAATTTAGTATCAATAAAACGCGTAATTGTATTTTTGAACACAATTTCCTCCAACATTTTCTTATATCCTGGCGAATGTCGACATTGCGTCGACCAAGTCGATATAGCGTTTGAAGTTGCTAGCACGAAACGTCACTTGGGAATTAAGTGTGTGTGCGTTTGTGTGCGACGCTGTCAAACGGCGTGTCAAAGAGCTCACCAACAACAACACTAGCAACAGTAGCACCAAACCGAGAAAAACGCATGCAAAGTGGCGTTGGCCAGTGCAGCCGAGAAAATTGAAAGAAGCAGTTTCCCTCGGTACGAACAGCAGCACCGTGCTGCCCGGTGGAGTTTTCTCCTTTTCCTCGGTGAGTGCGTGCGACTCTCAGTCAGAAAGACGGCAAAAACGGACCACAGAACTACAGTTGCGGTGGAGCGCTACCAAGCGATGCGGGAAGAAAACCAAGCATCGTGAAAGAAAGCAGGAAAAATGGTAAATGGTGATCGATAGAAGGAGACAAAGTGCGTGCCGTACGGGGTTGCCCACTAAAAGTAGAAGAAGGTCTGCAGATGGTTCGATAAAGCAATAGCACGGTGTCCGTCCTATGCAGCAAGGAGTGTGCGAAGAAAGCGAAGCGAAAAATCGTTAATACCCCTTTCTTCGGTAGGCTTGAATGGGAGAATCCGTTATCCTGCTACGGCACAGGATTCTGCATACAGCCACAGGGTGCGCGTGTGTGCGTGCGTACACGTGCGTGCAAGCAACAGTGCGTGCGTTTTTCTTCGTCACGAAAAAGGGAAAATCCACCACACAACCCCTTTTTCGTTCCTCGACGACGGTTGGTAGTGTACGTGTAGCAGTGTGTGTGTGCGTTGTAAAACACATCGTCTTGTCGCGTTGGGGTAGCGTTTTGTGTGCTGTATTGCAGTGAGTGTATGCGTGTGCGGAGTTGGTAGTGTGTGTGTCGTGTGAGGTCGACATGCAACGAAGAGGAAGCCAAGAAGCGGAGAAGCGAAGAAAGTGAAGGCAAAGCAAACGTTGGAAGAACGATGGTCGCAGCACCAGCAGCAGCAGTAAACGGAATGGAAGACTAGTCGGAAAACTCCGATGAGAAGAAAACGGAAGAGAACCACGGCAACGACAACCACGACTACGACGAACACGGCAACGATGGTGCCCATACTCGAGGTGGTGCTTTGTGATGTTTTAGCAGAGCAGCCAGCATAAACAGCATCAGTCCGTCAGATCTAGCAGAGACACAGAGCTTACGACAAACAGCAACATAAAAACATGTAATTTGTTTAATGTAACACAGGAATATTCGCTTATAAGGTCGAAGCTGTCGCTGTCCGCTTCCTGATCGCATCGTTCCGAGAACCCGGAAACCTGTTTTTCGGTCCGTAAAATTGTTACAGAGGAAAACCCGCCCCGTCTGTGTGTGTTGGCACGTAGCAGGCTGTGGCCGTTTACATGAAAAGTGCGTGCAAAAAAAAAATCCAAGGGTCGCGTTTCTTAGTAGGCCACCCTGCCGCCAGTCGTTCTTCGGTGCTGTTGGCTGACGGAAGAAGTTTTTTGACATTCAGCAGAGCAGCCAGCAGTCCAACGCACATACGACACGCACATCTTTTTCTTGTGAAGAAAAAAGGGAAATTTTTACGTAGTGCCCCGTCTTGTTGAGTGAGGAAAAGTCGGAAAAAGTGTGCTGTAAGTGTAAAGAAAAACACACACCACGGTTTGTCGAATCTGGCTGCAGAGAAGGGGAGAAGAAAAAAGAAGTGTGCGATTCGAGTGTGTGTGTGCGTGCAAGTGTATTTGTTCCTCTGTGCGTGTATGTGTGTTTGTAAGTGGTTGCTCTGTGTGTGCGATTTTATCCTTTCTGGTGTGTGCGTACATGTTGGTGCTGGATCAGGTTGTGTTTCCTGGAAAATCGGTCAACCGACGTTGTGTGTGTGTGCGTGTGTTTTTCGTTTTTGTTGCCTGGTGGTGTTGTAAGGTTTACCAGCTGTAAAAATCATATCAAGTGGCAACTCTCACACACAAGGTAGTAAGTTACCTGTGTGTAAAGTGTGTGTGTGTGCTTGTGTTTGTTATTCCGTGTCTGGTGTTGCCGTTTGCTAAAAGTGTCCCGTCCTTACAGAAGGACCACCGTGGGAAATAAATCTGTCCGGTGGTAGAAGGACCCTTTTTTCTGGCTGGAAAGGTGGTAACGGTGGTGTGGTGTACACTACTGCAAAAAAGCAGTATAGCAGAGGCCACACACATGCCGTTTGAGGCGATATCTCTGCAGAGAAGTCCACCGAAAAGAAGGAGCACATCAATCTCACAGGCACAGGATAACGATCAAAAAAGGACCCCGATAAAGATGCCGAGAAATGTGCGAATGTAATCGAAACGGGAAGAAAAATGGCTTCATGTAAATGAATGTGATGTAAGTAAGGTGTACTGTGATGGAATGTAGAGGAAAAATTGATTCTTGCCGCACACTGAATCGTGATGAACGATCGGACAAAGACGATGAAGCCCAAACTAAGTTATACTTTTAACCCAACAAGCTCGCCAGCTGAATTTTTAAGGGCTAATGGTAAACTTATACATCGGCTTGGATTTTTTTGCTTCAGTCTCATCTATACTGACTTTTCGAGTGAAGTGTTTCATTCCTTGAAGCCGATGAATGACTCAAAGTCTCTATGAATCAATGAAACAATCAACATTGTGTGAAATGATTATCTTCCTGTAGTAGAAGCTATCCAAAGCCGGTGTTTTATTTAGTAAATATCTAGAGTTTGATTTTATTTTATTCAATAACTCCAATTATATCGCAAACTGAAAATTGATAAAAACCATCACTATTTAATTTTCATGATACTTCAAAGAAGTCCTAGTCTCGGATTAAAAACAAAAAATGTAAAAAAGATTTTTATTGCACCAAATATCGAAAGGCAAATCCTGCTTCCTGTGCAGGCCTCTCTAATTTGCATTCGATGGTGTCTGTTTGGTGATCGAAGTAGCCGCAGCAGCAGCAGAAAATTCGATTCAAGAAACCGATGAAAACATCTCCAAAAGCAAACATCAACAATGAGAAAGAAGGAAACCTGGACGGCACATAAAACCAACACGCACACTCGCACGCCCCTGTGCGTGTGTGTACCCCCGACAAGGGTTGCCATGAACCGCCGTCTTCGCAGTGCGCCCACCTCGTTGCTAATGCTGTGTTGCTGAGGCCAATAATGTGGTAATGGTTTGAAGAAGAAATCCCTCCACACGAGATCGGACACAGCATCTGTGTGGTGCTAGTAGCCGTAAACGAGCGATCCGTAAGGATAGGATAGAACCAGCAACAACAACAAAAAAAGGGAAGAAGGTCGAAAACGGCCCCCTTTGGTTCATCATCACGGTCGTTCCTTGGGGGAAGAAGGTGGGGAACGCGAATGGAGAGTTTTTCGGGTTTTTTTTTTCTGGTGTTGCTACCAAAGGTAGAAGTCTTTTTCGGCATCCTCCATTTTTTGACGTTCACATGTTAGCTTTTGGGGAGAGTGGGAGGCGGCGAGTAGAGGTAGAAGAAGTGGGCGAAAGGGGTTATGCTGGCCGGCGGCGTCTCGACATTGGATCCATCCTGTTTGGATTCGTTCTGAGCGGTTCCAATGTTTCTCAATTTGGTAGGAGCGAAAGAGAAGTCACATCTGGTTTTGTATTTGCTCTCTTTCGCTGGTGTACGATCCTGCCTGCTGTGATCCTGTTTGGAAGCGGCGGCCACCTTGTCTTATTCTTGTACACTTTGCGTTTCTGCGTTTATTAACTCTTCAAGTACGGTGACCGTACAAGTAAGAAAAATTATGGTGATTTAACTTTTTATTTGAAGTGCAATTAGCTTAAATTTTTTCAAGTTTATATTTAAGCGTTATGAGACAATACGGCATCATGCCGTAATACTGAAATTGTAAATAAATAAATTTAAGCGTTATGAATCTAGACTCAGGCATTTATTCATTTCTAGTTGGAGTCTAGTTGAAGTATCTCTTTACCTCCAGCTATATCCGATCTGGCCTGATTTTCTGCAGATATGGAAGCACATTGAAAGGCCTTCTCGTACCTTGAGTCTTACATTGATTCACAAGGAAAGGTTCATTCTTTTTGTGATTTTCTTGGGTTCTTTCAGTGAAGCAATCCAGTTCGTAGGGCCTGTCGGAAGCTGCTGCTTTCACCGAGTAGTCCAAGGGATAGTTCAATTTGTCGGTTAGATTCCATTTTTGTGGGAAAATTGGAGGAACAACTGAAATATTCATACAACAATTGGTTAGGATCGAAGAATATTTGAAGTCCTTCCATGGAGACTACGTCAACAGCATTTTACCACAAAATTCAAATTTGATTCCTGTGTCTTTCACGAAGGGAAAAGTTGGTAATAATTCTACCTAACTATCAATCTTCACTACCCCGCTATGTTCCTTCAAGGGTTAAACGTTTAGAATCCCGGACGCACATTTGTTGATCAGAAACCCACTTGAATGTGAGGAGCAAGAACAGGCGGACTGTCGGTCCTCCCCGTAGTTACTTCGGCTGCTGCTGTTTTGCTGCAGTTAATCGACGATGAACATCACACCACACACACTCAATGTGCGCGTTCTCTTTCTCTTTTCTTCTCGATGTTGTCCTCTCTCTCTCTGTCAAACACTCACTCACCCCTTTTCGGTGCATCGCGATCTGGCTGGTGCAGCAGCAGCAAGACTGCACATAGCAGTGGGTTTCACGCTAAGCCCGTTGCGTGTGCGTTCCGATCTCGCGCGCGCAGTTCTTGCGCGATGTATCTGTCTGTGTGTGTGTGCTGCTGTTGATGATGATGCTACACACAATGCCATATCGTCTTCGCGGCGAACGAACGGTCAGTCAACCCGTCACATCGTGGGCTCTCCGTTCTTTTTGTGGTCTCGCTCGTTCCTGCGGGTATTGTAAATGCGCGCGCTGCACTTGATTCAGCATTAGGTCTGGGTTTGCCGGTTGCTGTCCAGTGGAAGGACGGTGGGTGGGTGGGGGAGCTGAAGCAACATATGAGCGGTTTTCATGTTTCGGTGGTACATCGATACATAGCACAATGGTCGATCATTGATGAAAAGAGGGAGTGAACGAGAGCGAGAGAGGCCTCGGGCCGGTTCATCTTTTGGGTGTGTGTTTGTGGCCGGTGGAGTGGAAAGAGATGTGATTCCATTAAAATAATAATGGATATTGCAGAAGAAGGAAACGGAGATCCGTTGGAAAACAAAAACTGGGAAGAAGTTGATAACAGCAAAGCCAAAACACCCGCCAGCCAGTCAGCCAGCAGGAGAAGAAAGCCAACCATCCAACATTTCGAAATCATTGAGTTATTCGATTTTCGCTTCGCACAATCGCACTCTCGTCAGCCGACACACCAATGCCAATGATGAAGATGATGATGATGATTATCCAAAAAAAAAAAGGAGGCGAGGGAGGCCAGTGTTTCGAGTCCATCAACATCCAGCAGCAGCACTGGCACTTCCTTTCGCCTCGTGGGAGGCATTTCGGGGAGCATATTTAAACACACACACAAAACAACAGCAAACCACCGCCATACATGCCGGGCACGACGATGCCGATCGATCGGCGGTGGAGAAAAGTTCATTCTCCGCAAATTAAATCGGCGGGGGATGGGTTTCAATGAATGAAATCAAATGCCCAATTACCGAAAAATGGTTTGGCCGTGCGATCACCCCTCAGCAGGGCAAACAAAAATAAAAAACGGGCTAGGGCTAAATGTACTGGGGCCGATCGTGATATGTGGTCGGAATGTTGGTGGACCGAAAAGAGAAAAGCCCGGGGGTGAAATTAGAAGGGGCTTGAAGGGCAAAGGGTTGTTGAGCTGATTTCAGTCAAGCTCTGAATGGTTTGGCTTGCCTGACTTTTGTTGTGCGTGTAATGTACGATAGCCAAAAATAGCGTGGCGTACTACGCACGTTTGTTTGCACAGGGTGAGCAGGTGCCCGAGGTGGGTGTAAGGATGGGCGTAACGGGTGCAAGGGTGCATTGGCTTAGTTTGTCTCGTGCAACATACTTTTTTCTTCATATATTTAGCGAACTGCCTTAAAATGCATCGTTTCTTTAAGAGTAATTAAGAAAAAGGGGATGTTTTTGTTTCGGTGGGACATTGTTTACATCGTATACCGTGAGCTGATCGGTTTTGTGAAGTCGTGTAAAATATTTGTTTTCATGTATTTTTTCCTATGTAATTGCTAAATATGCACCATTATTCAGTTCACAGTTTAATTAAAATGCTAAAAAAAATTCTTCCGGTGTGTGGCCTATCTCAGATCTTATACTACGAGCCACCACCAAAATACCTATTTTGGTATGAAAACATTATCTGCCCGGCACACATGTTTGATGCAATCCCTTTTATCTCAAAGGAAATGGCACTGTTGGGCCTCACAACATTTTTAGACGAAGCCCTACAAAAATCAACAACGGAACAGGCCTTCCGTGCTGCTACTACCTACATGGGATAGCTTCCATACATGCGGGTTGGTTTGCACGTTCAATTTAGAGCACGATCGAGTGCTGAAGAACGAGCATGGCCAAAGGAACTGCGAATAAAGGCACAAGAACTTCGGTCAGAGCTTCTTAACCACGGCGTTTCGCTTGTATCTTTGCTAGTCAGCCGGCACAATGTTTCCTGCACGTTGGTATGTCTGCAAGTGTGTGTGATTCCTTCGTTTCATGTGGTTAACAAAGACGAAACATTGGAATTGTATGTTGTGTGTACGTGTGTAGAGGCTTCCTGGTTCTTGCTGGTGTTTTCGTGCCGCTTGCCGACACCGCATCTCTCAACACGCAGGTTTTCCGGATCAACGGCAACAGTTCATCGCACGATCGACGTCATCGTGAGGTCGCACGCACGCACGTACGCGGTGACTCAAAAAGTGTTTTCGATGCAAGAGACATATTTGTCAAGGATCTTCAGGGGTGTCCAACTTCGCAATTTTGGTGATAAGACAAAAAAAAATCTTGATAGATTTTTTTATTGTTTTGAAATCCAACTCTTGATCAGCTGATGTTGATATGATCTTGGCTATTTTTACGACTTTTGTAAGACCATTTTAAAATATTCTAAGAGCTCAGGCATAAACGGTAAAAAATCAAACTAAAGATTCTCATTAACTTAATCGTCAATATCAATTTGAGGTTTCGTCCAATCCCTCTGTCATCCGATTGTCTAACTGCTAATTACTCAAGAAAGAGTCAAAAGTGTCAGTCCAATCGCTTTTAAAGCACTTCTTTTTGTGCTTTTTTGGTATGACGACAACAGAACTTTATAGTGATCCTACATCGATACATTTTTTTCGAGTTTACTTATGTAAACAAATTCTGTTATTAAATGGCTTTGTTTTTTTGTAAAATTTATCTTTTTTACCCATTAATCTCTTCTAGAACAATTTTTATTTTTTGCTGTAAGAAAAAACAGTTCAACTCACTTTAAATATTTAAGGTTTTTTGTAAAAAAACTCGTGTTTTTTTATTCCAATTAAAAACGCCTAATTCTTTGTTGAATGGCTTTGGGTAAAAAGATTGATCATTACTATTGATTTATGCCATTTTATACCGGATAACGAATCCCGTCCGGATCTTCCCTCACAGGACAGACTCTCGAGCTACATGGGTCAAGTCCAGGATGTCAGTTCTGGCAGGCCAAGACCTCTAAAGGTTGTAGAGCCAAACAAGAAGATACATGTTTTGTTGCAATATGTAATTACAAGTCGTGTTTCTAGTTCCCTGTCTTTATTCGTTCGTGGTCGGACTAAGAATGATGGCCCGTCGAGGAGCCTGTCTGTGTGTAGCCGACTGACGATGCACAGATGTCATTTGGCTAAGGTTTTCTAAATAAGGTGTGATGAAATATTATAATGAAATATAATATTCATCACCTATCTATTATTTCTCCGGGGGGTAGAGATCGGGCGTCCTCGTCCGAATATTAACGACAGTATTCAAAAAAAAGTTCAAATGGTTTCCTAGCCTAATTCCTTATCCTAATACAATTGACATACAATGAATTTGCGTTCCTTAATTTAAGTACCGTATACAAAAAAAAAAAAAAAAAAAATGGTTTCATTCGAATTCTTTTTACGCTATTCCTTACTGGTTAAATTTTTAACCTCTTAATCTTTTCTTATGTCTCTTAACGCCTCTAGCATTTTCAAATGTTTTGTCCTGTACGTTTTTCACTAGTATTTTTGTTGCTCTAGGTTGCATCTTAGTTCTTATGTTAGGTATAACGAATACTGCTTGCTCTTCTGCTAATGTTGGAGGGACACATTTCGTATCGTTTTTATTAGTTTGCTGTTTGGCGGCTTTGCTCATATTCTTATACGCCTCATCATACAGCACTTGAGCGTTTCTAGATATTTCTAAAAGATTTCTATTGTTAGTGTTGTTAAACAACAATTCGTTGGGCGTAAATTTAGTTGCTGAGTGTACACTATTATTGTAAAGAGTTACAGCAATTTTTGTTAAGGTTCGTGTGTCCGCTCTTTCATATTTGTACTTATTTGTATTTATAATCTCTGTTATTGTGCAGTGTGTTTTTTCAATTTGGCCGTTAGACTCTGAGCAAGATGCATACTTCAACAAAACTCCTAACGATGAAAGATAACTTTTTAGTTGGACAGACATGAATGTGGTCTCATGATCTGTTATAATTTCTTTAGGTAATCCTATGGTAGAAAAGTAAGAAGCTAATTTTTTTTGAACTTGCACAATATTTTTGTTTTTAAGATACAGCATTTGCAAATGTTTAGAAAATGAATCAATGATAGATAAGAAACTACAACTATTGATTATATAAATGTCCATATGAACGCGATCTAATGGTTTCCGGGTGATCGGTCTAGGGGAAATCTTAATATTATAACGTTTTCGTTCATACTTATTACAACTACAAATTTCACAACTGTTCACATAACGTGTAATCATTTTAAGCATACAAGGAAAAAAATACGATCTCCTTAGCTGTTGCTCTACTTCGCATATGCCTCTATGGGCCCTATCATGTTCAGATGTTACAAGAAAGTTTTGTTTCTCAGAGCTTGTCACGTCTTCTACCATATGTGTTGTAACTACGAAATGTCCTTTACTAAAGGAATGGTTACTAAGTGTTTCTTGGATCACTTGCATAAGATTTTCTGGGGCAAAAATCGCAGTTTGCTTTCCGTTATGGTACATTCCTAAAAGCTGACTAACATTACATGAATCGAAATTATTCTTAGTGATTACAGTTCGTTGATAATTCGTGAATGGTGTTTCTTGTACAATAGAATCCGTGTCTCCCAACTTGAATATTAGCTGGTTACGATACAAATTCACAGGTCTTGTTGTGTAGTGGACGTAGTGATCGTTGGATCTATCCGCCGAATGAATCGTGCCACTACTTTGGTTTGTTCCACTTCTTGGTGAATCTGAAATGGAGGAAGCATTAATATCTCGTATTGGTTTGTCGGGATCAATCCTTCTACTCAACGCATCCGCTACTACATTAGTTTTTCCTTCTTTATACTTAACCTCGTAGTCAAAATTTTCCAGCTCTAAACGCCAATTCAGAATTTTTGAATTTTTAAAAGAAGTTTTTATGAATGTGAGGGGTTTATGATCCGTGATTAACGTAAACTTTTTTCCGTAAAGATAAGGCTTGAATTTTTTGACTGCCCAAATTATTGCTAAGGCCTCTTTTTCTGTGGCTGGATAGTTAGACTCGGTGCTATTCAGTGTCCTACTTGCAAATGCTATAGGCCTTTCACGATTATCCTGAATTTGAGACAACACCGCTCCTAAGGCGAAATTGCTAGCGTCTGTGGTAAGAATGAAGGGTTGTTCAAAATCTGGATAAGCGAGGACTTGATCAGAAGCAATAATTTGTTTTAATTCTTCAAATGCCTTTTTATAATCTTCTTCATCATAAGTGACTTTAGTGCCTTTTTTCAGGCATTTTGAAAGTAGTCTACTTAGCTTGGCATAATCTTTCACAAACTTGCGATAGTAACCAGTTAGCCCGAGAAACTGTTTAATTTCCTTTTGATTCGTGGGTATTTTCCAATCTAGAATTTTTTGAATTTTATCGGGGTTAGGTTTTATCCCGTCCTGAGTTATTAAATGACCTAAAAATTCCGTCTCTCTTTTTAGAAATTCACATTTGTTAACTTGAATTTTTAAATTGCAAGCTGCTAATCTTTTCAAGACTTTATCCAAATTTTCCAAATGTGATGTTAAACTATGACCTGTAACAATAATATCGTCCAAGTAGACAAAACAAATTGATCCTATGTATCCTGCTAATACGTGATTCATTGCACGTTGAAAAGTCGCTGGGGCATTTTTAAGCCCAAAAGGCATTCTCGTAAACTCGAAGTGTCCTTGTGCTGTAGAGAAAGCCGTTTTTTTCGCGATGTGCGGGATCCATTTCTATCTGGTGAAAACCAGATTTGAGATCTAATGTGGAAAAGTATGTAGATTTTCCCAAACTATCTAAGATTTCCTCTATCTGAGGAATGGGGTATTTATCATTGATAGTTTTTTCATTTAGTTTTCGAAAATCTATTACGACTCTGATCTTTCTTTTTTGAGAGGCATCTGGTTTTTTGGGAACAACCCAAATCGGAGAAGAATATGGGCTGTTGGAGGGAACAATTATCCCATCTTCGAGCATTTCTAAGATTTGCTCCTCTACATCTTTTTTAAAATGATTTGGAAATCGGTACGTTTTGGAATATGTTGGTTCATCGTCTTTAGTTATAATTTTGTGCTTAACTACGGTAGTAGAAGAAAGTTTTTCATTGCTCTTGAGGAGTACCTGTTGATTTTTTAATATTAAATCCAAAAGGTTTTCTTTTTCATAAGGTGTCAAATGGTCAACCCTTATTAACATTTCTATTGTTTTTTTTATCAATTGGTTCATCAATGTTTAATGGGATAGGGTTAATGGTTTCAAAATTATTTACATTTAGATGAAAACTTGTCGTAATAGTTGGTGCAATATGAGATTTGCTTATGATTTTTACGGTAGACTTATTGTTTTCTGATTTATATAATCCAGGCTCTATTATAATATTATTACAAAGAACTTGATGGCACGGAACAAACCAATCTCCATTTTCCAGAGTGTCAATTGTTACTATGTGATAAAACAATTTTTTAGATGGAAAATATTTGCGGAATGCAATCGAGTTACCAGCGATGGTTACTGTTTCTTCACTATAGCTGATAACAGAATCACATTCGGCTAAATATTGTGAACCGATAATTCCATCAAAAAACTTATGGAAGTCATATTCATAGTACATTTGGTCTGGAAATTCTGGTCCAAGCAAGTTTATTGATCCTTTCCGTGAAACTTTATGACGACCTGAAGTGTTCTTTATAACTGTATCAACAGATTGTAATGACTGAATTATACCCGGTTTCAAAATATTTTTATTTGCACCACTATCCAAAAGTAATTTAAATTGTCGTGAAGTTTTCGGATGTGTTCCTATTATGTATGGAAGAAAGTCTAAATTGGTAGATTTGTTTCCGTAGTCTCCCAAAAATTTACTGTAATGTCTTCCTCCTCATCTTCAAACGATCGAGTTAAGTTCGTATCAAACGTTTCGTTTGTATTTAAATTTTTCCTATTTAGTGTTAGTCTTGTTCTGCTGGTTTCAGTTTCCATTGGAACAGGGGCATTTGTGTTAGAAGAGTGCACATTTCTCGTGCTTCGGTTCATTGAACTCGATGACGATGCTTGATTTGTAGGTTTTGATCTATTGGCGTTATTATCAAAACGCTTTTGGGATCCTTCACTGTTTGAAAAATGCTTCGTCTCTGCAATTTTCCTAACATTCAAATTTTGTGCTGTCACCTCGTTGGATTTCAATTTGCATAAAAATGCATATGCCTCTTCCAAATCCTCAGGGCGTGCTGCTTGAACATGACCAAAATATGGTTCCTGCAACCCTGCAATAAATGCAGCTAGACTTGTTTCGTCTATAAATTGGTTTATAGCAGACCAACTCTCCTGATATTTATCGGTTTGCCTAGCTATCTGTTTAATCTTTTGTACTAATTCTTTTGTGTGTATGTAATAAGTTTTTAAATTTGCACTGTTATTCATCTTGTTATGCCACAGTTGGCTCATGTGCATTGATAGATCATATTTATCACTGAAAGCTTTCGTCAAAATATCTTTGATTTCTTGAAAATCAGCAGGATTTCCTTCTAAGCACAACGCATCTTTTGCTCGACCTTGTATTTTATTGCTAATAGCATCTTCATACATGCGATAAACAGCAGGATGCACGTTATTTTTAAAAATATTCAATACACTCTCAGCTGTCTTCAACCAAGCAAAAAGCTGTTTTTTGTTCCCATCGTACACTGGTACTGCCTTTATCGGATCTGGGATTTTATAAAAGGCATCCAAATTAGCACTAAGGTTAGCGCCATGCGGTTCGCTACTACTACTAGCTTGATTATTGCTAGACTTGTTCTCTAATGAGAGAATTTTTTGAGATTGCTGCTCGTGAGAGACAGCGAGAGTTTGCACAAGCTGCTTAAGCTGCTCAAGTTGCACTTGTATTTGTTCCATATTATCTGCTAAGGATAAATTCTCGATAGGAATAACTACGTTTGTGGGTATGTGCGAGAGGCTACCGGAATCGTTCGATATGGAATCGGAATCCGAAGAAAAAGCCTCAGCCGTTGGATCTCTCCACATAAAAATGTGTCGGTTAAAAACGTCTCTCTAAGAACGCGTTTTTAATACACTCAAATTAAAGAAATCGAATAGCTCTATTCAATAGTTACTATTCGAAGCACGGTAGCAAAAGTTTTTTTTTCTCTGTCACTCGGACAAACAAAAGATATTAAAAACTAAAAGTTTGCTTACCTGTGCGTTAGTGTTGAAGAACACGTGAGGATCCTAACCTCAATCCGACACTGGATGATGAAAGAGGGAAGAGGATGGTCCTTTCGATGAAAAGAAAACGGCGTTGCCACAAATCGTCCGCACTTTTGGAATCGCACGGAGATGAATATGAAGCCCTATCTGGTAGTAGCTACAAATCCGGACAAACTACGTGAGCTTTTTGTCACTCACTAGCACTGTTCTTTTTTCTAATCACCTAATACCGGCTGCGCCAATTACAAGTCGTGTTTCTAGTTCCCTGTCTTTATTCGTTCGTGGTCGGACTAAGAATGATGGCCCGTCGAGGAGCCTGTCTGTGTGTAGCCGACTGACGATGCACAGATGTCATTTGGCTAAGGTTTTCTAAATAAGGTGTGATGAAATATTATAATGAAATATAATATTCATCACCTATCTATTATTATGTATTACTGCACGATCAACCATGCAGCATCCAAGCAAGACCATATTCTTAAAAATAATAAAATACCTAGAAAGCAATTTATTTTAAATTCAGTAGTTTAAATTCGTTGCCTTCTGCGGCCGATAATTTATGACTAACGTTTAATCCAATTTGATCCCTGCTTCTCTTCCTCTGGTGTGTTCCGCACCAGTGGCTGATCATCCCCATTTGACAACTCTGCCCATATTTGCTTGCTTATCGTGCGGGGTTCGATTTTTGATGTGGTTCATCGGCCGCGTGTGTGCTTTTTTTTTTGCTGTACAACTCCTCCTCCTCCGTTGGACACTTTTAGTACTGTCCCAAGAGCTTTTCGTACCACAGCGCGTACGTGGCACTTTGTGGTAGTGGTGTTGGAGAAGACCCACCATTTGACCGCGCCATGGTCATTCATTAGCCGCTGCTGCTGCTCTGTTCGCTGCGGTAACAAATAAAGAAAAAGTACCACGCCGCGGACGCCACGGACCGGGGCAAAACGAGACCAATTATATTCGAAGCTACTGCCGCCGCCGTTTTTCTTCGCCATGGTTTCTGACGTTTCTTTTTTTTTGCAGTCGCAAGTACGCGCCGGTCATTTTCCGGCTGGTTAATGCTGCTGGTGCTGCCCTTAATAGCGAGTAGCGCGTACCGTTTGCGGTGAGGTTTGGCATTGATTTTTAAGGTTTGTTTAAAAAAAAAACCAAGGAAGGATAGCGTGATACCACGAGTCAGGTTGCGCTCGGCGCCGTGACACTCCTGGAGGCCCAGTCTTCGAGGCGCCAGTTGGGTGGTATTTATAGTACGCCTTTTGGAGGATCTTTCACCTATGAGTCGTGTGTTTGTTTTTTCTTCCTTGTGCAACTCTCTTCCAACTCGTTTCCTTATCATCACGAGCTGGAAATAAACATAAACACATAAATGTATTTATTCCTGGTGTGCTGCTTGCGGAACAGAATGATGTCAAACGGATGACTAATGACGTACATTTAAAGCACGGATTAAAAACATGAGGTTCCAAGTGTCTAATCGAAGCCTTATCAAGGCGCGTTTGAAAGGGGTTGCAGTGCAAGTACTGCTTGGTAAAACTAATATGCGCAAGTAAACGTGATCACATCTACTCACGGTCCGGGCTTCTGTGAGGTACACCACTGGTCCAACATATCATGTGTCCGGGGGTTACGGTCCCCCCTTTTTTGTTTCGCTCTCACCGTAGCTCTAGTGTGCCCGGGAGGCAAATTTTTGAAATGAAAATTTGTGACACAAAAACAACAGAATAGTCCCAATGGACTGGAACAAACCGAATAGCTGTCGCTGGCCACAATTTTGTGTCCCATCGTGTTGTTAGCGTATGGATCGATCGATATGCATTAGTGCATTCGGTTGCAGACTGTGTCGCAGCAATCCCCCCTGGTTGGCTATATACTCTTCGTGGAGTCGTGCTCAGGGATCGCGTGCCACTTGAACAAAGATGCTGAAAGCTGTGCACGCTAACAGAGCCCGAAGAAGTCCTCAAAGAAGAAGGAACATGGCGCAGCTTTAATGCAAATGAAGAGACAAACGCTGTTGATGGACCATTTTCCTAAATTGTATCAAAATTTTGTGTTTTAACGAAGCAAAAGAGAAAATGAAAATGGAGAAAAAAATGTAGATCATTATAACATACAAAAACCGCAGGAGGATGGTGCGAAAACAGATGTGTGTAGAAGTGAAGTAAAAACAAACAAACATGAGATAAGAAAATGAGCAGCAAGGTTCGAAACGATGGTGAAATTGAAGCTTTTACTCGTTTTGTTAAGTCAGTAGAAATGTATTTTGGTGTTTTCTTTCTCTTCATTTTGCTGATCGTGGACGAAATGTGATCATTACTGGCCTGTGATCGTTCACCGGATAGTGCATACCGTGTGCAGTGCGTTTTTGGTGTGCAATTTCTCAACAAACACAAACACACACACACGAGGGAGAAAATTAGCACGTCTTACTCACTTCTCTTGGATGCGTAAGACAAAACCCCGAGCAAGGAATCCGGTCATTAAACGCGGTTCGAACGACGCTCGGCGTGGCATTGAAAATTTGCAACCACCACCCCGAACCGTCCTGCACAGTTGGTTCATTGCCAATCAATCGCACGTCGTTGCGCGCATGTTTTGACAGCTTCTTGGGGTCACACTCGCACCGGCAGCAGGCGGCCACACTTTCACGCCCGTCCGAAGACGAAAAATGGGCGACAGCGCGACCGACCACCAACGGACGGGGAAAGATAAATAAGCTTTAAAAATTCAGTCCAGCGCCGGTGAAACGTGAAGGACGGTGGCACGTGGACGTGGAGCTGCGGTGTCCGTCCGAGTGGTCCAATCTCTGGTCGAGGTGTGTGTCTTGGGTGGAGATTTTTTTATTGTCTTCGAGCGTCTCAAATTGCTTGCCGTGAAGTGACACGACGAATGCAGGTTCATTGCCAAAACTGCGTGCCAGTGTTCACCTGAGGCTTTTCGGTGGGGAAGTTTTTTGTTGTTGTTGTTTCCAAGTCATCACTGACACTGCTGATGGACGGTTGAACGTACTTGTTAGCTGGTAGACAAAGACTTCCGCGCGAGAGGTTTGTATGGCGCCTGCTAGAGGTGTTGATGGCTTCGAGGACGAATGGGTCTTCTCTCCGGCGGTTGGTATGAATGTCATGGGCAGCAGATAATGTGGGAATAACGTATTCCTAATCTGATTTGAAGGGTTTTGCAACGATCTTCTGTGCTTGATATTTGCCTATGGCTTAAATATTGAAATAAAGTACGGTTGACGATTTGTTAGCAATCGAGCAAAGAATTTAAGGCTCTTTGTAATGTCCAGTAGCTGGTCTCTCTCATCGAAAAAGACACAAAAATGATGAATAGAGAAGAGGTCCTTTTGGTCAGGTCTACTATCTGAACACATCTGTTGAACTGTTCTTTCCGTCCCGGAGTGGCGATCCCTGGAAGACTCACCAAGTATGTAGTATCTGCCAGAAGTTGAAGTCTTCATTGAGAAGTATCACTGCGGTCTTTTAGGCACAACTGGCCTTATAATGTTAGATCAAGCGCTCAGGAGTAAATCAACGGAAATGTACTTACCGACTCTTCCAGTGTCCTGAAGTCTTTGGGATCTTGTTTTAGGATACATAGAAGATGTCATGGATTATGTTCTTATGGACTACGTTAAGCGTACATCAAACGATAAACTAGTGTACCAATTTTAAAATGTTGAAATGGTGTGTTCCTTACTAAGTAACTGATCGCCAAGGTCACGAAAAGACTGAAAAACTATAATTTCCGAGGACATATTATTATGGCACACTTTGAAGTAGGTTTTTTTGGGAACCTTTCGCGGGACTTGTTGGTGTGAAACAACTCTTAATGATCGTTTATGATTATGCTGTTCATTTTTTAACTAACAAAATTGACTCCCGTTGTGTGCATTGTTTCCCACCTAACCGTTTTTCCCCCTCAATTTCCTTTATATCCGTTAGCTTATTTGGGAACAGTATTTCCTTCCGCATCGACGCAACGCGTGAAACATCTCTGTTTTGCAATCATAAAAATTAGAAATCCCTCAATAGTAGAACACCGGATTGGTGGGGGTTGGTAATGGTCACAACAGATGAACTGGAATGGTACGGCCAAACCACACACACACACACACACATACAAGAAACAGATTGAGCCAGCCAGAGTTGGCAGAAGAAAGGGAGCAAAACGAATGGGTGAAATGATATGTGTGTGCAGACGACCACACCACATGATAAGCACAGATTCCCTGCTGCCCTAGCTGGGCGAACCTAGGCCAATCCACCCCATCAAAACAGGTGTGTGGCGGCTCTTTGTGGCGAACTGCTTGGGAAGGCTAGTGGACGAAACGGTTGGCGATGTTATCAATGAACAACGGTTGGCAATATTATCCAGGAATGTCTCTGTGTCCAGTGTAAGCGATGCAGTTACTGCCCTTTACTGACATTTGAAGATGATCTTCAAGAGACGTCTGAGGAGTCTCACGAGACAAGGATCACTGAGGTTAAAAATCGTAAAAACATAGCTTGTGAGTGGTGACTTCACCTAAGTTGTTGCTCATAACTATGCTCCTTTTATTTAGGATGAATATTATAAGGAAAACAAAAACCTGAAAACGCTTTAAACCCAGTTAAGCTTTCTAATTGATCGCTTTAGTGTGGCTTCTCTCCAGAGCAAAGCGATTCGCGCAGATGCAACCCGTACGTACAGCTGCACAGGCGCGCGCACGGCGGTCTCTTCTTGATTCGCCTCCATAACACTCGCTACCCAGCCCACGACTTCCTCCACCATATCCCCCCTCCCCTGGAAATACCGGGACGGAACCCCGTTAGACGGGCAATGATGTGTGTTTTATGTTGCGCCAGTAGGTGATCCATCGATCGCTATTCGAAGGTTTTATTTTCTTCATCGGCCACCGGGGCGCGAGCGGTATAGTTGTGCGCGAAGCGTCTCCTAAGGCGAGTTCTTGGAGAGGAGTAGTCGGAGTAGAAAGAAATGGGATGCTTCAGTGAATATCGGCAAAGAGTCGGCGACTTACGGAACTTTGTTTTTTTTTTGCGCTGTAACGCCCGTTTTATTATTGCTCCCGTTTTTATAGAGGATGATCGAGGCGCTTTGGCCTTACGTTTGCCGATGTTTGGGGCGGCCGCCATAAGCAGTGCCAGGCGAGGTTCATAAGCGATTTTTCGTTGCTCTTTAAGAGTGGATCGGTTAGTTCTTTTTTTCTTCCATCGAGCGTAAAATAATGCAGCTCCATCGAAAGTATGCAACATTCCGTTTGTTGTTCGGTGCGTTTTACCGTTAATGCACGGAGCGTTATTTTCATGTTTGTTTTATGGTTTTTTTTTTATTTTAGTGCATGGTAGTTTTCCAAACGTTTTTCTTTCACTGCACAGGTCAACGGTGCACTAGAAGACGCAGCAAATGCTAGCGTGTGGTAGTCCATGTTAGTGACACATGTTTGGTTTGTATTGATTTGCTGGTGGGGTGGACTCGGGAGTCATCAAAAGACCGTGATTTATGTTTGTTCTGAGGGTGGTGAAAATCCCCGGCTCCGGATCGATTTACATCCCAGCAGGAATATGTTTAGACGCTAATGCCGCCGTGGGGTTTATTTTGAATCGTTGCCAAAATCAGATTAGCGTCGGTGCTGCTGGCCATGTGTGAGCCGGTTTGATTATATCTGCATTTTATTTTAATGCGTTTTGGCAATTTTATTAATACTACCATTGTTCATGTTATTAGAGCATTTATGTATGGGTTGCTGCTGGTGTTTTAATTTAAAATTTTATTATTTTATTTGGAAACAAAATTGTACATATGTAGATTGTTTTTCTATCTAGAAAATTCTTTAGTTCTATGAAAATTTTAATGTCTTGTAATAATAGAGCAATCATAGATCTGATTTGATATCCATAACATATAATTATGCTTGAGCTAAAATCCCCCCAAAAAAACCAACCCACCAAATAACCGTGACGCACGGCTCGCTTGTATCTGTCTCCACCCTGTTACCGGAAGATCGATTCTCTTCGGGCTGAAGTTATGAAAATTCAAGACAAAAAACAAAACGCCCATCCCCGACAAAAATCGTTGGCGAACGGTGGTGGGGTTGCACAATTAAACCGAACCGAACAACCACCGTTCGACAACTTCTCATGTAGAACGAACCGATTTTTATTGTTTGTTTGACGACTGACGGCTTTATTTGTGGTTTTCGGGAGGGTTAGAGCTTTGGGCCGTGCGTTCTTTGTCCCCCAGTGGCGTCGTTTTATAGTTTGGCGATAGTTTATAGCTTTTCGTCAGTTATATAGGTAGAAAAAGAGTTGAAAAATAATAAAAAACTTACATCGATACAGTGTGAAAGACAAGAATCCATTTTTTTATTGCATTCCCATGCCGTTTTTATATCAAAATATTGTTCTAAAAATGATCTTTTTGTATTTTAGGTAAAACGAAGATTTCGAAAAGAGTGAACGAATCATCCGCATAGCAGCCCCTTTACAAACGAGAACACTATGACCGTTGCTAGTGTTGGCATCAGCTGTCGAACGTGCACATTTCCCGGCGCCATTGGTAAAGCTTCGTCATCCACCCGTTCCGTGCTTCCGGTAGCCGCTGGTGCTGGTGGTGCTGGTGGTGGTGGTGGTGGTGGTCAGCGTTCGGCATCCTTCGAGGAGCATGTTGGTTGCGAGCAGTCGCCTGTTCGCGCACTGTGATGTCGTAGATATGGACTGTAACGCTGGCAGTAACAGTAACGGTGGCAGCAACAGTAACGGTGCTAACGGTGTCGGCAGCGTTAGCAACATCTTCACCCGCCAGCACTCACTCACGGGCGGTAACAACGGGTACTCCTTGCTGTTGGCAAGCGGTTCATCGATCGTTCCACCCAACACCGCCACCACGCTCCGGTGCGACAAGGTGAACGGAAACACGTCGATCCTGGTCAGCAACAGTGTTGTTGGTGGTGGAAGCAGTAGCAATATTAGCAGCATCGGTTCCTCATCATCCGGTGGTGGGCTGGCGACGTTTCAACCGACGTTGATCGCACCACCGTCGGCAACGACGCTAAAGACGTCCTCGCTCACATCGTCCGCCATCCTGTTCGGTGGAAGTAGTGGAAATTTGAGCAGTATCGCCGGGAAAGCTTCCGGCGGTACGCATAAGTGGATCGGATCGCTGTGTGATGGTGCTACCTCGATCGGGTACAGCAGTGGTAGCAGCAGTAAACTGAATCAACAGCTGCACTTCCAGCAACATCCTCAGCAGCAGCAGCAGCAACAGTTACATCTGTTGCAGCATCAGAACAAGCATCATCATCCTCATCTGTCGCAGCAGCATCATCACCATCATAGCTTACCGGTGACCAGTAGCGGCAGCACGGTTGGTTCCAACATGCTGGACAGTCTCACCTTTCGGCTGTGTGATGTGGATGGTGCGGTGAGCAGCACCATGTCCAACCCGAACGGAGCCGGCGGTGGGAATGGGGCGAGCAATGGGGCTTCCACGAACGGAGGTACGGGCGGCGGAAGCATACTGATGGTGGTGCCATCACAGCAAACCGGAAGCGGGAAACAGTCACATTCCTCAGCGATAAATGCCGGTGGTGGGGAGCGACTCTCCTACGCAGCTCACGATCATCAGCACCAGGCAAAAATGGTGGCACAGCATCACCATCAGCAGCAACACAGCAGCAATACTAGTAGTAGCAGTAGCAATAATAGCGCAGCAATTGCGGCTGGCAGCGATGTGCCGATTAACTATAGCAAAATGACGCGCATCAGCAAGATGGGACTGAGCGCAGATGCGGTACATCAGCAGCACCAGCATCACCATCACCACCACCATCATGATAGTTCGGCGTCCGTATCGATCCTGCCCACATCATCGTCCGCGGCGGTGGCACAGCAGCAGCAAGCCGCCCTCCACAAGCAGCAGCAGCAGCAGCAGCAGCTACACCATCTACGCAGTACGGTCGGTGGTAGTAGTGGAAATGTCGCCAAGGGGAACGATGCTTCAGCGGCCGCCAGCTACTGCAAGGTGACGCGCATCGGTAACATAACGTTACTCGACCCGGAGGATCAAACCATGCTCCAGTCGCACATGCTGGGGAACAGTAGTAATAGCAGCACTACGGGCGGTAGCAGTAGCGGTAGCAGCAGCAACAACACGATGAAAAAGGATGAGGTGAGCCTGACGAAGGTGGCAAAGTTGGGACATTCGGTTGATCAAAAGGTGTGTGATTTGCAGCAACATTTTATACAGCATCATCAGCATCAGCTTCAGCAAATGCAGCAGCAGCAGCAGCAGCAGCAGCAGCAGCAACAAGCTTCTCAAAAGCAGCAGCAACAGGGGAAGGAGCAGCAGCAGGGTAACGGTGGCGAAGAGGTGCGGATAACGGAGAGCTTAGCGCCGTTCGAGGTGTTGCGGTTGTACATGGACAAGCTGACGCAGTACGAGCATCACGAGATTTACAACTATCCGCGCATCTACTTTATCGGTGCGAATGCGAAGAAAAGGCGCGGTGCGGGCAATTCCGACTACGACAACGAGCAGGGTTCGTACATTCATATCGCGCACGATCACATAGCGTACCGGTACGAGGTGCTAAAGATTATCGGGAAGGGGAGCTTCGGGCAGGTGGTGAAGGCGTACGATCATCGAAACTTTCAGCACGTGGCGCTGAAGATGATACGCAACGAGCAGCGGTTCCACCGGCAGGCACAGGAAGAGATACGCATACTGAAGCACCTGCGAGCGCAGGACCGGTACAACTCGATGAACATCATCCACATGTACGATAGCTTCGTGTTCCGGAACCATATGTGCATCACGTTCGAGCTGCTGTACATCAACCTGTACGAGCTGATCAAGAAGAACAAATTCAAGGGCTTCAGCATGCAGCTGGTGCGCAAGTTTACGCACTCGCTGCTCAAGTGCCTGGACGCGCTGTACAAGAACAAGATCATCCATTGTGATATGAAGCCGGAGAACATTCTGCTTAAGCAGCAGGGCCGTTCCGGCATCAAGGTGATCGATTTCGGGTCGTCCTGCTTCGAGAACGAGCGCGTCTACACCTACATACAGTCGCGGTTCTACCGTGCGCCGGAAGTGATCCTGGGCGCCAAGTACGATATGGCGATCGATATGTGGTCGCTCGGGTGTATTGTGGCGGAGCTGTACACCGGGTCGGCGCTGCTGCCCGGCGAGGACGAGTACGATCAGATGGCGTGCATTATCGAGCTGCTGGGAATGCCTCCGCTGAAGCTGCTGCACAATGCGCGGTGGCCATCGCGCTACTTTGCGTACGACGGGGACGACCAGTTCCCGCACTACTGCTCGCTGAGCTTCCGGGAGGACGGGCGGGAAGAGATTCAGGGCAGTTATAGCAAGCGGGGCCGGTATCGTGGTGCACCCGGTACGCGCGATCTAGCCAAGGTGCTGAACTACTGTGACGAACTGTTTTTGGACTTTGTAAAGCACTGTCTGCGGTGGGACCCGAAGCGCCGCATGACGCCGCAGGAAGCGCTCAACCATAATTGGTTCCACCGGATGTTGCCACAGTCGCCGCAGGTCGTGAAGGTGGTCAGCGATGGGGGCGGTTCGGAATCGGCCGCCTCGACGACGGTTAGCAGCGGGACGACGGCTGGCGGCAGTTCGTCCCACTCGACGGCCACCTCGATCAGCAAGCAGCTTAGCTCGTCGATGGTGAGCGGCGGTGGCGGTGGTGTCGGACTGGGCGGAGGTATGGAGAGCAATCCGGGCGGAAGTCTGGCGGGCGCCGGTGCTGCCGGCATTGGCAGCATTTCGATGGGATCCTAGCAGAAGAAAGGGCACACGGCCACCGCCGGTGGTTCATCGTCCGGTGGTATGTCGTTGAAGAAGGTTTCATCAGCGCTGTCGTTACCGGCCGGCAGCGGGTTTACCGGTATCAGCAAAACATCTCCAACGACCGTGTCCTCGCTGCTTTCGTCCGGGATCTCTAGTTCGATGATAACGCTTGCTGGTTCGCTGCAGCAACCAACCTGCCAGCGGCAGGCGACCTCCCTGCAGGCACTGCTCGAAGGCAGAATATTGGCCACCAGCCGCACGGTGGCTTCGTTAGGATTAGATTCTGCCTCGGTTATCCACGGCAGCAAGAGTGGTTCGAAGGGTGATGAATTGTACGGCGAACGGAGAAGACATCATGCGCCTGCTATCGCCGATCATCAACCGTCAACGGCACAGCTTGCAGCGCTGGCACTAGGTACGGCGGAAGGCTGTAGCGGCAGCAGCAATAATCAACAACCTTCCTCATCGTCACACCATCACAGCGGTCCCACTGGCGGGGATTTTAGTGGCAGCACCAACGAGAACAGCAATACAGTCTCGGGATCTGTTCCGGCATCGTCGTCTTTCATAGAGTACATAGGATAAATTGAATCGTTGACATCGCCCGCCAGGTAAGGGGCAGGAACGCTAGAACGAGTAAAGACATCCGCAAACGGGGAAGCTACATAGATAGGTAAATTCGGGGACACGAGCATAAAGAGTCTGATATCTTGAAAGTGTGTGCGTGGCGGACGTTTAGGAACAAATTTCTAGCTAAACCTCACTCACCCACTTGCAACTTGGCCGAAAGATTCAAAAAGGATTCTTACCTTACACTCGTTGGTGAAGTAACGCTTGTATGCAACTGGATAGACATTTATTTTTTAGAAACGATTTTTGTGTTCAAATATAGTAAGAACAGATGAGGATAATTTACTTGTCCATCTTTTTTTTCGATACGAAGTACGTAGTAGTTTATTTGTTTGTGATTTGTAGTTCTTAGCATCAACTTTGTGATGTGACGAATATGAGACTTTTTCGCTTTTTAACACTAGAACGACCAGAATGGAGAATCTAAGCACGGTACTGCCAAACAAAAAATAGTTTCCTCATATTTTAGCTAAACCCTACTCACTATTTAGCCAATTTTCTGTTAGTATAGGCAACCCCAAAGCCGTGCAAAAAGACTTTTATCTTACTTTCGTGCGAGAAGTAACACTTACATGAAAATCGGCTTGACATTTATATTTTAGAAACGATTGTTGTGTTCAAATATAGTAAGAAAAGATCAACTGTGACGAATGTGAGACTTTCGCGTTTCTAACACTAGAACGACCAGAATGGAGAACCTAAACTTTCCTGTCGAGCAAAAAAAAACCTCATAATTTACTGTATTTATAATAGTAATGTGTTCTTTCAATGTTTAAAAAAACAGAATTCTTACTAAAAATTGATTACTTTTTTTTCCTTGGCACTACAACCTTGAGAGGGCGCGGCCTGCCATTTCTGGTTTTCTTTAACTAATTTAACCCATAGTAAACAAGTTCTTACCCCAACGTAAGGGTGACTACTTTACTACGGGTAAAATTAAATCACAGAAAGCCAGAAACGGCAGGCCGAGACCTCTCGAGGTTTTAGTGCCAGGGAAGAAGAAGAGAAACAAGTTAGCCCCACGTACGGGAAGGCGCTCTGGGCGGGATTTGAACTCCGGTCCTGCCGTGTGAAGAACCGGACCGGCTCATAGACGCCCTCAAACAAGATATAGGGAATATTCCTTTCGAAGTGGAGTTCAAAAATAAGACTCGATTCTAGGATCGTCTTTTCCGGATGTTTTTTTTTATTTTCTTGACTTGTATTTATTTGCTATCAAAAATCATTTGCAAGCCATACGGCCAGGCTGTCCTTTTTTCATTAAGAACTTACTTACTTACTTATCGGCTTTGCGGTCTTGACCTGCTGCAACAATCCTCGATACCGCTCACGGTTTAGCGCCGTCGTCTGCCAATCCGTTATCCTGGCCGTTCTGGCGACGCCCATCAACGCCAGCACTCCATCTCAATTTGGACCTACCATGTCCGTGTGGACGGCCTAAAAGGACTTTACGGGCTGGGTCGTCCGGTGTCATTCTCATGACGTGATCAGTCCACCTAGCCGAGTCTAATGGTAAGATCATCGTACAGCTCGTAGAGCTCGTCGTTGTAGCGGCTGTTCCATTGTCCTTCATTCCTCCATTGGCATGGCCGTATTGCTGCCAGGCCGTCCTGAATGAATACAAAACGAATCCTTTTCCACTTGCAAGTAATTTAACATTCGCGGTCGCTCTAGTGTAAATACAGCTCTGTCTGTGAACTGGCTTTGTGTTCTACTCACTCACGTTAACCTGCCCCATTCAATTCCCGATAATTTGCCCGAATGACTAGTTTACTTTTGGTTTTCGAGCATGAATGAATTCGCAAGCGATATACTTCGCGTTGCGTATTGCATTTTATCATATCATATATTTCGCTCGGCTTACAATTTTCATCAGAAAAAAAGTGTTACGATACATAAGCTAGGTTGAATCTTTAGCAAGGCTTAGAATAGAGACGCCCAGAGACTGTTTAATCCGAGGCACGCAAGCAAAATAAATCTCCTATTGTAGATAAATGTCGTGCATATAAAGGCGCACCATCAGCGATGGAAAAGATACATCAAGAGCGCCCCTATAGTGAATGTGTGTTGTGTTGCTTTTGTGGGTGGCTGGAAAATGACCCGCAGAAACCCGGAAAAACCATTACGAACCAATACCAAAAAGTGTAAGAGTTGTGACGATTTTAAACCACACTTGACGGATAATCCTTGTCAGTAGCGCAACGTAAACGAAGGAATGAAGAGAAGCATTATCCAGAAGCAAGATGTTCCGTCAATCAGTGGTCCTACAGAGGTGGATTATATACTCTGCCGCTTGGTTAGCAAAATTAGACTGAAGCGGAAGAAGCCCTGGGTGGGCCATCATTAGCCCAAACGGAGGCGAAAGCTTATCACCTAGCTAGAGCAAACACAGAGGGTAGGGAGAAATGTGTAGCTTAATTTTAGTCTAATTCATTCCTATCGAACGCGATACGCTCTCACGAGTCCTCCGGAGAAGATGGGTGATCGATTTCACGTTACGCACCAGAGAAAAATACAAATGTACACGCGCAGAAAATACACAATCTTTACAATCATCGATCGGCTGCATGTGTATCCCATACAAGCAGAAGGTAGGTAGCTGTCCATTTCTTACTACTTACGGTCAAATGGCCACTCAGAATGCTCAAATATTATCACAAATCAGAATCACTATCAAAACCACACACACGAGGAGGAAGGATGAAGAAGGATGTAGGAAGCGAGGAAGAATACCCCGTAAAGCGAAACTAACTGCCAATTAACGTTTAGGAAGAGAACCAGCACCCGCGTGCTATTACATGTCTTAGCATAGGACAGGTCACCTTGATGATGATTGATTCCTCCATTTTCTAACAATTGTACAAACACGCGGTGGAAGTGCTTGATGATGGAAAGAGCCCCATGTTAGGTGTTAATAGTAGCAGCAGAAGAACATTTACAGGGTTTCTTAGGCCAGTTGAACATTGTAACTGTTGTGTTGTCAATGTTGAATGAGGCCTGAGAAGCCCGGTAATATCCATCCCCACGTGGTACTCTCTTATTGCCACGTGGTTGCCAGCAATAATAGATTTCGCTATAGAGATACCCCTTCGTACAATAGGAACTGAATGTTGAGTTTTTGTCGCTTGTGTGATTTTTGTTTTGCTGTACTTATGTACTTATAGTAAAACCCCGTTTGTGCTGCATAATAATCAACTGCACTGCGCACCCCAGGCACCATAATTATGGACACCTATTTTTTTTTTGTGCTGTTTCACACCTTCATATCCTATCCATTTTTTTTTGCTCACTTACTAAACACAACACACAGTATAAAGTAATCGTTCCATGGTTCGATCGCACCGATAAATGATAAACTGGTATGATAGAAAATTGAAAAAAGAGGGCAAGAAGCAAAGATAGAAAAGGACACGTGCCGAATCAAATTATCCTTGCTTAGTCGCAATAGGATGAGGAGGTAAAGAATTCCCAACCACTTCTCGCAACAGGAATGTATGATAAGCGGGATTGTCTCTGTTGTATTTGTCGCTCTGAATGTGTCCATGTACGCTGTGGTGTGTGTGAGAGAGAGAGAGAGAGGGAGGAGATTTTCTAGCGAACCGAAACTATGAAATCAAAAGGACTGCACATTATAAGCTAATAATTAGTAGTAATAATATTAATTATAAAGAAAGGTAGCTCGTAGTATGATTGTGAGAGCAAAAAACAACAAATCGGAATAGTAAAATTATATATAAAAAAAGGTTTAATATCTCACTCACACGTGATGTGTGAGGTGTGCGTGTGTGTGTGTGTGTAGTGTAGAACTGTAGAGAATGTACATCTCAAACCACACACCACAAAACACTCCCCTCAATATGATGGAAGCTAGAGCATTAAAAATTTGTGTAAGTGTAAGCACGTTCCCCGCGTACGACAGAAACCCTTCCAAGACGCGCTTGTCCGTGGGTGTGGAAATATACTAAAAGCATCGACTAATGGACGATGTTAAAAGCAAATACGAGTTTGTGTAAGCAAAAAATCATTAGCTAATTTAGAACAAGTGTATGCTTAGCTGCTAGGAAGAAAGAATGCAACAAAAACAAAAACAACATGTAAATAAAACAAGAGTACACTTAACTTTAGTGCAAAACATTTCAAACGAAAACAAAACAGAAGAAACACACAAAGCAAAAGTAAGAAAGCACGCACCGCGCATAAAATTAATCTTAAATGAGAGAGAAAACAAAAACGCAAAGAGAATAATTAAAAGCCTTAATGTTTAGAGAAAAAGACAAGCGTGTTAGACTAGATGAAAGAGTTGGTAACAACACAAGCAAATAAGAAATCTCAACGAAAGTGGTGGAGGAAGAAGATTGTACAGAGTAGTGCTGCTACCAGCTGCTTGTGTGGCGAATTCTTTCTCCAATATTATTCACACCCTTTCCTCACTTACCAACATTTTGTGGTGTTAATGAGCATTAAGTTCGAATTCAAATGGAACACGAAAATTCAAATATTCCATCCGGTTTTTTTCTTCTTCTTCTTTACTCCGTTTTGTCATACAGCTGTAACCGTTCTCTATATACATATATTATTGTGATAACTAAACGAGCGCATTAGTTTCGTTCAGCTCACACACACACACTGCCTTAAGTTGTGTTCTCAAACTGAATTTTTCACATCCAATTCCAATTCACGATAAACCTGGGCGAATAAGTTAGCGATTCGGAAACAAACGTAACTACGTAGAAACAGTATGATCTTTTACAGCGTGATCTTTAGCAATGTATGGTACATTAAGTTTAAGGTTAGCATTTAAGTTGTGACATTCATGCGGTTTTTCTTTCTTTCTTTCCCATACGTGGTGTGCTGCTTCGTTGCGGTTGTGCTTATTCGTAAAGCTAGCAAACTGTTGTCTCCTTACCAATATTCGTATGATTTTGGTTTTTGGCGTTCGCCGCCCCCTCTATCCGTTTGGTTCGTGTAAGCTTAAGGAGCCAATTGCTAAATCTTAACCTAACCTACTCACGGTGAGATACACACGTCCCAGGTGGGGACAAATTATTGAGGTGCTTAACAAAATGTAACAAAAGTGTGTGTGTGTTGTAAAAAACATCAATCCAATGGAAGAGGATGCGATGAAAGTAATATTCCCTGTCAAAAATACTCTTGAAATGTATAGAAAAAAAGGTAAAGAAAAAGGTCGTTGAATTTTGAAAACAAAAGCTGATAAAAGAAAAGATTAACGAAATCCACCAACGAACGAAATGCCGAACCGAATCCTCTAATATCCCGCTCACCGTTTTGTTGAGGTCGATTAAATCGCACATGCCTTAGTTTGCTCTGTGTTGCGTTGTAACCTTGCCTTGTTGCGTGAAATTGAACAAACAAATTAAGAGAAAACAGAAACAAATGGAGACACATTTGGGGAGTAAAACAACCTGTTGCTTAAATGCTTTGTTAATGTTGTTGAAATGCACTACCTGTTTGGCTGATATCTACTTCCTAAATAATCTTACACTAGAACACCGTACACTTATTACACTACTGTTTGGCATGGAGGACAGGCAAAGAAGGATAACTGAAGATGGTAGAGAATAATTTAGAAAACGGACCTAGCGGACACAAATATCTAAATTAATTATCCTCCAAAAAACTCATGTGAAGAAGAAAAACGTATCAAAATTGAAATCATAAAGTGCACCAACCAGGGAGAATCCAATACACAGTAAAATTGCATAGTTTTGTCATACATCACACTACACACAAAAGGGACAAATTTCTAACAATGTTAATATGGTAGCAAGAAACTTGAAAAACAAACCCAATACACGCACAGATAGCAATAGCAAACAAGAGAAACGTATGTTAGCGAAACAAGCAAAAAGATACAAATTAGAAGAAGAAAGTAAATTAATTGTAAAGAAGCAAAACCCGCAACAGCTACCAATTTGGATAGAATGCAATAGCAAGACAAGAAAAATGGAGCAAAGAAGCGCTAAGTACGCACCCCATTTCCCCGTGCGCTAATGGAAATGGAAGGAAAGACCAAACTGCAACCAGCAATCAGCTTTTTGATCGGCGATATAAGCAAGTGTTTAATACGAGCAACGTGATTTAAGCAAGGAAATGCACACGAAACGCAGAAAAATGATCGAATAAAAGAAGGAAACAAAAACCAAGATCAATATAGTAGAAGCAGAATGAGCTTCATACAAAGGGAGCAGAAGAAGAAAACCCGAATCCCGGATGGACGCGTTAATGGGACAAAATTAATAATATTAAACAAAAAAAGAAAACAGCAGTAAATATAATCTATAAGCATGAAAAAAATCATAGTCATAGGCAAGAGAGAAGGATGCGAGGAGGACGAGTACCGAGCAGAGGAGACGAAATGGGCGAAAGAGAGAGAGAGAGAGAGAAAGAACAAAAAACCGTGAAAAGTAAGTAACGTATGTATAGTGAAAATGAAATACAAACAAAAAAACATATAAACGAACGATTGTGTGAATGAATGTGTGAGTACGAAACATTGGCCAAACTTCTGGAAAAAATGATGTAAGGTAAGTTGAAAAATAAGGATCACTAAGAAGGAAGGAAGGATCACTGTAGAGGAGTAGTGATGGGCGGGTCGACCCGAACCTACCGGGTCGGAGCCATTCATAAGCAACACAGAACCGTTCGGGTCGACCCGTGGGTGCAGCGAGTTCGGATAGACCCGTGAGTTCGATGAGTTCGGTCTAATGCATCGCTACGGGTCGGCCCGAACCTACCTGATCGGAGCCATTCGTAAGCAACCCAGGATCGACCCGTGAGTTCGACGAGTTCGGTCTAATGCATGGATCGTCCCGAAATCGCTACGGGTCGGCCCGAACCTACCTGGTCGGAGCCATTCGTAAGCAACCTAGAATCGTTCGGGTCAACCCGTGGGTGCAGCGAGTTCGGATCGGCCCGTAAGTTCGATGAGTTCGGTCTAATGCATCTAATCTCGAAATCGCTACGAGTCGACCCGAACCTATTACACCCACGGGTCGAACTCCATTCCTATAGGTTCGAATCCGACACCGGCTCGATCCGTGAAAAGAGTCGTATGACCCATCACTACTGCAGAGTACGCTTATCATAGAACATTCCGGTCGTCCGGCATCATTATCATCACGAGCTCCAACTAATCCTTTCCTTCCGCCTTTGGCCATTATCATTACATCTGTTTCAGTATATTTTTGAATTCACATTTTACATGTTTTCCTACCAGGTGCTCTTCATTTAGATCTGGAAGGTTCTATAACAGGTTTGACTAACTATAGCGGTGTACAAGATCCATCGAACAAAGATTAGATAAACCCAAGATTTCTAACCGAACAAAGCAAAGGTAAGTAAGCGTTCCTGTTGTGTTGCTGTCATCTGTTAGTAAATCGCATTCAACAATCAGCTAGTAACAATCCTCAAGAGAGAGGGAGAGTGTGTGAGAGAAAAACACGTTTATTGCCATAATGCCATGGAAGCAAAATAAATACAATTCTTCTTAAAGCTCTACCTATCCTAAACACTCCGTTGTTCCGTAAAAGCCCCCGGGGGGCTATCACAATTGCATTAAACAGGTCCCATCATCTGCGCCGTCCCCGTCACGAGCTGGACATGGTGTGCAGGGACACGGTGTTGCTAGTGATGCTCGCACTTCCTACCAAGCTTCCGGTCATGCTTGCAGCAGCTGTCACAGCTGCTCCCGTCACACCAGCGCTTCCTCCCACTAGACTGGAGACGGTGCTGTTACCACTACTTCCTCCACTACCTCCTCCCCCACTCGACTCCACATCATTCTTGCCGTAGTTGGTGTCCTTCAGGTAGTACACAGCACCACCGTTGATGAGTCCGTGAATGGTTTTCTTCAGTCCAAGAAGCGACGAAAGGCGATATTTGAGCGTAACCGATTGGATGCGATCGATAAAGGTGCCGATCGCTTGCTCCATGCGGGGAGTAAGATTCGGTTCCAGCTGGAACAGCTTGACGAGCGTTTCGATCATCCCGTCCGTTAGCGGGAGCCGGTCGAGATAGTCTACCAGGTAGGTCGCCTCGCCCTGTATGATGTAGTGCTGATAGATAGCACCGGGCCAGTTAATTTCGATCCCGTAAGCTCGGCCCACGATCAGCGCCTGTGGGACGGCGAGCAGGAAGTTGATGTAGTAGAGCAGTGTGCCGGTGGCAGCGTTCGTGCCGGAGATTTCTTGCATTGCGGCTGCTCCACCACGCCGGTTATCGTCGGTCGGTGGCCGAAGGTTTAACACCGAAAGGCAGGTAGAGGACACTTGTTTGCTTGCCGAGCTGGAGGTGGAAGGACTCGAGTCGGCTTGCTGTCCCTTTTCGGACGCGACCAGTGCTTGCCGCACGTAGCAGATCTGTAACGCCACCAGCTCGGCGTTGGCAGCGGCACGTTGCGCGAGTGTAAGATTGTTGTCCAGCAGATAGTTTTCGGTGGCATGGGTAAACGCGTCCATAGCACCGGTTAGCTCGGTCTGCACGAGTGCAGTCACCTGAAGCCGATGACAGTGGGCGGGACTGTTCGATTTCGTTGCAACAGGCTGCTTCATCTCGTACGTCTTGACGATCGCGTCGATCGTGTTGTGCGCTTCCGTCTCCCAAAGTTCGGCTATCTCTCGGTACATCCGGAAGTGTAGTGCTGCCAGACGGAAGTAATCACGCCGCTCGGGACAGTGCTCGTTCAGGAAGGTGATGATGGCAGACTGCAGCCGACGTCCGTTGCTGGCACGATCATCAAACTGACCCAGCAGTGATTCGAACTGTTCGTGACTGATCAGTGTTTCGAAGCAGTAGTACATATCGCGGTAGCGTCCAATGCCGACCAGCAGTTTCACGATCAGATTCCAAGATTTGGCTGCCGTCAGTATCACGGTGAGAGCCTTACAGCAGGCCAGCACCTCCATGATGCCCTCCATCGAACACTCGTGCACGAAGCAGTCGTGAGCCTTCACCAACAACGCCACGATGATTGTGTTTTGCTTCTTCAGCGATAGTATCTGGCCTTGCAGAATTTGATCCAATCGCTCCCCGACATCCGGCCCAGCGGTGCTTAACCGTATCGCAGGAATAGTGGCGAATGACTCGAGCGCATCACGCACTCCCGCACTGTCTGCCGTCGTGTCTCGGCGCTTGCGATAAAGCCGAAAGGCGTTACAGTACCGCAAAAGCACATTTCCCAACGCTGTGGTGTTGGGCGCAAGCTCCAGAAACAGATGAAACTCACGATCGATATTGTAGCCCCACAGCAGCTCATCGGACGCGTGTGTCGTCTGTGGAAGTTGCTGCTGGAAGAGATAAAACTTCGAACGCACCACCGCCGATACGATTTCCGATGCGAGAAAATCGGTAAAGCTTTCGATGCTCATGCGAGTCGCCGTTACGATGTCACTGATCACCTCCAGCTTGTGGACGCAATCTTCACGAACTACCTCGGGCAGGAAGGCTAGCGGATCGCGCAGTTTGAGCAGCTCGTTGTACTCTCGATCGAGGTACATCGCGACGCGGTACGTGAGGACCACGCGCTGAGCAAGCTCCTGTCCGTGTGTGATGCGATTTCCGAGGGCCTGCGAAAAGATGATGGAATGTGGGAGATTATAAAGCGATCAGGATTCTCAAAGTACCATGCAAACGCTTACACTTATTGCTTCAAATATGTCTTGACGATCACGGGATGGTACCTCCTCGAAGTCGGACGTCGCCGTGGTGCTCGTATCCGAGGTATCCAACTGCGCACTCTTCATGGGCGATCCTCCAATCTGGCTGCTTTGACTAACACGGCTAAAGCGTAGGGTACGGCGCTGGAAGCGGCCCGAAGATCGCGCACTGTCCTCGTTCAGTAGCATCCGTTCCTCCTTCGAAAGATTGTACAAACTGACCAGGCCCTCCGCTAGCGCCATACAGAACACGATAAAGTGAAGATCCAGCGGACGTTGCTCAAAGATCGCTTGATAACGCAACGCCTGCACAATGTCACCGCAGTCGAGCAGTCGATTGATAAGCGCATCGAGCCGCAAACGTTCCTCCGTTTGCGCTAGTGGTACGTTCGACAGGGTAAGATCATCGATGCCGGCGACTTCCTTCAGCTCGAGAAACGTGTGATACAAAATGGCCGCCGTCGAGGGTGAATGGTGCTGCTGGGTGTTGCACCAATACTGGGAGCAGTACAGTTCGAGCAGCTCCTGCCGTTCGTCCGTGCAGCGTATGTAGCTCAGGGCCAGCTCGTACTCCAATCGATCCCGATCGAACGCTTCGCTCGGATAGAGACCATGCTCACGGATCAGTTCTAGCGCGTAGCGAAGCAAATCGTAGCGCTGCCGGTCACCGTACTCAAGCCGATTGGCAATGTGCGTGAAGAAGCTGATGCGTAGCTCCGGTTCAAGCCCGTACCGTTCACTCTCGGCCCGGTAGCGCTCAAACGAACCTACCGAACCGCTCGACTCGAATCCACTCACCCAATGCTCGAAGATAATACTTTCCCGCGGCAGACCTGCCTCCTCAGCGACGGCAATGGCCGCTTCGTGATGCTTCCTGGCGACGAGTTGTTCACACAGTGACTCATACAAGCTTAGCTGTTGCTCCTTGCCACCACCACCGGAGCACTCGTGCAGCGCGAGGAAGTCGATCGTGACGCCACAATGACGAACGATCCCACAAATGCGTAGCATCCGCTCGAAATCTATCCCCGGGACCAAGAAGCATCGGAAATCGCACCGCACGTACGACTGGAGCAGCAGGAACTGATGATGCATCGATGTCCGACGATCCAGATGTACCATGAGCAGCCGAGCGCAAAAGGCAAACATTTCGTACTTGGGTATGTGCAGCAGGAAACACTCGTCGCCGGCGGTGGCAGAGCGTACGAGAAACCCGGTCAGCAATTCTGCTGCACGATCCGCATCGAACAGTACGTCCTCGGTGAGGCTAAGGTACGCGGCCAGGTAGTACCACCCGGAATCGGGATAGAAAGTGGCCAGCGAGCTAGCAAGCGTACAGAGCCGACCGGTCTGTACGAGATGCTCCACCAAACCGCACACAAACGATCGCTCCGGTTCGGATCCCGGTGGCTCCGTACGCTCGGGTGAAAGTTTATCTTGGAACGGAAACTCACCGGCCAACATTGCCCACACTATCCAACAGTAGCGGCGACTTTCGCTTCCTTCCGCACACACGTCACCAGCGAGAAGTGCCAGCAGAGGCCACCGGGAGCGTATGGCCCGGTCGAGCAAGTTTTGGTAGGTGTACGGATAGCGTGGCGCTGGTCGATCGGAAGTCGCCTGCAAGGTGAGACGTTTGAAGGTTTCGAAATCGAACGGTGGTGGGGATGCTCCTGCTGCTGCTGCGTAGGGGTTGGCTTCATTCGAGCAGAGTAATAGCACGGATACGAGGTCAGTGTCGTAGCGTTCGGAAAGGAAGCAGGCACCATCGTACAGGGAACATGAGCTGCTGGTGGATATGTCTGTGGCCGGTAGCTGTAGAGGGGGCGATGAAGTGGTTGTGATGGTGTGGCCGATGCCGGACGTGCTGCGCCCGATGGAGGTGGCGTCGGTTTCGCTCGAGATACTTGAATGACCGCTCGAATCGACCGTTGTACTGCTTGCCTGCAGAAAAGTGTGAAAAATAGTCACTGTAGACTCCTTTTCACAGTTTAGGGATTGTACTGTGGGCTAATATAGGCTATTCAAGGACCTCAGAGTTCTTTACTACGTGAGACCCCGTTAGAATGACCATAGAACTTCAAAGAGATGAGGAAGCCCAGGGAAGGTACAAATGGCTTGCGGCTTCTTGACGATTTAATGCCAGAGACGAGGGCTCCGGGGGCGGTCCGATGGTCGAAGTGACAGCGGCGCCGGTCTTCACATGGCAGGGCCGGGGCTCAAATCCCATCCAGACCGCATCTCCGTACATAAAATCTGACTACTTTATTGTGGGTAAAATCAAGTCACAGAAAGCCAGAAATGGTAGGCCGAGACCGAAGAAGAAGACGAGGGCTCCGATGGGTGGTTGATCATGTAATGAAAATGATACCAGACAACCATCTCGAAAATAGATTTAGAATTAAAGTGCGCGATTTATAGGCATTCAATCCCAAGATCCTGAAGCTTTGCTGAAGACTTTGACCAGAAAATCCGAAATCGTATAAAACACCACCCTACGAGCTTCCTGAAATCACCGGGAAAATGTCAAACAAAGAACCAATCTTCCGCTATTTTTAAACTCCACCCCAGAACCAACGGTCAGATAATGGTTGGCGCGTGCAAAAAATAATTAGAATACATCTCGACGTAATTGTGGTAAAGTGTCTCAAGAGCGTGCTCTCTCTCTTTCTCACTGTCCCTCGCCCTTGCCCATACCATCCGTATGAATCGCCCACGAATTTCACGCCGATCCTGGATGACTGGGCTGTGCTGGGTGGTAGGGTCGCCGACCCGATCCGATTCCACCAAAAAACGGTGACGATCCGAACCGGTTCCCGCTTGCGGCTTTCACAAAGTCTCGCGTACAATCGTGGAACCGCACGGCGAAACACGGCACGGTAAGCCGCAGTCAAAGGTTACAGACCAAGCGTTTGTTTGATATGGGACACATTTGATAAGCGGAGGGGGATGGTAAAATGAGTTCATCAGAAAATCCGCGTCCTCTTGCCGCTCCGTTTCCGCGACCTCGTCCGATGCGTTGTACTATTGCGCAATATAGCGAAGCGCGTAGGATGGATGGATGGATGGAAGCAAACGGAGCAAAACAAATAAAGTGCGCGGGATGAACAATTATCTGCAGCTCCTAGCGCTTCAAATCCCTGGAAGTGCAATTATTTACTACGGCCATAAAATACGCCCATGTTTGCCGATTCTTCTGCGTGCTCTACCTCACTGAAGAACGATTACACCGACCGTTTCCTTCGCAGTAGGGTAGCGAGGATGGATTTAAAGGGCATTACGTTACGGTTCACTTACCCTTCTTCTACGTCGAGGTGTTAAACTCGAACGCCGCTTGCACGAGGTAAACGAGCTCGAGCTCGTCTGCCCATCCCGACCGTCGGCGATCGGCCTCGGCTGATGGAGTAACGCCGTCATCAGGTTTCGTCCGATACGTGATTCATGAAACCCGGTCCGACACAGCTCAACGATTTGCTCCGCCGGGTAGCTGAGATAGTCCACGAGCAGCAGAAAGCGCAACCAATCGTTTCTGGCCAGCAGTCGCTCTCGCAGGTACACTTCCGGGTAGGGTAAGGCGTTCGTTTTGGCTACGATTGTCATCGCTTCGAGATCGACCAGTAGCTCGGGATCGTCGATCGATTTGTCCCCGATCGCTTCCTCGCAGCGTCGTAGCAAATGCGCCACCGAAAGACGGATCGGTGTGTGATCTTCTCCTTCCCGAGACGCTTCACCGACGAGCGATAGACAGCGCAGATAGGCACGGGTCGGCACACTGCTCACACCGATCATTTCGATAAACGCGACCGCATGCGTCGCGAGCTCCTTGTCCCAGTAGCGTTCGATTGCCATTCGAGCTACCGTTTGGGCGGCACTGTTCAGTTGGCGCGAGGATATCTGCGAGTAGTTCTGCAGCTGCTCGCGGTAGAACTCGTACACCGCGTGGCAGGCGCGATGCAGCCGGATGAAGTGCATGTAGCGCAGCGTGACCGGCTGTCCGTACCGGCTGACGAGCAGTGGATGATTAAAGTGGGGCACGGTACCGTGCTGCTCGAGCAGTTCCAGCTGTGACGCACGCTCATCCTCCTCCTCGACCGCTCCGTTCGCATCGGTACGCGTGCCGTGGAAGAGAAACTGCTGCACTTTGGCCGCATCCGGAACGCCAGCGATCGCCAGCAGTTTGCTAACAATCACACCGCTCGTTTCGTTCGCACCGAAGCCGGCCTTGGTGCGCGCGATGAAATTCTGAAGATGGGGCAGCTTCGCGAAGCATGGGTCGTCCACCGCGAAGCTCGTGTTTCGCTCATCCAACCCATACTCGAACAGATAGACGATAGGGTTCTCCTCGTAGAAGGCACGATTGTGCTTCAGGATATACTCCGACGTGGTGCGCGACACGCCCAACAGCTCCTTACTGGTTATTGCGCTATTTTTAAGCTTTTGAAGCTGCCGGAACACCTTCACCTCGTCGTGATGCTGTGCGCCCGGGTCGGTGCCGATCCGTTCGAGCATCTCCCTACAAACGATCGGTAAACCAAGCATGGTAAAGAACCGATTGTCAACCATCTGGCGTGTTAGCTGCTCCCGGAACCATTTGGCTTCGGTCCACTCTCGGTGCTGTTTGAACGATTCCGTCGTGAACAGTCGGCGCACGATGGCAACAGCATCGTTTCGTTCGTGGTCAAGAAATTTCCCCAGCCGAGCCAGTTCATTCAGCAGGATATCGTTCCGAGACAGGGTTCGATGGTGGGATAGTTGCGAGAGCATGAAATCATCGATTTCCCATCGTTGAAACAGTTGCCGCAAGCGTTCGTTAAACCGTGGATCATCGTAAATGTCGATTTTGATGCGTAAAAGCTGCTGCGCCGGATCGGTACCGTCGTGAAAGCAGCGGCGCAGGCAACTGTTGAGCTGAATCCATATCTTCACCAGATTGGCAATGTTGTTCTTTAGCAGATAGCTCCACACGGTGTACCGGTCGAGGATGGGAGAGATTTCGGTTTCTGGCAAAGGAAAAACGGAAACAAAATTTGGAAAAATGATTAAAACTGTTGGCGTGAGTCGGTTTGGGTAGGTCACAGAAACAAAAGCGCGCGCACTATTCTCTACAGAACAGACCTCAATCGTGCTGCGGAAGAATGTAGGGTTTACGGTAGATCAAGCGTTAAGGATTGTCTAAATAACAGATACAACATTGTCCATTTTAATTAAATAATTGGGCAAAGGAGAATAAGGCCCACGCGTAGCAAGGAACACACTCGCACGCAAGCTTTGGTCGAATAAATTGACTTGTATGTCGAATAAATTGACGCGTAGCAAGGACCGAAGCGCGATTCGGAGCTTGTTCTGTTTTTAAGCCCGGTAAACCCTGCCAAGCCGTTTGGTTTGGGTAGGTCACAGTAAAAACACACACTCTCCGCCCCAACCGTGCTTATCAAGCCTCTCATTCACAACTCATTTTTACTCCATTTCAGTAGTCGGTTCGTGATTGTGAGCTCATCGAAACGAGGTCTTTACGTCTGTTCGAAAAAAAAAACGGTCGGACCAAAGTTCTGCTGGCGGCCTTGGATCAATCGGTGGATGGGTTGCAACAAACTAGAGTCAACCACCAGTCAATTATGTTCACATAACTATGCGTCCGTATGCTACGGGACGGGGCTCGATTGTCGTCAACGGTCAAATATTACACCATTCTAATCTACTGTCAATATTAGCGCGCTTGTTCTAAATCACGTGGGACAAACGGTGCCCTAGTCGTGATTTGGTCTGGGTACAATGGAAACCGAAAACCTGGATCGATCGGTTAGCGATCGGTACAAGCAGTCAGGAACACCAACTCGCTCACTCGCTCACTTCCCTCCAAGGTAAGGTTGTATAATTTCACTGTGAAGGGCAAATCGATGCATCTGTTGCATTCTTATCAAATAGTGAACCGTTTTTTTTTGCAAATGCAAAAGTGTGCGCGTCACCTCAGTTCACGAGAAGGAGAATATGATTAGGCATCAAAGGTCCCCCGATGTCCTTTTCTAATACACTCACACTTTACACACACACGCACTCACACATCACTGCTGCTGCTGTACCTTGATTTTTGAAGAACAGATCCACAGCGACCGAGTTCCGGTAGACGTCCTCCTTCATGCAGAACGTGTTGAACGACATCGTTTCGATCTCGAGCACCGTGTACCCGGTCGTCACCTCGTTCAGCACTTCCGCCATCTGGCGCACGTTCGCTTTGAGCTGGGTGTAAACGCGCCAGCTAGCTGCAATCCGTTCCTCTTCCCCGTGGCTATAGTTTTCGACCGTCCGTGCCAGATGCTCCCGTATGTAGTCGCGCAGCCCGTGATCGGTCGTTTCGGCGGCAATCTGGTAGAAAACGTACCGCGGTACACGATCGATGTTCTTCAGGATGTGGTGCGCTTTGTAGAGCTGCCGGTTCGACAGTAACCGATAGACGTACGCATTCACCTACAAATAAACCAGCGCACACAGAAGAGAAAGGGATACTGTAGAAAATGCATGAAATATTAATTATTACACGAAATATGGTAAAGGAACAACACTATAAGCAGATAGTATAAATTGACGCACACGAACGAACTTAGAAGTGAATTAAGGGGAAAGTGACTTGACCAATAGGATGAACTTGTAACCGGACCAGTGAATAAACAGTATGAAATTGTAAGTCGAGCGCGCAACACTACAACTCTTTAGCGTCCGTCTGATATCACAAAAATCACTCCCAACCAGTGATCATATTCTACATTTTTGGTCCTTCGAACCGGATCTGGTGAAGTCGGTTTAGTGATTTCGGAAAAAATTCACTACGTTAATTACCGTACACAGTGACGTGAATCATCTCTGTGTTTGTGAGGAAACGAACAGTTCGCTGTCTTGCTCCGCATATTGGCGCGAATTGCTGTGAAAGGTCATTACGTGCACGTGAACCCTTGTATGTTCGTTTGTTTTCTCGTGAGTTGTGTTGCGATTTATTCAAATCGACTTACTGGAGTGAAAGTTGTTGTTACGCATCAACTTAAGGCAACAGGCAAAGCTTAGCGTCCCGCGTAGCTTAGCTTCATCGGAAATCTACGCCATTGCGAAGCGTGGTTCCATTTTAACGGCCATCACTCCTATCGTATTCTAACGAAACTTGCATGCAACGCAGCAGGTTGTGAACAATTTCGAATCAAATTCAAAGTGAACGTTACATCGTCTGTATTAAGTGTTAGTGAAGTGCAGAACATTGAACTTTGTTCATTTTACGTGTGTGTTAGTGAAGCAACGTAGAAAATGGAGAAGAAAATCAAAGCCGCGCAATTAAAAAAGCGCCAAGCGCAAATGCTTGTGAAGAACATTGAACAATTTAAAAACGATTATAGTGAAAGTGATGTGGGTGAAATACCAGTGTGCTTGGATCAGCTAGAACGGCATGTTCAAGATTATTTGAACGCGGTAGCAAAACTGGAGGAATTGGAAGAATCTCCCGAAGCGTTAGAAGCTTTGCTGCAAGAGCGATGTGAAATGGACAGTGTGTACCGAAAGGTGAAAGGATTTTTGTTGCAAAAGCAACCGTGTGAAGCCAATCCTCTCAACGCGTCGATTTTGCAAGCCAATTCTAGCCTGAACTCAACGGGTAATTTCGGATCAATTAATGTGCGGTTACCGAAAATCGATCTCCCCACGTTCGACGGTGATACGACGAAGTGGCTCACGTTTCGTGATCGCTTCGTGGCAATGATCGATTCGTCAGCAGATATACCTTCGATACTGAAACTTCAGTATCTGTTGTCATCATTGAAGAGTGAGGCGGCGCTGCTGTTCGAGCATACCACATTGACCGCGGACAACTATGCGACCACCTGGGCCGCGCTGCTGAAACGGTATGATAACCCGCGCATGTTAGTCCGTGATTATTATCGAACATTGCATCACCTTCCCGCGATGCATGAAGGATCTGTGGATGAATTGGCGCAGCTTGTGGACGAGTTCACGCGGCACGTGAACGGTTTAAGAAAGCTGAAGGAACCGGTTGACAACTGGGACACTCCCCTCACCACATTGCTGTTCTTCAAATTGGATTCATCAACCATCCTAGCTTGGGAAAAGCATTCATCGGCCAGCCCCAAGGATAAGTATTCAGATCTAATCGATTTCCTGCAGGATAGAATCCGAATCCTTCGTTCGTCCCAAACGTTAGCGAAGATATCTGAATCGAAACAAACGCCGGTGGCCTGTGGAGAAAGAAGAATGGGAGGAAAGGTTAGATACGTGAGCAATTCAGTGTCAACGCGGAAGCCAGCTAGCAGCACATCCTACGCATCCTGTCCATTAGAGTGTGCAGAGCCACACCATCTACGAAGCTGCCCGAAGTTCTACAAAGGAGACGTAAAGTTCCGGCGTGAAGTGATTGCGAAGCATAAACTATGCTTCAACTGTTTGAACCCGAATCATCAGGTACGGTCGTGCAATTCCGTCTTCCGTTGCAACAAGTGCAACGCACGTCATCACAGCATGTTGCACGACGATTCACCGCCACAGGTAACCATGAACGTAGGTTCGAGCAATGAAATTGTGGTTCTCGAAACGGTGGTTCTCTGGTTAGTCGATGACCATGGCATTCGGCATGAAGCACGAGCGTTGTTGGATTCAGGATCCATGTGCAATATCGTGTCCGAATCCCTAGCGCGGAAGCTGCTGACACGTCGTACAAAGATCAACGTTGCATTGACAGGTATCGGTGAGGGTGTTCAGCAAGCCAAGGGTTCGATCATCGCAACGGTGCAGTCAAAGTCAGCGCCATTTTCGTCGCCACTTGAGTTCCTGATAGTGAACTCCCCTTGTGCTGAGATACCGACTGCCCCAATCGATGTTGCTGGTTGGAAATTCCCTGACGTTCCGTTGGCTGATCCTGCCTTTAACCTTCCTTCAAGAGTTGATGTGATCATTGGGAGTGACGCATATTGGGAATGGCATACCGGAAAGAAGCAGTTACTGGTCAAAGGCGGTCCTTGGTTGGTTGAGACTCCGTTTGGGTGGACAGTTGCTGGGAATACTTCCCACATTTCAATCGCTAGTCCTGTTTCGTGCCACTCAATTAGGAGCCATGAGTCTCTCGATACATTGCTGCAACGGTTTTGGGAGAACGAGACCAATCTAGAGGGACCCGCTCTCTCGCTTGAGGAAGATGCTTGTGAGAAGCATTATGCTGCCACTACAACGCGTGATCACCATGGTCGTTACATCGTTTGTCTGCCTCGTAATCCCAGAGCAGATATAGTATTGGGTTCATCAAAGGAGATTGCGGATCGACGACTGATGGCTGTGGAGCGGCGATTGAAGATCAACCCTGAAATGGAGATGGAATATAAGCGTTTCATGCAAGAGTACGAGGAACTTGGTCACATGCGAAAACTTACCGAACCAGTGGATGATAGTGTTCCGCATTGTTATATTCCTCACCATGCGGTGGTGAAGGAATCGAGTACATCCACAAAAGTACGGGTCGTGTTTGACGCGTCCTGTAAAACGAGCTCGGGATACTCCTTAAACGATACGTTACTAGTTGGCCCAATTGTCCAGGAAGATCTACTAACGATTATATTGCGATTCAGGTCCTACGCAATCGCATTAGTGGCCGATGTGGAAAAAATGTACCGGCAAATTCTCCACAACATCATCGATCGGAATCTGCTACGTATCAGGTACCGAAAGAGCCCCCTGGATCCGATATCGACCTACGAGCTGAATACCGTTACTTACGGCACGGCGTCAGCTCCATTCCTCGCCACTAGAACGCTCCAGCAGGTTGCGCATGACCACAAAGATCAATTCCCGAAGGCAGTTGATCCCGTGTTACGTGATTTTTACGTCGACGATCTACTAACAGGAGCGACTGACCTTAACGAAGCAGTAGAAGTGCGAAAGCAAATCACCGCAATGCTCGATTCAGCTGGTTTCGCATTGAAAAAGTGGGCATCTAACGTTCCAGAATCGCTTCTAGATGTCCCACGTGAAGATCTTGCGATTCAATCAATGCACGAGTGGAAGGATAGTCAAGCTGTTTCGACGCTGGGGCTGGTTTGGGAACCCGCCAACGATTCGTTTTCCTTCAAGGTTGGCCTTCCACAACCAGCTGAAGTATTAACGAGAAGCTTGATCTTGTCGTACACGGCAAGCATATTCGACCCACTTGGTTTGTTGGGTCCGACAATCATCATCGCGAAAGTCTTTCTACAACGTTTGTGGAGTTTGAAGGAGAATGGAAAGGCTTGGGATTGGGAACGTGCACTGCCCGGTGAGCTTCAACAAGAGTGGAGAAGCTTTCATTCAACGTTATATTCGCTACGCGAATTAAGAGTGCCACGTTTTATCTCCCAACCTACAACGGTCAGCTTGCAATTGCACGTCTTCGCTGATGCGTCACAAAGTGCATATGGTGCTTGCTGTTATGTACGCGCAGAATCGACGGACAACATTGTGACGG
Source organism: Anopheles stephensi (assembly GCF_013141755.1). Taxonomy (NCBI): domain Eukaryota; kingdom Metazoa; phylum Arthropoda; class Insecta; order Diptera; family Culicidae; genus Anopheles; species Anopheles stephensi. The sequence continues at coordinate 81,285,006 of NC_050203.1, read as the reverse complement.
TGCAATTGTTAGCAGCGAAGTCGAAAGTGGTTTCATTGGCGAATACGCACTCGATCGCCAGGTTGGAATTGTGCGCCGCACGATTAGCAACCCAACTGTTCCAGAAGGTGAGTCGAACGTTACCGGCATCTACGATGGCCTTTTGTTGGACCGATTCAATGACGGTAATGTATTGGCTGGATTCTCCACCACGTCGATGGAAACCATTTGTCGCCAACCGAGTGGCGCAGATACAGGAAGAAACGCGGATAGCTGAGTGGCGTCACGTTCCTGGTTGTGATAATCCAGCAGACGACATATCACGGGGTCTGAAGCCGGAGGAGCTGCTTAATTGTGAACGTTGGTGGCATGGGCCTCGTTGGTTGGCTTACAGTCATGATGCATGGCCAAATCATCCACCAGCAGTGAAGGAGAATGACGGTGTCATCGAAGAACGGGCGACGGCGTCACGGATTGTCACAGTTTCTACGAGGTGTGAGTTCCGTGACAAACTGTTCGAGCGATACTCATCATACTACAGGCTGAGACGAGTTGTAGCTTATTGTTTACGCTTCATGGAGTGCATCAAGGGAGCCAACAAATCATCGAGAGCAAGCTGCAAGGATGCGCCACACATCGAGGAGAAGAGTGTTCCACCGCTTACAGCCACGGAACTACGTCGGGCCGAACTGAAGTTATGCCAGTTAGCCCAAAGGGATTCGTTCGCGGAGGAGCTAAAGGTTTTAGCTCAAGAGAAGCATGTTTCCGACAAATCGAAGCTGAAGTGGTTGTCACCGTACATCGACCATACTGGTGTGTTACGCGTCGGTGGCCGGCTCGGAAATGCTGATCTTCCAGAAGAAGGACGACATCCAGCGATTCTCTCGGCGAAGCACCCACTATCGGTGTTATTGGCAGTGGCGTATCATCTTCAACTGTTGCATGCTGGACCGCAACTGTTATTAGCAACACTTCGTCAAAGATTCTGGTTGATTGGTGGGAGGAATCTCGTTAAGGCTGTTTACCACCGGTGTCACGTTTGTTTCAAAAACAAGCCGACTCTCGTGAAACAAAGTGTTGCTGACCTACCAACGTCGAGAGTATCACCGACCAGACCTTTCTCGATCAGTGGAGTGGACTACTGCGGGCCGTTTATGCTGAAATCACCCGTCCGCAATCGGAGTCCGACGAAGGCGTACATCGCAATCTTTGTTTGCTTCGCGACTAGAGCCGTACACATCGAGCTAGTGAGTGATTTAACTACTACGGCATTTCTGGCAGCACTACGTCGTTTTGTGGCACGCCGAGGCAAGGTGTGCGAGTTACACTCCGACAACGCGACAACGTTTAAGGGAGCTGCCCACGAGCTGCATCGCGTGTACGAAATGCTGAAGAAGAACGATGACGATCGCCGGTCTATCATCAATTGGTGTTCGTCCAACGAAATGGAATGGAAGTTCATTCCCCCAAGGGCCCCTCACTTCGGCGGATTATGGGAAGCGGCAGTCAAGTCGGCTAAAAAACACATTTTACGCACGATAAGTATAACAAGTATCGCCCAAGAAAGTATGCTTACACTTATTGCTCAGGTGGAGCAATGTTTAAATTCCCGTCCTTTGACCCCTTTATCCGATGATCCTTGCGATTTAGAACCATTAACCCCAAGTCATTTTCTAATCGGCAGCAACATGCAAGCAATCCCGGATGTTGACATACGACACCTTCCGACCAACCGACTCAAGGAGTACCAACTCGTGCAGAGGCACGTGCAAACGATCTGGTCCCGATGGTATCCGGAATACATCCAACAACTCCAAGCCCGAGCCAAACACATTAACAACGCACCGGTTAAGCTGGAGATCAATCAGCTGGTTATAATCAAGGAAGATAATCTTCACCCGACTGTTTGGCCAATGGGGCGCATTACGGCGCTGCACCCGGGCAAGGATGGTGTCGTGCGTGTAGTTACGCTACGTACGGCAGGGGGGAAACAAATTGTTAGAGCAGCTAATCGTTTAGCTTTGTTACCACGACCAATCGATACAAACGAGGGATTTGTGTAACCACATGGTGCACTAATAATGTAACCAAACACTGTGTTTACGTTTAGATGTTTTGTTTACGCTTAGACGTCACACCATACTTGACGAAAGCTAGTTTCGTCAAGTTTTTTGATAAACGAAATATTTCAAGTATACAGTGAGTAAGGATGAGTGTCGCTCGCGTGGGGGGCACTCAGAAAGTTTATAAATAGGGCAGAAAACACAATTATATCTCTCTTCGAATTTGGAATCTGAACACGACGCTTGGTAAATATTGCAACACACATCGATCCGAAACTCCGCGAATTCTTCATGGTGCCGTGACCAGGATTTATAGCTCGAATTTCTGGTGCTTTCGCGAGTTTGATCGACCCATCGTTCACCGTTTTCTGTGTCGTACCACATTTCGTTTGGATTTTCGTGCACCGTACAGCTGTTTTTGCCGCATCACGCATTACACTGCAGGTCACTCACTCACACGCACATACACACACACAAGATTGCACAATGCCCGTACCACCCGTTGTTTTGGCGTCCCGTCGGACAATTTTGTTGGCGTCCCTTACTCGGTACGAGAAATTTTTGGATAGTTTCGTTCACGCACGGGATCAAGTACAAGTGGAGGTTCGCCTAAGAAAATTCGAAACATTATGCAAGGACCTAGAGAGTGTTCAACAAGAATTAGAGGATTCCGCTTCCACGCTGGAAGAAACAACGCAGAATGCTGCATTTCGAGAGAATTTCGAGAATAGATTGATTCGTGTCCAATCTCAACTGCAGGCAAAGCTAGCTCCTACCGCGCACCCGAGCACTGGATCGAACCCACTTAAGGGCATCAAGCTTCCCACCATCGCGCATCATACGTCACAGGGTCACGAACTGAGTCACTCGCGGCGAATAACCTTTCCGCGTCAAACTTGTTTTGGTACCACGTCACATGAAACGCCAAATTGCATTTTATGCAATTCCTCGCATTCATTGCTAAAATGCCCACGATTTGAAGGAATGGAGCCTAAGGATCGCTATCGTTTCGCGATGACCGCGCGTTTATGCACAAATTGCTTACGCGAGAATCATGCGGCTCGTGATTGTCCGGCGCACTACAAATGCCGGTATTGTAATTTGGCACACCACACAAAACTGCACTTCACACCGAATAGCCCTAGTGACACAGCTCCGCCACATCACACACACAACACCGCTAACGATCACACGGCCACCGATAACACACAACGCACATTTGCAGCAGCACTACAGCAAGCACCCGAGCAGGTATTGCTCCAAACTGCCTTGGTGAATATCATTGATAATTTCGGAATTGCTCATCCTGCGCGCGCGCTGTTGGACAGCGCATCGCAGCCGAATCTAATTAGCGATCGACTCGCTAAACGGCTGAATTTGAAGAAGAGTAACGTACACGTTACCATTGTTGGAGCAGGACAATCTACGAAGACAGTACGGGAATCCGTACACGCCCAGATTGCCTCTCGAGTGACAGCGTTTACGATCAATACTGAGTTTTTGATGGTCGACAATTTGATAGCGAATCTTCCAACGCGCGATGTTTGCACCAAAAACTGGAAGATACCGCCTGGCATCAATTTAGCAGATCCGATGTTCTACAAATCTGCTCCCGTTGATATCATTCTCGGCGCTCGTCATTACCATGCATTCTTTGAGAATGCCACTCAGCTTCGTCCCGCACCTCATCAACCCGTCATGATTAATAGTGCTTTCGGTTGGGTAGTGACCGGTACCACAGCTGATCAGAATGTGCATTCTAAAACCCATCCTACCACTTCCTATTCAATCGTCTGCATGGCATCATTGGAAGAATCCCTACAACGATTTTGGCAACTAGAAAATTTAACGGTTAATGATGCATACTCACCCGATGAACGGCATTGCGAATCATTTTATAAAGCAACCACTGAACGTGACGACACAGGTAGATATATTGTCCGTCTACCAAAACAGCCCGACTTCGGAGAAAAACTCGGCCTGTCCAGAGCTCAAGACATCCGTCGGTTTGAACTTCTTGAGCGAAGACTAGAACGCGATCCAGCACTTAGAGAAGCATACCAAGCATTCATGAAGGAGTACTTAGAACTGGGACACATGTCTCCTATAAGCACTGATACTACTGATGATACAGCTGCTTATTATTTACCGCATCATCCTGTTTTCAAAGCTTCAAGCACCACTACAAAGGTTAGAGTAGTTTTCGATGGTTCGGCAAAAACGTCGACTGGTTATTCGCTGAATGAAACGTTGCGGGTTGGACCCATAGTTCAGGATGAACTAATAGACATCGTTCTACGTTTTTGCACATTTAAAATCGCTGTTGTTGCTGATATAGCAAAAATGTATCGGCAAATCATCCTGCACCCTGATGATCGACGTTTAGTTCGCATCTTTTTTCGATTCTCACCGGAATCGCCTATGGAATTGTACGAGCTGAATACCGTGACATACGGTTTGTCTCCATCATCGTTCTTGGCCACTCGTACTCTGTTGCAGCTTGCGGAAGATGAAGGTGCAGCTTATCCACTTGCCACACCTGCGCTTAAGCACAATTTCTACGTTGACGACTTCATTGGTGGAGCAAACAGCGTGGATGAAGCTCGGAGCCTTCGGCAGCAACTATCGGATCTGCTCTCCAAGGGCGGGTTCGAACTCCGAAAGTGGACTTCAAATTGTTTGGAAGTGCTCTCCGGTTTACCAGCGGAGCATATCGGTACACAATCCTCGCTGCAGTTTGTGCCAAACGAGAAGGTAAAGGCTCTTGGCATCATATGGAAACCCGAACTCGACGTGTTGTGTTTCGAATCACCAGCTGCAGTCGATACAACCACCATCACCATGAGATCAATATTATCGAATATTGCCCGAATATTCGATCCCCTTGGATTGATCGCTCCGGTCATTATACGTGCGAAGCTGCTCATGCAGGAATTGTGGCTGCAGAAGATCGGATGGGACGATCCGGTTCCCGTTCACATCTATAACAAATGGAAGGCTGTTAATGATGATTGGAAAGATTTGGCTGACTTCAAACGTGATAGGTATGTGCTCTTACCAAACTCCAAAATACAATTCCATACATTTGCAGACGCGTCAGAGGTAGCGTATGGTGCCTGTATTTACGCACGTTGTGAAGACCAGCAGGGGCACGTTCGAGTTAGTTTGCTCGCATCAAAATCTCGAGTGGCCCCACTGAAACGCGTCACGCTGCCAAGACTGGAACTGTGCGCAGCCGTGTTAGGAGCTCATCTGCATCATCGTGTTCGACAAGCAATGCAAATCGAAGTCACCGATTCGTTCTTCTGGTCGGATTCCACGGTCATGCTAAACTGGATTGCGTCACCACCCAACACCTGGAAAACCTTTGTGGCTAATCGTGTTGCTGAGATCCAGAACTATTCACATCCTCGTCAGTGGAAACACATTCCCGGCTCAACAAATCCCGCCGACCTGGTATCTCGTGGGATGTCAGCAGTGGACATGCTGAAAAGTTCGATATGGAGTTGCGGTCCCGAGTGGTTGAGGTTACCTGCTTCTGATTGGCCGATTTCGAATCCATTGCTGGCGGCCGAAGCTGATATTGAAATTCGTCAGGTGAGTGCTGTAGTCGCAAATGTACAGACCACTCACCCTTGGTTCGATTTGTGGTCGTCATACACCAAATTGTTACATGTAATCGCATATTGCACACGATTCATACACAATACCAAACACAAGACACGCACACAACAATCGTCACCAGTTACTACATCCGCGATCACACCTAAGTTCCTGGAAGCAGCTAAACTCGCATTATGCAAGCTGGCGCAACAAGACGAGTTTTCATCGGAGATCCGGCTGCTGAAAAAAGGAGAAACTGTAGGGCGGCGCTCACCTCTACGGCGCTTGAATCCATTCCTCGATGAGGAAGGAATAATGCGAGTGGGTGGCCGATTGAAGCTTGCACAGCTTCCCTACCAGTTCAAACACCCTATCCTACTTCCCAAGAAACATCCGTTTGCTCGTCTCATCGCATACCACTTTCATGAAAAGCTGATGCATGGCGGGGGAAGACTATTACTTTCCCAGATTCGAGAAGAATATTGGCCGCTCGACGGACGGAGATTAGTGAAAGGAGTAGTCCGTAATTGTTTTCGTTGCATACGACAGGATCCCGCCCTAGTGCAACAACAAACCGGCCAACTTCCGTATCAACGCATCACTCCGAGCCGGCCGTTTTCTATTACTGGAGTGGATTACGCCGGCCCATTTTATCTTAAGCCGACGTACAAGAGAGCTGCCGCTGCCAAATGTTATTTGTGTGTTTTCGTTTGTTTTGCAACCAAGGCGGTTCACCTGGAGCTGGTCAGCGATCTCACCACTGCAGGGTTCTTGGCCGCTTTACACCGCTTCACAGCCCGGCGCGGGCTACCGTCGGATATACACTCCGACAACGGGAAAAATTTCGAAGGTGCGTCACACGAGCTAAAAGAATTATTCGAGTTATTTCAGAGTGAGCAACAGCAAAACATCATCGCCACCAACTGCTCTGACATGGGGATTACCTGGCACTTTACTCCACCTAAGGCTCCACATTTCGGTGGATTGTGGGAGGCTGCGGTGAAGACAGCCAAACGACATCTCTACCGGCATCTGGGCAGCTCGAGGCTGTCTTACGAAGGGTACAGCACCGTTCTTCAGCAGATAGAAGCGGCGATGAACTCGCGTCCCTTGCTGCCGATGACGGATGACCCGAACGATTTGGCCGCGCTTACTCCTGCGCACTTCCTGATCGGTACTTCCATGTACGCCGTCCCCGTTCCCGACTACACGCGCCTGAAGACCTACACTTTGGATGAACTACAAACCTGGCAATTACTCGTGCAACGTTTCTGGAAGCATTGGACCACCGAGTATTTGCAGGAAATGCAGAAGGACAATAAGGTTGCGGTTCGATGCGAAATCGTTCCCGGCAGGCTGGTCATCCTTGTGGACGATTCCCTCCCCATCACCCGCTGGCCACTGGCGCGCATCATTGATGTACACCCTGGAGAGGATCAGCTTACTCGTGTAGTGAAGCTGAAAACGGCAAAGGGATTAGTCACGCGTCCTGTTACGAAAATTTGCGTTTTACCTGTTGCGAAACCGTCCTGTTAGTACCGCGTGTTAGTTATTTTGTTATGACATTCTGTCATGGGGGGGAGTATGTTTACGTTTAGATGTTTTGTTTACGCTTAGACGTCACACCATACTTGACGAAAGCTAGTTTCGTCAAGTTTTTTGATAAACGAAATATTTCAAGTATACAGTGAGTAAGGATGAGTGTCGCTCGCGTGGGGGGCACTCAGAAAGTTTATAAATAGGGCAGAAAACACAATTATATCTCTCTTCGAATTTGGAATCTGAACACGACGCTTGGTAAATATTGCAACACACATCGATCCGAAACTCCGCGAATTCTTCACACTGATACCGACCCAAGCGAAACGTCAATTACGTATATATTAGCGAATAGGATATTGGTTAGCATGTTACATGAAGAAAAACAACGAATTTGCAGAAATTGAAAAGAATTCTCTTTTGGTGGCCGGAATGTAGAAAATGCATGAAATATTAATTATTACACGAAATATGGTAAAGGAACAACACTATAAGCAGATAGTATAAATTGACGCACACGAACGAACTTAGAAGTGAATTAAGGGGAAAGTGACTTGACCAATAGGATGAACTTGTAACCGGACCAGTGAATAAACAGTATGAAATTGTAAGTCGAGCGCGCAACACTACAACTCTTTAGCGTCCGTCTGATATCACAAAAATCACTCCCAACCAGTGATCATATTCTACAGATACAGAGTGCGTCAGCGAAACCGTGCCCGTCGAGTGTCCGATCGACCGATCGGATTGCTACTGGTGAGCGGCGCGTATTTGCGAACGGCTGCGACCAGGCCAGGCAGCTTCGTAACGCGATAAGAAGCGGGACTCAAGTTACTTCGTTCGGCTCGCTGCGGCTGTGGAGATTATGTTACGAAGCACCGCGTCTTACCGAATGGTGGCGAACTAGAAAAAGAAATTAGACAAGTGCCATCCGTTACTGCTTGAGCCGTTCCGGTTGTTTGCACAGTGATAAGTGGAAGCTGCACAGTGATAAGTGGAGCAATACGGCCAGGCCGTTCTTTATGAATAAAAAAAAAAAAAAAAAAAAGTGGAAGCTGCCTGCCTGACGAGCCGCTCAGCTGGGGACCGATCGATAAGCATGCACTCGCAAGTGCATTCGGTAGGCGTGAAAGATAAAAGAAAATGAGAGCCGTCTGTTGTGCTTCTGGATACGGTACCTTCTGGAGAAAGTAGTTCTTGGCCTCCTTCATCGACAGTTCGTTCCGTTCGGCCAGATACTGGATGCAGAGGTTGACGTGTTTGCCCTTGGTAGACACCTCCTTGATGATAACGTCATCGTCCAGCTTTTCCCAGCCCTTGAGTATGATGCTTTTCTCGGGCGGTACGGCCGAACTGTCTCCCGGGGTAGAAGCCATCCGAGTCGGGTGCGCTTTCGTACCAAGTTGGGCGTAAAGTTGGGGTGCAGCTGAGTTTACGAACCATTCACACGGTACGGTGCTGGTTTTGCCACAGATCACTTTAAACGTATTCCTACTAGCAAAATAAAGTAAACAGAAACGGATAAAGCTAAATGAAACACACACAGAAAATGCTTGGTAAGCGTAAAACGAGCGCAGCAAAGCTGGCTGCCACACACTAAAAACGAGATGATAATGCAAAACAAAAGCGAACAGATGAATCAGATTTGTTGTTGTTTACATTCGAGAGCTGTCATCGTAGTTGCGCTAGTGTCCGCTAGTGGCGCGCTTCGGTTGTCATTTTCAAAAGCGTTCGAACAGATTCGAGCGGATCACCTTCGGAAAGCAGCCCGAACGCAACAGAGAGCCCCAGAGGTGGATAATACTGTTGCCTCTTTCTTTCATAGGCAGTATGCAGTAGTGTGAAGGAAAGGGCAGAAACATTGCACTTCTCTCTTGCTCTCTGTTCTGGTGTGCTTGCTGCACACCACACACACGGTCCAAGCCGTTGGTTTGAAACGGGTGGCTTTAAAAAAAATTAACTTTCAACAACGTCGGGTGTGTGTCTCGTCTCCGCAGCGCGTTACGTGGGGAACTCAAGTGTACGGTGTCACAAAAATATTATTAGCATTTTTTTTAAATAATAAAATTAGTGTGAAGAGATTCGACGAGTAGCGGGATTCAGTTTTGTAAAAAAAAAAAAACCGTTGCTTGGGAAAGGAAGATTACAAAGTTCTAGCGTTGATAACGAAGAGATCTGCTTGCGCAAAGAGTTGTTCATGGCATCAAGTGCATCTTGCTATATGGATTCTTTCAAGACTCTTTAAATAATAAGCAAAGTCGAGGATCGCCTAGTGCCACAGCGAAAGCCACAAAGGTAAAGTAGAGTTCTTGACCGTGTGATTTATCTAAATGATTATACAAAGGAGTTGCTGCTTGATCTTGTGACAAGTGAATTGGTGTGCATGCGCAGTGAATTCAAGTGAATCCTTTCATCCCAGAGGTGTGATCTGGAGAAGATGGCGGCATGTCATAAGATATCTGAGTAGTGCTACGGACTCAAAAGGAAGAGAAGTTAGTTAAAGGTTTTCCTGTAAAACTTGTTCGGGTAATTAAGCATCCCATCACCACAAAGAACCTAAAGGATATCCTCAAAGTAACCACATGGTCTTCATCTCAAACCTCATTTGCTTATGGTTATATTTTCGTGAGTGTGAACCTTCAAAACGTGTGCAGGAAATGTTTTGCCAAAGCGGTTGCGAGCGGTGAACAAGACAAGTGCAAGTGCAGTTCTTCCTTAAGCCGGGTGCAACATCACCCTCGGCGGGGTGAATGGGAAGCGTTTGCCATTTGGAATGGAAGAGTGCTTTAGTTTTGTTATGTTGTTGTTCTTCATCATCAGATTTTGGGGGATGGTTGGTGTGTGCATGGGTGCAGGTGTATATGTGTGTGTGAGCTCGTATGTGTAAGCTTCGGTAGAATTCCTTAATCGTCTTACGATATTGCCAATATTGCCGATGTGGGTTGGTTCATACGTGTCTTTCGATAAGTTTAAGTAATTCTGGAGATTTTGATGCAATTTGAAGCGAGTTTTAATATAAAAATGTGATTTAAGATTTTTTTGTGGATATAATGAAGAGCTCTCTTTTCGTGGATATTAAACCTAGGTAAGTTGTGATCATAAACAAGGAGTTGTGTGATTATTGTTAAGAAACTCTCCCACCGTACACCGGTTGCATCTATTAACCAGCAAGCGGGTACAATCAAACAGCTCCGGGAAAGCTTGTACACTTCTCGCTCAAGATCAAGTGCCTGTTGCCTGCCTGCCAAAGGCATTCTTCTCGCGCAAGAGAGTTCAACGTGTTTGGTTCCGTTTGCTTTCACGCAGCAGCCTCACCAACACATACATTCACCAAACAAACGTCGAAGATCGAGAAATTCTTGCCCGGTTTCTCGAACTCTAATGGTTGGCATTCAACCCCCCCCCCCCACCGTCGGGGTGGTCCGCGGGGTGGAAAAGGGTCAATCAGGCGGTTTGGGGTCTGCGAGAAGCCTGGCCCGGAGAACCGGCCTCTACGATTCGATCCGTGTTTGTGTTGGTAAAAGCTGACCAAGACCGTTTTTCAGTTCATTTTCGTATTTTCCTTCGCCCGATGGACGATCGCGCTCGACTCCGGCAGCTTCCACGGCAGCGCACTTGCACGCCTGCGATGCCTTCTGCTAAACGTTCAACCCCGGGGGTAAGGGTTGAAGTTGCTCTCTTTCACCCACCGATGGGATGGGGCCGATGGGGGGGGGGGGGTGGGTGGGAAGGTAGGAGAAAGAAAAGTTCGTAAGAGAGAGAACGGGAGAGCATAAAACAGGGAAGAATCTCCACCCGGGCTGGATCTAGAACCACGGACACGGCTTTCGCTCCGTGTGTCTGCGTGTTTGCTGTGTACACGCGCGCCAAAAAAGAAATAAAAGAACCACCCATCTCAACGCTCCCCGTCAACACCCCTAAAACTCACCCCACCGAACAGGGCAGGCGCAGAACGCAAGCGAAGAACGATCGAAGGAAAAATGGAATGATCGTTCGTTCAAGCACGCGAATCGGTCGGACACTGAGACAAACACACACACACACACTCGCACGTACTGCTACAACACCGGCACATCAATAGTTAATGGTGGTGGTGAACGCGTACGATCGAATGATCACTAGAAACACAGTGACGAGGGGGTTGAACCATAGGGGTGGTTTCGGTGCAGCTTCGATCGCGAAAGGCTCAGCGCCGTTCGATCGATGCTGTGCTTAGGAATTCGCGGCTCTGATTCTTTGCTCATGGCTCTGTTTTCGTTTGGCTGAACTTTACGTTCGGTTTGGTATTCTTGGCCTCACCGGGCGAAAATGACGTGTGCTGATATTTATAAAGTTTATTTGGTGGCGCATGGATTTCGCGATCTCAGTTTTAATTCTTGGTAATTGAAGTCAAGACTTGATCCAGAGTTGTAGAATTCTTTGTTCTTTGGACTCGACATTCGAAGATCACTTCACTCGCTCTCTCTCTCTCTCCAGCTCAACTTCAAAACTGGCGATCGATTGAACTTTTGTGTCCCACAAAACCTCCTTCGTTAGGTTCCAATTTTACACCTATCATCCCAAGAGTGTCCTAGAGAGAAATGGGAGAAAAAGCAAACTGCTCGAAAGCGACAATGCAAATACGACCAATTGACCATCTCAAACCATCTCCCAAACTAGACCCTTTTACACACCATCATTCTTCTTCTTTGCTCATGGTGGCAGGCAGGCAGGCAAACACACACACAAGCTGTACTGTATTTTCGGCGTGCTTTATTTGTGCTCTCGGTGTTGTGTTTGCTCCGGGGTGGATGCGTTGTTTGCAGCACCGACCGACCGACAATAAGGTGGAAAATATCAGTTCCATTCCACTTCATAAATATTCATCGATCGATCATCATGTGAAACGGAAAGTGAGAACTGTTTGGAACTGATGGATGCAAGGCAGAGATTACTTCTACGCCGGGTTCGTCGCTTACGTACGAGGTCAAATCTTTCTTCGCTGAGGAACGCTGTCACAGCTTTAAAGCTCAGGTACGGGGGTTCGGGGTTTGTGGGTAATTAAAGACCTCGGGGTACAAAAATAAAATGCATCGAGGAGGTTTTTCCGAGGTATGCAAACACTTTACAGCACCTGTGGGGAGGGTTTGTGTAAACTTTTGGGTAATGTTTTAGATCGAAAATTGTTCGAGTTGTGTGGGAAAATATTTCTTTAAGAATATTTTGAGCCTCAAAGGGGTTTTTATGGTAGTTTTGTAGGTTAATTTAAGGAGAATTTTGCATAAATGAAGCTTAAGAACACATGTCTTTTCTATTAGCATCTTCCTGCTGGGTGTTTTTATGAGAGCAATAAAAGTGTCAGATTTTTTAAAACTGTTCTATGCATCGTCACGTTCTAATATTTCCTTTGGAATATCTTATCTCTCTCCAGCGTAGGAACTTCATGGCTGACATGAAGTCACATACCCATCAAATTGTGGTACAATAATAGTAATTTCTCGTCTGGCAAGCAAAGCAACCTCCCTTGCTGCAGCAGCAGCAAACAGCCGCTAGCGTGACTAACCTTGGGATCACTTTGGATCTTTGAGCTGTTGCTTTGCTCGTCACTGCGGAAAAATACGACATTTTCACGGTTATTCAAATGTGTACGGGCTGGCGATGCAACTGGAGCGGTATAACAGATTCGTATCAGACACGTCCGGAGCGGAACGGCAGAAGGTTGCGAGACGGAAGCAACATCCGTCCTAGGGGAAAACGACGCTCGGCAAAAGGATGTGTTTGAAAGGAAATTACCTGTGCATTAAACGATGATTCGGTGTGTTACAACATCGAACAGCGAATGCAATTAATCAGTGCCTCCTCACCTTGATAAGATAGAGCGCGCGATGGATGGATTGGTTGCTATTAATATGAATGAGAAGATCCGTTTTATGACTTGTTTTATCAAGTATGATTTGAGGTACGGAATTTTAAATTGATTTAATCGAAAGCAAAATGATTTCTGTCAACATTGAAACAATCCTGCCCCAAAGCATCTTGTTTCAAGTTGTTGATTTAATTTCGAGGAAAGCTTTGACCATTTTGGAAGATCACGCTGCTTGTTTTTGCTTGTCTTTCAAAATGATGCACATTATTCTATAATCTAGATAGAAGCTAGGATAGTATAGAATCGTCAGACGTCAGCAAGGATACACAGAAGGATTGTTGGCCCTGTGTGGAAGGACAGTAGATGAGCCATAACAATGATGAGCTCTATGAGCTGCTCAATTATCTCACCACTGTACTGAGTTTGGAAGGCTGGTCATGTCATGAGAATCACGCCGGACGACCCATCTCGTGAAGTCTTCTAATCCGGATCGTTATCCAGGATTTCTGTATCGTTGCCAAGACAACGAAGCTTTCTTCTAGAACTTCTAGATCAGATGGTCCTCTTCAGCGTTTGATTGAAGAATAGCTGCCGTAATCTTAAAAAAAACTCAAACTCACCCTTTAATATGGCTTCCTTCTCTAAAAGGGTTAAGCAGGAAGCTAGCTTTTATGGGCTATACGTTTTGTGACATTCCGCAAGTCCACCTCAACCAACCGATCGTACAAGCCTTTCAGCACAGCAGCAAATCATGCTTCCACACGGAACACCACCCGGTGGCAGGTGTTAAAGCAGTGGCCATAATAACAACAGTCCCTAAAGCATGCTGCGGGCAGCAGCCAGCATAGACCAACGCTTAGAAGAAAAGGGGCAAGCGAAAAAGGGGGCGAAGTTCTTTCCGGTTTCGAAAACACCTTCTCTACGTGTGTGTGTGTGTGTGTGTGTGTGGCGTGGCGAATGATGAAGCTTTTGCGATAATTCTTCACTCCACCGAGCAGAGGATAGCGTTCGTCGTGGCTGGCTGGCAAAGTGTCTGGTCGCGAGACCTTCACGGTCAGATTATCGCCTGGCAGAAGCGCTGTTTCGTTTCGCGAACGGCGTGCACAATTAATTCTAAACCTTGATGCCTCCGGTTCCGAGGCTCGGACACAGTTGGACGAAGTGAAATTGCTCACATAGAACACACGTAGCAGAAGAGATAGGAAGAAAAAAAGCCCAGACACATTCCATTGGGAGCGTTTTTTGTTGGTTCGCTTTCTAACGTTCTGACCAGGTGGAAAACCTAACCAGAAAGTGAGATGTGGTGGCGATCGCTGTGCTGGAAAGTAGTAGTAGTAGTAGTAGTTGAAGTAGCAGAAGCTATTGCAGCAATAAAGTCAGAGGGAGACACAACAACAGACAGCAACACAAAAAAAAAAACATGCTGGCTGTTACTAAGCTCGTTATCTTGCGAATAGATTGATGATTTATTTTCCACCCTGGTTCGCGGTTGGTGAGATGGCAATTCATCATCGTCATCAGCAGTCGCGTTGTTTTGTGGAGACGTGAGATCGAGACGGTGGGCCTAGCGATCATCGGCTTAAGATTGTCGTCATCGGCATGGGAAAAGTGGTGCAATTTTTTGTTCTGCGTTTGGTAGATGTTGGCAGTTGGGGATTTAGATTCTTCTGCTAGAATTTATTTCTTTATTCTGTGTAATTAATTTTTAATGCCTCAAAAAAAGATGCAGTTTTTCCTAGTTTTATTCATGCGTTTGGGAAGCCAATAAATCAACTTTCTTCTCACATTAATATTTGGATCCCAAATTAAACACAGGAGGAGGGCTTTGGGTTTGCTTATTTGCCTTTTCGCTATTGATCCGATTATTGATCCGATTTATTGTCACATAATCGTTGCTCTGTTATTTATGTTCATTTGTTCCTCTTTTGGGTACGAAATGTTTCCGTTTCGTTGCTTGTTTCGTTTTCTGAACCATATTGAAGTTCTCTTTTATACTTTTATATGCTTTTGCGGTTGTTTTACTTTAATTGAACTCTTCTGATGTGTTTCCGCAGTATTTTATTGTTATGCTTTAAGTCAAATTACTTTCTCTAATTTATACGGATTATTTAGTTTATTTTTCTAAAAATTATTTTCAGTAGATACGGACTTCATACAGCTGTATTATGGGCTTATATGTAAAGAGGAATAAATTGAACGTTTTATTTTTGGTTAATAGTTCTTTAGTTCTCGAGCTCAACTAATTATTACTTTCAATAAAAAAAAACTATAATTACAATTATTAGAAAAATCAGTGAAAAAGCGTAGAAGATATTGAAAAAAATAGTCTTTTCATCTATGCTTAACATTTGCTTTATGCATGAGCAATCGTCACATTGTACATGCCCTTTTTCTTACTATAAATACAGTGAGAAGCCCTTCAAAAACTGTCTAAACAATCAACCAGTGCCAGCAATTTCAATTATTCTTTACCTCCCAAGAATCATCCTCGATCGTCACCTTCCCGAAGGGAGAAGAGAAAAAAACGTCTTCGTTCCACAATTTCATTTTATGATTGAGCCCTCGACCAACCGGCGCCAACCCATTTACTGCATCCGTCAGCAGCAGCCTCCTCCCGGGGGTGCGTCCATCCATCTGTGAGTGTGTGTGGGCTTCAGCAACACCCGAAGAACACTCTAGCATTAGGCAAAATCTCGTTCCGGTCGGCCCTCTGTGTTTCCGATCCCTATACCTGTGTCATTAAACGGTGTGTTACAAAAATTGTTAACCATTTTACGGAATACGGGAATAGCTTTTCGGCTGCTGCTCCGAAAGCCCTCCCGGTGTTAGCATCTTGCGTACCTTTGAGCAAGACAGAACAAAAAATCTCCTGGTAAAGATCATAAAATTCTAAACACTTTCTGCAATGGTTCGTTGTGCCACGGCTAGGGCTGGGAAATTGGGAAACATAAAATGAATCCAACCAGAGAGATTAGACCCCCGAACCCAACTGTAGGAGGTTGGAGTCTAACAAGCGAAAGCGAAATAAACTGCATTTTAAGGGCGCTTTTCTCCACCGTTCCTTCGGGTCGCAGTAATTACGGAAGATCGCCCATCTTACGGGGGGGTCCGTAGTTGGGTTGTTATTTCACTTCCCTACGCGTTTTACTGCTTCCGTTGTTTGTTTTAGGTGGTTGTTGTTCTAAAGGGAGTTCTTCAACTTCTTCTACATCCTAACAGAGCTCTCCAGAAGCATTAAAGACCTTAAAGCGAAAGCCTTCTTCAAAATGACTTCAATATCCTAGAATTTCTCGGTCGATTCATTTTTAAAGGGCATAAATCGGACCATAAGTGTAGGGCGATTGGGAGATTAGTGCTGGGCCGGGATAAAGATTTCTATGGAAAGAAGAATCCCGTGTGTGTGTCACGCTGCTGGTCGTTGAAATAGATATATGGGGATATGATGGCAGTGGTTCCTACAGGGTCGATTCACCGATAACCTGCTAATGTGAGATGGACAATATTGAAACAAATCGACACGAAGGAAAGTGAAAGAAAAGTTGAAGAAAGCCTCACCGTACTCATAAAAGGAATGGACGACGAATCCCGAGGGGAAAAAAGAAGGGCACAAAACAATAATAAAAGGATCATTGAAAAAACAACAACACACACACAAACACACGCACATGCATAAATCTCACTCTCGCCTAGGTGAAAAAGATCAACGCAAACAATGGGTAGCATGTGGTGAGAGGTTAGAAGAAAAAAAGGGAAAAGGAAAACACACAAGCGAAACGGAGAAAAGAGTAAGAAAAAGCGACAGATTGCTACTCTTATCAGTATGACACAGGTTTGGACGGGGTTCGTCGCTTGCACGAGTAGGCCGGCATTGAAGTCCTTTGAATGCGTTGCACTTGAGAATGAAAGGTCTTTCTCCTTTTCCTTTCCAGGTAGAGTGCGTGTTTTTGATTGATTTTTGACGAGGGATCGAACTGGAATATTGATTTTGAAAGGTTTATAGAAAAATAAATTATTACCATATTTGTTCTATTAATATTTCGATCAAAAAGAAAAAAAAGTATTTAAATAGAAAGTTCAACATTTTGGGGGAGCTTTATTTAGGGAAGATTGTTCAGTTCATTGATTTTATTTTTATTTTTTGTATTTTGTTTCTATTTTGCTTTACATGTTAGTTCTTTTTCTTATCTACTTTCGTGCTATTTCTCTTATATTTTATTTTGTTGCTTATGTATCCAAAAACCGTCATACTAATTGCTTTTTACTTATCTTTTCTTTTCAGGTCTCTTATATTTGTTCTGTTTTTGGATGAAGTTTGGAGTCTCCACGTCTTCAGGCCTGTCTTAAATATAAGATAGCTACTCGAGAAAAAAATTGTGTATATTGATACGCAAATGAAGATTTGAATTTGATGAACCGAATCTTGTGGTTCAGTTTTTAGAGCCCAATCTTTTTCTTCTTCCTTGGCACTACAGCTTTGAAAGGACTTACCATTTCTGGCTTTTTGTGAGATGATTTTACGCAGTCCATCGGTCAGTCCAGCGTACTGGGAGGTGATCTGGATGGGGTTGAGGTGAAGACCAGAGCCACAATCGCTTTGGCCACGGGAGAGCCTATTCTAAATGATAGATTATTGATTGGTAGTCAATTGTTCTGTCAAAAGGTTTATAGATCATGTGTTGATATTAAACTTGACTTAACTTAAATAATGATAGTTGTTTAAGGCTCAAAAAGAAAACAAAACCCTGCTTTATCAAACCTTTGCATAATTATCGCAATCGAACCGATCGATTACAGCTGGCGGCGGGTTTTTTGGCCACTCCAAAACGAGGTAACACACACACACAAAGTGTATAATAGAGCACCCAGATGGGTGGTATCAATTTCCACAAAAGTGGCCAGCCGAATGGATGTTTTGTTTTTGTGTGTCTACTCGCATGTACTTGCCTTTTTAATATTTTTTTTCTTCTTACTCTTATCATATGTTCCATTTGGCTCATCCAGTGTGTGTGTGTGCGTGTGATTGTTTTTCCTTTACCATTTTTCGTGCCAGCTGGTTTTTCTTTCGGGCTCAGGTGTCCATTAGACTGCCACACCAGACACAGTAATGGAGATGGCCAGCGCCCGGGGGTTGGCGACGTTGGCCCCACGAGTGGGCCACGATTTTCCCCTCATTACTCACTCATCGGCTCGGCTCATCGCAATTATTATTGACTCCACCACACACCCCGGGTGGGTCGTGGTAATGCTTAAAAGCTTTTTTTCTTTGGTACAGTACAACCCGAAGCTCGAAACAAAAATTCGTTTCGGACGGGGCGGTTCGGTCAAAAGCCGGGGTAAAGCACGCCCTCCCCCCCCCCCCCCCCACGCAGACCGGGTCCCCGGATATCACGGTGCAGCGATCACCGATTACCGAACTAATTTTCCACCGATCGGGCAGTTGTTTTGGGAGGTGTTTTTCCATCGCATGGAAAGAAGGTGCGTGCCTGTTTTTTTTTTGCACTAAGCAGGAGGCAGCGGCACAAATGCGCGGTTGATTTGGAAAGTGCTCTCGATATCGGATATTGATACGCGGCGCACCGCTTCCGGGGTGGTTGTGTTTTTTTTCTCGTATCGGCATTAATGGGGCGGTGGAGGGTTTTCTAATGTTGAACAATCGAAATTTGACAGTTTCCATGGAAATGGTTCGAAAACCCGAAAAAAAAACCAAAGGTGGAAATTGTTAGATTAATAGTCTTTAATACACACTCATCGCGTTTAGAAGGCTTTTGCTGTGCAGTAAATCGCTTTGTGATCGATCGATAGGAGATAAAACGATCGTTCGGAGGATGTATTTGCTATAAAATATCTTATCTAGAATTAAACATAGATCAGTTAAAATTCTTAGTACTTCAGCGGTCAATAGCTCAGAGATGATCGGACCGCTATCAAAGCAGTGGTTCATTTCGCCATCATCGGCCATTCATTGAGTGGTGCACTCATTTACAGTACCGTGATATAATTTGATGGATCGACAGCTCATAGTATAAAATTTTGCGTACGAATATATACGTCCAAGAAGCGTCTCTTTGAAACTATGACTAACGTATCCCAAGCGCAATAGCAATAGCTTACCTTACCTCCTAGTGTATAGTGCGTGTTGTGATGTCGTGACGGTATGTGAATCCGCTACCCATTCCTACCCTTAATACAGGTGTGAAAGGCCATTGATAGCGTCGGAATGAGTTTCTCCTCCCAGGCCCGCAGCGCTGTTACTACAAGAACATATGGTGTGCAGCTTCAGGGCGAGCTAGGATGAGCATTGTCATCTTCAGCTCGGTGCCCTTATCTCACCGCCCCATTCCACCAGACATGTTTTACCCTGCTCCTCGATGTTTTCTAATCTTACTTTTTCTTTCATTATTTTCCAGCCAAAGCAGACGACACCGCCATAACGCGCCCATTGTGTGACTCTCTGGTGGGAGCAAAACCCGGGGACAGGGGGTTTTGTAAGCGTGTTGTGATTTTGTTTTCTTTGCGATGCTGCACTGAATTTTCCCGACCAGCGAGTGTGCGTGTGTGTGTGTGCCAAGAAGAGAGTGAGAAAAATAAAACAGAAGAATAGATAACAACAAAGAGGTGTTTTGGGGGGGGAGAGGCTGTTGATGGGGTTAGGTTTTTGGGAAAATTGCATAGAAAAGCCCCCGTACAAATGCACCTACAACACGGTGAAAACAACAAAAGGGGCAAACCGGCAAGCCAGGCAGGTCAAAAGTGAAACACAGTGAATGATGATGATGATGATGATGATGCGCAGGTGAAGAAGATGATGATCGGTGTTGATGATGAAGCATAAGAAAGAGGCCGCCAGCTAGCGAAGGAGGAGCGCGTTACAAGTAGTGTGAAGACCGACCCGAGGTCGGGTCTGTGCGTGCGTGTGTATGTGATTGTGTGTGTGTGTGCGTGTGCCTTTTTTTCCTTCTTCTGTGGCAGGCGATCTTCAGCGAGGGAAATTCGGTGGAAAAGCGACACGTGCTTCATTCTTTCTTTCTCTTTCTATCTTTCGTAAAGGAAAACTGTGTGTGTGTGTCTGTGTGGTTCTCTCTCGCTCGCTTTCTCGCGTGTGTGCTGATGGTGTCGAACGGAAAACGCATCCGCGCGTTTGTTGTGCAGTAGTTGTGGCAGTAGTAAATAGTAGGTTGGTTTGGCTCTGAATGTGGCGCAGCGCTTCAATGGTGCCTTTTTGTTTTGGTTTTCTTTCGCTGTGAGCTTGAGGGCCGATGCCAACCACCAAACCAAAACACGCATTTCAGTGTCGCTTCGTACATTCGCATGAGTGAGTGAGTGAGTGTGGTCGGTTGTGTTGTGGTGCGCGCGCTGTGGGATGTCTATTGGCGACAGCACAATGGAATTGGCGACGACCACGACGGCACGATACGCCAATGGAGGTGGTGGCGGTGGTGGTGGTGGTGGTGGTGGGCCACCCCCATCATCGTCGTCCTCCACCACCGTGGGGCCGTCCGGGGAGAGTTTGAGCCTTCCGATCGGCACGACGGCGGCACCCAACACCAGCACCAGCGCCAGCAGCACTGGCAACGGCACTGGCAACAATAGTGCGAACAATCTGAAACGAAGCAGTATGCGGCTTATCGCGAACGCGGCGCCATCCGCGCCGACCCCAGCCGCGGCACCTGCCGTGTCGGCCGCAGCACAGTCACCAGCATCAACCAGCACGACGGCATCTTCGGCGGCAACGGCAACGGCGGTCATCGACACCGTCGCCTCCACCGTGTCCTATCACCGGCGGCCGACGTATCCGGATGCTGCGACGCTACAGGTACGCTTGAGCTTTTTAACCGATAACACTGTTTGCACTCTTGCCAGAGCGAGAGAGAGAGCGAGAGAGAGAAAAAGGGGGGTTGTTAAAAATGATCATGAACTGAAGCGAACGCGCACGCGCTGCTTAATCCACTTCCGGTTCCGGTCGCGCACGTCACGTGTTTAGCCGCACTCATGCTTAAATCCTTCCTTGGAAGGGTTTTGTATCGAGCAGTAGCAAATGTTTTTTTTTGTCCGTCCAACAAATGTAACATATCCGATCGGGGTTTGATAGCGATTTGGCTAGCGAATGTGCGCGTGGCTTTGGGAGATCCACGCTTCGCGACACCCGTCGCACCGGATGTGTTCGGACAGTGATGAAGTGACGAAGATGATTCGATTAAGGTTAGCGCGGCTAATTTTAATGGGGTGCCGCTCAGCGTAGATCCTTTTCGAGCGGCTGTTCTGGGTGTCTGTTTTGAATCACAGCTGGACATTTCCGTTGGTTGATCGAATAGAGCGACCTCGAGGGGTTGATAAACATCTGTAACGATTTATAGTAGTTTCGAACGAGAAAAGTCTACGTTTTAAAATCTACGAAATAAGATATCAATGTTATCTATTTTTAGAATTGAGCAAAATTATGAAAAAGCCAAAAGTCAAACATGTGTTGATCAAATCAAGCACAAAATGATGAGAAAATATATAAAGTATTAATAAATTAAGTAACAGTTAACAGATAGTTTAATATAAAATAATAAAAATGCAAAAAATCAGTAATAATTAAAAAAAAATAGAAAAAAACAAGGCTTCAAAACGTATTTTTTTCTGCCTTACCCTAGGCGGTTCGGTAGCCCAGGTGATAGCGGCGCCTGTCTTCATATGGCAGGACCGTGGTTCAAATCCCATCCCAACCGCCTCCCCGTTCGTAGGACTGACTACTTTGCTACAGGTAAAACCACTCACAGAAAGCCAGAAATGGCAGGCCAAGACCTTTCGAGGTTGTAGTGCCACCGAAGAAGAAGAAGAAGAAGAAAACTCGACATTGATCTGGATCTGATTCGATCGATCTTTTAATGACTGCATTCTTTCATTGCCAATCGCTTTTTTAACCTTGAACCGTTCATCGTATGTTCTCACCACCATGCTCCACAATCATTCTATAAGATAGGCAAGCACTTAGATACACATCAGCCGGATAGGGTGTTTTCGGCTTCCTGTCCACCGACCAGAATGCATAACTACGCCACTAGCGGGACGAAAACCCTTTTAGTCCGCGTTGCAAGGTGTAAATTTAGCTCCAGCTAATCTTATCCCGATCGGATTGGCTCGCATCGCGCCGGAATGATCGCGCGTGCTATTTTTGGAATAGTGCGAGCGGCTGCTGCCGAGTGCTACGAATGTCCGTGGCGATATAGAGATAGTCATCTGGCCGGTACATTGAAAGAACATTTGCGAGATTGGACGGCTTCTCAACCGGCGGGGCAAATCGGCCAGAGGTGTGTTGAGCTTCGCGGATCTAGACAGAATGCTGCTTCTTTGATGAGGTTTGGCTGGAAGGCGGGCTAGTTTGTAGCAAAATGTAAGCTATAGCTGTGCGCGATAAGTGTACCGCACTATCTTTGAGCCGTTCAGCTAATGTCATGCGATAAAACGGAAGCGGTGGTTCGAGCGGTACCGTACAGATGTCACGCGAAAACGTTCAACCCCCCGGGCCTTTGGGGGTTGTCGGCAGGGGGAGAGAGCGAGAGTCTCCCACCATTCAACCGGAACCGGTTCGATAATCCCGGAAGGATTTCGTGGGCGTGTGTGTGTGTGTGATGACCTGCCGCTCTCAGCTCAATGCAGTAAAGCCGAAGCCAACGAGCTACTTGCGCGGAAGACCAAAAAGGATGCTTGACCTAATCGAGCAAAAGCCAGCACGAGCTTTGCTTTCGAGCTTCGAGCGGATGAAAACCATCACCGATAAGCAGAGATGGGGGGAAGGTGGCGCAATATAACGGGACTCGTCTTTTATTCGTGTCCCGTGTCCGCGAACCTTTCCATTCGTTGTCGTGTAATCTGCTGAAAGCACTTAAACAATCGGTTTTGCAGCTACTTGCAGCGGGCCTGTACGTCGGGGTACCTGGCCCGACCACAGCTAATCACGGGAAAGGTGTTGACGGGTCTGGTGGGTACCGTTTCGCTTCGCCTGGAAGTTGAAGTTATGGTGATTTATGGAGGTGATGAAAAGAGGGTGTCCATTAGTGGACAGTTACCACTATCTAAGCGGATGTCATTGGCGGGTTGAGCATGTAAGCATGCTCGTGAGCTAATGTTTCCCGCACTCGAAATCAACTCCTTGGTGTGGAGATCCTGCCACGAGTCCCACCCCAACTCTTACTTCATCGGAGCATGTTCTGCTGTAACGAAATATTCCACCATTCTTATCCAACAGCGATCTTCCAAAGTCCGCAAGCAGATGTGATGTGTTGTTGATTTATTTTCGTACGAGAAAGATGACAAGATATCTCTGGGCGAGAGAGCGAGAGACAAATCGCACCAAACAGACGTAACCGATATCGATAAATCAATTCGAAGGCAAACCAGCTGCGAAGATCATTGAACGGTTCGGACCCGTTTCGAGCGTACATTCTTCATGATCGCAGGGGGAAAACAAGCTTTCCGAAGTCGGCGTCGTCGTGTGCAGTATGCAGATTAGTGTCACGCAGCAGTATCTGCTCTCGTGCCGTGATCCATCGTGAAAGACAACTTATCGGGAAAGAATAGTTCGCCCAAATACAAAACCGTATCACAATCAAGATAAGCGGGACACTTGAGCGTGCGAGCGTGTATTTCCCGCATCAAGGAGTGTGTTGCGTTTAATCTAGCAATCAATTAGCATTAGATGGAGGTTTTGATGTGATGTTTGCTTCGCTCCTCCTGGGTGGGGGGAAATCTAGTTGAATAAATTAGCTCACTGTCTAGAGGGGAAACAAATGGATGGCAAACAAAATGGAAGGCGACAGCAGACCGGACAGACCGTGAGTTTGATAAACGAAATATATCTCCAAAAGGAAGAAAACAAAAAACACGCGCGGGAGAATGAAATCTGCTTCACAACAATTCTTTTCGCTAGGTGGCGTCACATCATCCGGTTCCGACTCTAAGGGGACCGGTTCGCCACTCGCTCAGGATCGATCGATCGGTCAAGTTTTAGGGTTTTTTGTTTTGGCGAATTATTTATTTTCCTATCGAGCGCGAGTTCTTGCGAAATCGGGCGCGTAGTCGTCGCTAGACGATCGATCGGTCGGATAAAGGGTTGATTTTATGGTTCTAAAATTTGAATATTTCCCTGGAACTCATTACGGGGCCTTAGTTATGATCGTTATGAGTCGATAAAACATCAACACTTGAGGTAAAACGGGCCGATATCAGGAAGGGTGATCATGTTTTGCTGCTTGTTTATCGCATTCTAGACGTAGAGTTATGTGGGAATGAGTTTCGTCTAATTTTAATTGGAAAACAGGGTCCTCACAAGAAATACGTTCCCCCAAAATAAAAAAATAAAAATTAACTTCCCTGTCTATTGTTTATTCTGATCTCAATTTAGATCGGTGTATTTACAATCCTCTTTTTGCGATCCGCAAGTGCAAAAGCAAACCAACCTGCTTCTCAAGGTCGTGTTCGTGCTCCGTCTTGCAAACCCCCGTCCAGTCCAGTCCAGCGTACAATGATTTCTTTTTATTGTATTTCCCCTGACTTGCTTTATGCTTTCAACCTGCGGGAGCATAAAAAAAGAGTTCTTGCTTTACATAATAAGAGCACGACAGCAGCAGCAGCAGCAGCATCGGAGTGGAATAATAAAACCAGATTGATGTGAAACGGCGTCGTCATCATCGTGGCGATCGCATCACAACCTGGAAGCGCGAGAACTTTAATCATGCTTCGTATCGTTTCGCGATTGTATTTTGCAACAATGTAGTGCGAAATGGGAAGCCATCGTTTTGGCGGGTTCAGCTTCTTTCCCGCGCATGGCTGGAGAGCTCCATTTGCTTTTACGCTCTTCGGGAGCTATTAATTCTTCGAGCTCTATATCTGGACATTGGAAGTATTTTCCTCAAGGAACATAAAATATTTTTTCCGAAAAGTTTGGCTTTCCAATTCGGCCAGCCATTTACCGAAAGTGATCAGGAAAACGAGAACAAGTTCACACGCACACACCAACACTCATCTCTCGCGTTTGTTCCGTTTTCGAAGGCGCAAACCTGCGGAACTGCGGGAGATGAACCGCCGATCCAGCTCTCGGTCTAAACGTTCTCCGTTTTGCAATTTCTTACCGCAAAACCCACCAGCCTGCCTGGCCACCCCGTTCTTCTCAAGTTCTTCCTTGAACTTGCAAGCAAAAACTCGAATCTTCCCGCTCGCCGTGCAAAGCGAAGGGGATAATAATTCGCTGCAGCCAAAGAACGCTTGCCCGGGTTTTTTTTTGCGAGAGCTGAGAGAGCTCGGGCGAATGGCGCGCGAGTCATTGAACTCCTCCGGTAACCGTGCCCCTTCCATTCCACCGTCCGTCCGCCGCCCTATGGGGGGGGAAGACCGAGGGTTCGTCGCTGTCGCCCGGTTGAAGTCTTTTTGGTTGATGAAAGTTTGCCCGTTGCAAAACAGGAAGCTGCTTGTGATCGTGAAAATTAACTCATTCTTTGTCTGCCAAGAACTCCAACCAATGGAGGTGGTAATAAGAGCGATCCGGTCCCGGTTAAAGGACATTAGGTTGTGAAATTTAATCCCAAACTAATGAAGAGTTCCTTGCGCACTCGGTAAGGTCGCCGGTAATTGCACGCCTAACTCCTGACGCACCGTTTCTCACGGCTCAATCCTTTCGATTTCCAACGGCTTTCCGTTGGAAGGAAATGTGAGAAAAACTTTATTATCAAAATTACATCCAACGAACCTTAGTTGCTGCCAGTCGCGATCGTGTAGGCGATCGTAAGCGAAGATCGAAGGTGTGAGAGGGAGTCCGATGTTGGTTGGATTCTGTCCCTTTAGTCCGTAATTTTGCTGGCTCATCGTTATCTTTCCAGCCGTTCTAATGGAACTGTTAGAACTGCATCCTCCAGTCCGAATGCTTCGTTCGGAAAACCTTTTTCGGAATGAGTCGGCAGAATTCTGGCCTCTCCATGTTCATCTAAAGCTTACGAGCTAAGAGACGTTGTTGTGAGGTTTAGAATGTTACATTCCTGGTTCTTTCTCTTCCAACCTCTTCCAACGTGATTGGTGAGGTACGATAGCACGCTTTACTGTAGACAACTTCTCTTCCCTTCGAGGGTTGCTAGATCTCTAGCAACCTTGCGTGGCGTTTGGTGAGTGTTCTTGATGAAGTGTTCCGTTTTTGATTACGTAAAGGCTCCTTTCGATACGGCGTTCGAACATCACACGAGCAGGAACACGGGAAGAAGGATCACGGCACCGAGAAGATTGCGACCAACCGTGATAATGACGGCCGGTGGAAATTCTTTTCAAATCGAATCAATTCGAACGAACGTGATCATGATGTGTTTGTAGAAGCGGGAGTTGTTTTTATTAGTGCGCTTCGCTCGAACCACTTCCAAAAGCTAGAGATGAACCTTATCCGATCGGTTTGGACAACAGGATGAATCTATTAAATGGTCTCTCGAGGCTGCTGCTGCTGCTGAGGCCTTCCTTCCGGATGACACTATCTTGCTTCGGTGATCTTTCCCGCGAATCTTTCGCTTGCTGCGGATGGATGGAGCAGAAGGATCAGACAAGCAGATCGTGGAACGCGCAACCAACACTGGGGGTACGTGTAGTGCATAGTGCAGCTAAAGGCCTAGGGAACGGATGGATCGATCACGCTTCACCGATCACGGTGGATCGCAAAACCCACCCCCAAGGAGGCAACATGGCAGAAATGGTAAATGAAGTGATTAACAACAGCCAACCGCAAGCTTATCTGACCACGTCTCCACACTGACTGCAGGCAGAGGGGGAAGGGTTTGGTCAACCAGCAACGGGCTTAGAATCAGATTCTGCGGATGTGCACGTGTACACCGGCCGGGGTGTTACAGACAATCGCACCTGTACGATCGGGTCCGGGCAGAAAGTCCGCAAACGGTCGGCGGCGGGATGGGAATAAAATTGAAGCGAAGACCTTACGTGCTGTTTCGTGGGATTTTCTATTCTAGCCTATACCGTCCCTATCGATTGCTTCGGTTACGAGATCCGGCTGGTTTCATTCTGCTGCACATCTAAAAAGCTTCGTCTTCGGGCAGAACTAAACTGGTGGAACGGTGGAAAGCGGTCGGACCAGAACACATGTCTGTTCCATCATCTTTCCTTCCATCGGAGTTGTTCCTTGTGCTGGTGCCACCTGCCACGATCCCTTTTTTGCTTCCCTCCCCTTGAAGGGTTGACCTTTATCTTAATCTCATTTGCATATCGCTTTGATTTCATCTCTATATGCCCCGGACCCAACCATTACTAGTTCGCAGCGAACCAGCGCGGTTTGGCAGTTCTTGTAGGCACACACACACACACACATTCGCTTCACTCACCCGATGCAAAGACATTAGTTGCTCCCCCTCTCTTGCCAGTTGATCTTTCTCAGTCGATTAGGATAGGAAACCCTATTTCGGGTTCGGGAGAGCAGGGTTTGCTGTACCGATAAAAACCAGCGTCCAGACATTCTGGAACATGGTGTGTGGTGAGGTTGAAGCAACTAATGAGAAATGGAAAGAACTTGAAGTTCTTCCTAGAGGTTGTGGTTGGTTGATGAGGCCACGAGATGCCACTCGCTTTGTATATCGATTCATCACACACACACACACCAGCAGTATGTGTTGAGGCTCTAAAACTCTGGACGAGAGAGAGAGAGAGTCTCTGATAGCTGCTAGATGCTTGCAAAATGTGCTCTGCTTCTGCGTTATCAGATTTAGACCTGGTGGACGTGGTGTTTTTCCCCTGCTCTTTTGATGGCGAGATTGACGTGCCTGACGGAAGGGCAGGTCAGGTTTTCTTGTGAGTGCGTGTGCAACGAATGGCACGTTATGAGAGGCATTATAGGACACACTGCGGTGGAGGTTTCGTTACGGTGAGATCTGATCAGTGATGGGATTTGGGAGGCATATTTTTTCGTTGGTTGTTGGCTGTTGAGGTTCGTTCCGTTGTTTGAGTTGATGTTGGCCGAACGTCCTTCCCTATCATTATGTCCGAAAGAACACCAAACCCAAGGTCTAACTGTAGATCGAACTTACTGTTGTCGGTGAGGGGTTTTTTTCTGAGTATTGTTTCGGGACCCACTTTTGTTTTGTGGGGGGTTGCCCTCTTGCTTTGGAGGGTGTGACCGGTGCGAGGTTTATAGGAGCGTCTCGCTAAGTAGTGCCATGCCGTACCAGTTGTGGAAGGTTAGATGGCGCAGAATTATTGGGTGGAGTTCCTGCACCGCACATAACTTCCTTCCGTTCGGTTGGTGAAGTTGAGTAACTGACTAGAAAACAGCGGCGGTAGCTAAACCGTTGATATAATAGCTGAAGCCAAACTATCTTCAGGTTCTCTCTCTCTCTCTGTAGGCTAATCGCATTAAGAAGGTAGTAGATAATATTCAATATCTCCTAGATTATTAATATCTCACCTCGATTGTCGATCAAATTGATCCTAAGAAACCAGGTCTCACCATCCCAGCTCTCCCCGCTCAAGTTGTTGCGGATAGACCAAAACTAGCCACTTCCGACAATTTCCTTCCCAAATAAAACAAACCGGCAGCATAACGAAAAGAGCCGGGCCAGGCGCCATATCCACCCATATCCAGACAGACACCCGGATGCCGGAATGAATTACGTTTTAATCCAATTATTTCGGTTGCCGGTATATTGGTCGTTTCGGTGTTGGCTGTTTGCGGAAGTCACGGCATACGCGAGCACTGGACGCTGGAAATAGGTTAGCAGGAAATGTTTGATTTCCTTCCAAAGCTGATTGCTCAATCTCAAGCGCTCAGAGTATCGCTAGTATCAGTGCTAGGCTCGGAGCTAGTGCGAGCAATTTCGTGTGGGATACGAGATTAATTTGTATTGAAATTATATCGAATCATTTTCATGAAGATATAATTTGGCTGAATGGTTTCAATGTAGGATAGAGCAGTGGAACGGCGCCAGATCTAATAAGACTCGATGTGCGCTTTTTATTAGTCAAATATTTAAAATAACCGTTCCGAATTCTTCCTTCAGCAAGCAAATATGGCCCCACAAATAAGACACACGGTGGGTCACGACGTCCAGAGATAGAGAGAGAAAGAGAGAGAGACAGAGCGATGGAACAGCATCAATCCACCAACCACAGCCACAGGTCTCGCCAAAGCCAAAGATCTACCGTTGGCCAGAGGTCACCCGGGAAATGGGGACAGGCAAGAAGAAGAATACTGGCTCAGATTTGTTCTCCACGTCCGTCCCGTTGGACGCCGTGTGCTGCGCTATCCATTGTCTACTTCTGCAAACATGGCTACAAGCTATCATAAATATGTGTGTATAGATTGAGAGAGAGCGATTGAAAGTGGACCCTCCGCGATTGAAGGTTGCTGTCACCGTGAAGCTGGGGAGCAAGCTAAAACCCGAGAAAACCCGAAGGAGGTGTGTCCCGGGGCTCCCTGGCCAGCCGGGCTAGTCGGCCGCTTGGTGCTCGGATGAATAGCTACAACATCAAAGATCAATATTTTATGTTGTGCCCATAGCAGAGGCGAAGAGCTAGCCGAAGTGCCGTCGTCTGTATGGAGAAAACAAGAAGAACTCAACATGCACTCGGTCAGTTGTTGCTGGATAGCGAGGGGGAGACTAGAGAAGGCGGGGAGGCAAGCATGACGATAAGAAGGCAGAAGAAGAATGCGCACAGCGAATGTAGCGAACAGTAATGGCAACAATAATTCGCAGCGCGACAAACGTGAACGTGAGCCCGGTCTGTGCACCGTCTGTCGAGAGACTCTTGGGGCTGGAGACGACGGCGACGACGCTGGTGACGTTGGACACGATGCTAGTTGTCGTCCTCAACGCCGTTTGCGATGTCCGTTCTTGTTGCTGTCCGGTCCGGTGTTCATCGGAGCAACAAAGAAGAAGGGCCTCCATAGGCGTCGCCGTCGTTTGCTTGTTAGTGGAACTGTTTGCCCTTCAGAATAGCCAGCCTGCCTGCCTGGTGGGAAGTGTTCGCCTACTTGGCACCTTGTCCTTGCGCGAGCTGCCGGTTCTTGTTCAGCTGTCCGGGGCTAGTTAGTTTATGTAGCGAAGGAATCTTCCCCCTGCTCCGAGAAGAGATGAGACGGTGACACACTATTAGCTGGTTTGGATCCGGAGAGGATGATCACGTTCGTTCGTCGCTGATCACAATTATCAACGGTCGTAGATTAAAAAAAGTGACACCAGCCAAGAGGGCCACCACAATACCTGACAATATCGCGGATTGATAAACGATTTCGCGAGGCATTAGATGTGAGGTCCAGTTACTTTGCACAGCCTAGTCGTTGAAAACGGGACTGTACTGTTCCCCGTTTGCGCTTGTTTTACCACTGGGCTAGAACAGACGACAGTGACGCTCGTGATGGAAACTTGCCGAGAATTCTGGACTGGTGTCTGGTGGACGACGTGGCTTGGAGGTCAGGTCAGTGACACACGTGGCACTCTGCTTTTCCCTCTCCTGCTCGCCCTCCGATCATCACCGATCGCCGTCTGACGGGTCGAGTTCAAACGCAACGTCCCTTCTTCTCTCTCACCGGTTCGGGGTGCAAGAATTCGCCGACAGAGACGAAGCTCACAGCCGGGCAACAAAGTGTGCAACAAAATATGCGGGATGATAAAGTGTTTCTGGTGTTGCGTGTGCGAAGCTCCCCAGGCACTAGGCCCAAGTGTGCCAATGTTTGGTGACGGGCTAGTATTCCAACGGGACACACCCGTATTCCCCTTCGTTCCCCTTGGGGAAGTTCTTGTTGGAGCTCTTTTTCCTGCAGCTTCAACGGATTATGGGTGTGCGTGTCCAGGAAGGGCAGGAATTTAGCAGCCCAAAGCGAAGTGTCCAATATCGCAAGATAAATGAACCTCGCGCACAAGTCCCGGATCTAGAACCGCCGGGTGAGCTAGCGTGGTGGAGTTCAATTGTTTGGGTTTGACGTGCGCCCGAGGACATGAGGAGAGGTGGACCACCGGCGAGCAGGCGTTAGAAAGGTGAAGGTGAAGTTGAAGAATGACGTTTGACGGAGTTAAAAAAAGGAAAAAAGAGCTATAAATAGATACTAGGTAGGTGGGTTGGTTTTTTTTGGAGGAACTCTTTCTAGAATAAAAACTGAAGACATCAGCAAGATCCGCCAAATGATCGTGCACTTCCAGGCCGCTTTATCCTTAAGCGGCTTTTACAGGCCCGTTTTGCGTATTGTGTGCCGTTTTGTTTGTTTTTACTTATCGCTCCCACTCAGCCATTGAGAGAGCTGGGGTTTGCAGATATTCGCCTGAGCCCATGTAGCTCCCGCAGCTACATTATACTGGTTGCAATTTGTTTAGATTATCGGGCTCTTACAGGAGTGAATGTCAGAATGGCGGGTTGTTTTTTCTTCTCCTACTTCAGATCGGATGTGTATCCGTATCCTGCTGAGCCAAAAAGGGGGCCAGAATAACAGTTAAACTGTCACCGTTAACCAGCATCAGTGGGTTGCGGTTGGGGTGCAATTTTTGTTCCACCATTTTGATCTGAATTCTATCTCGGGACTCCTCCACCAGACGTTTCAGAGGGAGAGAGAGAGAGAACTCCGAGGGAGGCAAGTTATTGGTCCTGGTAAAGTGGTGTGGCATGCCTTTATAAACAATGCTCTTAAGCTGCTCCAGTTTGACAGTGAATTACATCATTTGCCGGTGGAATTTATTTGTTTGTTATTGCAAACCCAACCCCTTAAGAAAGCGCTCCGGCGGGAGAGTGCATTGACATACGGAAGCTGTGCGATTAATATAGGAAGAACAGGTTTTCAAATGGAATGTTGATGCAACCTCGTTTAGGGGTTCGCTCGATTTTTTAACTCTCTTAAGTTATGAAACATATGGCCACACCATCGTCGGCACCCTGCATCAAAGTAAATACACTGTTTATCATCAACAAACGACATTGTGTGGAGCTTTTTGTTGAAGGTTTTTTTCTTGTCGGGGTCCGATATCGTCTTTCCAAATGTGTTTTTCGTTTACTAACGTCGCACTGCGCCGGTAAATTAAGTCGTACCTGGTGGGAATTTTTGTTTTCCACCTTTTCGCTCCTAAAATACTGTTTTTGCTTTCGCTTCTGCCCGTCCTGCTTCAACTCCTACAACACACACACACACGGCTCGGTCGATAGTGTACATGCGCGCCGTGGAATTGGATACTTTTTGCGCGTAGCCCCACACGACGAACTTGATGATGGGTTGATCGTTTTTTTTAGCTGTATGTGCCCCCCTTTTTTTTGCTCTGTGTGTTGGTATGGTTTTGTGTCAATTCTCAACCCCCCAAGACACACACACGGACACGCGGGCACATTGTAGAAAGGAATTTGCAAAGCGCGTGGAAACTCACTTCTGGTGGCCTGGTCCACTTCTTTTGGGCTTCTAGTTGCCGGCATCGTTTTTATTTGACCTTCAAGGCCTGTTGGCGTGTGTGGTCTTCTGTGGCCTCCCTCACTCTGTAGCCTCATAAAAGGAAGGTGATACAGTTTTGGCTTGGTCCCGGCCTGTTTTTTTTGCTCAATTTCTAATCGATTTCAAGAGTCATTAGAATTCCCTGGAGGGAGATATCGGCCTCCCTTTTCTGGAAGTGAGAGTGTTGAAGATCCGCAAAAAACACTTTTCTTTTCTAACACCATTTCGAGTAAGCTCCAACTTCGGTAGTCGATTCCTCTTGGAAAGATCATACCAATAATTGAGGGATAATGAGTCGTTTCCCTTTCATGTTTTGGATGACTCCCGGAGGGAGATATGTACCCATGAGCGCTTGAGGCTACATATCTGTTACACTGTCGCCCGAGCTGAATATGGACAGCGTAGTTATTATCCAGGTGTCCAGGTCAGGGCGATTCCCTCCACCCGCCTAGCAAACCTCAATCCAATAATGAAACGTAATAAATTAGATTAGGTAGCTAAACTGTGCGAAAGCTCCCTGACTGTCTCGCCTCTATGCCTCCGCCGTTCCCGGTAGAGCAGCACGGGACGCAAGAAACCCGTTCGGACACGTTTGGGGCGTACACCACCCCGCGGCTTAACGGAGCAGTGGCGTCACGAGCCATGTCACATAGGGCGCATGCGTGTACAGTGCAACGCAGATAGAGAAGCATTAGACGTCGTGGTGTGGTGCACGATCACGTAGCGTTAGGAATGTCCCAGC
The DNA here is from genome assembly GCF_013141755.1 of Anopheles stephensi. NCBI lineage: Eukaryota > Metazoa > Arthropoda > Insecta > Diptera > Culicidae > Anopheles > Anopheles stephensi. The sequence goes on along the minus strand of NC_050203.1, from coordinate 81,251,812 downwards.
GTCGTTTGGACTCATATGCCTCCAAGCACCAGGGAAGCAGAAATTGATCGTATAATTGTTGGTAAGGTTTCGCTTCCCTCAAATAAACCCCGAGTGTCGAGTTTATTAAGTGTGCAGTTTTTCTCACTAAACTCTGCCACCGACCGACTCTTGCCGCTTCCAGATCAGGTTCTTGTGAAACATTTACTGTACGCATGGCTTGGACGTGATCTTGAGTTGAAGATGCAGACGGAATAAATCATAAACCTGTCGGTTAGCATACGAATATCAATCCCCCGCGTTGATGTGACGTACCAGCACCGGCGCGGAGTGATCGTCCACTCGCCGTGCCTGGTTTCTTTGTGTTTGTTTCTGCAAGTGCACCCAGCTCGTCAGGGTCGTGTCCGAGCGTTGGTTCTGAACCGGCGCCAGCATGGCTTCGAGCCGGGCGAGCCCGAGATTGATAATTGGTGGTGCGAATTTGTGCGCTTAATGCCGAGCGAGTGAGAGAGAGAGAGAGAGAGGGAGACAGAAAGAGGGTAATAATTATAATCAATAATAATTACATTCAAATTACTCTTTGGAACGGGGTGGTTGGTGGTTGGCAGTGTCATGCGAAGACGAAGGTGTGCGCGAACGCGCGAGCGTCCTACCACATTACCGTAATTGAGTTATGGATCTCTTTGTGTTGTGAGCTACGGGGAGAAACTGATGGCCCTCACCGTAAAGTTCATGCTCAAGACACGCTCAAAATGAATATTTGTGTGCGAAGAAATTTTGGGTTAGAAATCGGTTTCGATCTTCCTCACAGCTGAACGACAGCTCGTTCGTCTGCCTGTGGCAATTGGTTTTTCATCATCAAATTACCTTTACGAACCTCAGATGACTCAGATTGGCCCCCGGGGTTTGGGTGTGCGTACTGCGGAACTGCCACTGCGACCACTTGGCATTCCGAAGATACTATCTTTTATCCATTCCAGTGAGCAGCCACCCGGCATTTTATGTGTCATCATGTTCTAACGGGCAGATGCTTCTTTGGTACGATTGATTTACTTGATCCCAACGTACGGGTGTTTCTTCCTTCGAAGTGAATGTTTTGTTCCAGCTCAAGAAACCGTACCGTAATTCAATTCAATTAACACTCTATCGCTTCAGCTGGAACCGTTTGAGCAAAACGTTTAAAACGCCATATCTTAACCTTTTCTGCTGCTAACGAATGCCGCCAGCTGCTGGCTGACGTTTAGTAACTGTTTCGTTTGCTGGAGCGTATTCCGATGGGGTGTACCGGTATGTGTCTGTGTCTTATCCTTCCTGTTTTGATGGTGATTTTATATTAAACAATTCCATCGTTCACTTAATACCCAGCGGGAAACCGTTGCGTACCGGTTGGAGAGTGGAAGGAAAAGTCAGTTAAATGAAGATAACGCGATGCAGTCAGCCAATTGGTGCAACAGGAGGAACGGTACCGGGGCAGTAATTGGAAGCAGAATTGGGGCATCTTTTGAACGGTTAAGCTTAAGGGGGGTTGTTTTGCGGTACTGACAGGCAAGTTTGATTTTGGATGAACGTTTTAAAGTATATGCGTTCAGAGAGTAGAATGGCTCATAATATACAATATCCTGAGAGTCCCACCAAACATCGTTCAAGTAGTTTAGTAGCTGCTGGGGCTTTTTTCGAACTGTATTTGAACAAAAATCGTGTACCAGTTAAAAAATACTTCCAGCGAGTAGAAAGGCTCATAATAAACTACTTCATTGGAGTCCCTCCCAAAATATTCGTTTGGGTAGGACCTCCCAGAATTTTTCGTCCACATGGGAGTATGAGTAGTATGTATGAGTATGAGTAGGGAGTTTTGATTTTAAAATAAATTGAGAAGGGAACGATGTCATGGTAAATAATCTTGCAGAGAGCAGCTCACAATATATAATTTATGGGGAGTCCCACCAACGATTTGTGAATGATACCAGCATGCAGCTAAGTTAAGCCCTATGACCACTTCCCATTTTTCAATTACCTAAACGATTCTTTCCTAATCTTGCCCTATTGAGGATGCATAAAGGCATAACCTCAATTTTCATGGTCGCCAGCGATGGTGGACATCTATCGGCTTTTCGTTGAAAAAAACCGACCAAACCGTATGGCGTTGACACCTTCATTTATTTCTCACTTAACCACGCTACATCTGCCATTTAAACCGCACTTTTCCTTTTCAGAATACATTGTGCAGTGTGCGCCTAATCGCTTCATCTGCACACCACAAACGCCCAAGGTCGGTCGGCTCGCCCCTCGGGTCGCCATTCTGCCTTTTTCGAGGGTCTTCCTAACCGGCCATTACGCAAGCGCAAAGGGGCACACGCTTTGCAAGAGCAAAATTGAAGGAAGCTTTACATTGTCATAAACCATCATAACAGTGTGGTGAGCAGTGCGGTGTTGTGCGGTTTTTGTGTGGTGTGTCCTGAACTGACTGAGACTTGAGTGTTGGTAGTAAAACTAATGAATCATGGCGTAGGCCGTGGGAGGACATGCATGCGCGTCCTGTGGTACCTTTTTGTGTTTATCGGAGGCAAGGCAGCCAATCCACAGCACAGCCACAGTCGTCCGTCGTTAATTTTCACTTTCCATGGTTGTCATGACGACGATGACGACGGCACAGTCGCGTTTTGACAGATTGCTTGACGGATGAGATGGAGGTTTCGGTGCGCTCGCGCGATGATCCTTTATTGTTTTTCGAACTGCTGGCGATGATGGGAAGAAGGGCGCCAGGGCAGCAAAAACCCAATCGGGCGCCATTCTCTTAAGGGCCTGTGTTTGAAGTGTTGTTTACTACAATGGCTGCAAGAGATGAGGCACGGGCTCTTGTACTTACACCTTTAGTGTTTGAAAGCGATAGGAAAATATAAATAGCATCAAGGGATAAAAGGGTGGTAAAGTAATCGCAATTACGCTGACTATCCATGAGAAATTCATGTCCATTGATGCACCGGGAACGCTGTGGCGAAGCGAAAGATTACATAAACGATTGGCTTTGGCCGGCGCACCACGGATGGTGACGATTATTAGAATGGTCCTGGGCAAATCGATCATCGCCGGCACAACTAAAGTCAAGTCGACACACGATCGTGCAGCGTCAGCCATCTTTCATGGAAAGGTTGGGTGACCGTTTGCTTTCCACCAGAGGAAAACGAGCGGATGGGAAAATCGGTTTTACTTTTACCGCTCGACCGCCGAATCCAAGTCCTCATCATTGTTTTTGCTGCTGCTCACTCAGGTCGAGTGATAGTGATGGACATGCGAAAGTTGTTGATCTCGTTTTGTTGTTTTCGGGGTACCTTCAAACATTGATTGAAAACGTGCTCACAATGGCACATACACAAAAGGGGAAAACATTGGAGAGGACGACACAATGGGTGGCATCAATAATAATTAGGGAAGATTATGTTTCCCTTCTTCAAAGGTGGATTGCATATGTTCGGTGAAGTGCTTTCACTTGTGAGGTTACCCAATGCGGTTCCGCAAACGACGGACGGAGTTGTTGTAGGAAGGTTGGGTATGAATCACCCTATTGCTCACACTTAACTTCACAAGTGGGTCAAGCTTTGTGGACATCATTCTAAATCTTCTGAGAACACTCCTCCTGGCTAAAACCACAGCCGTGGTTCAGATTCACACCAAAGACCACACCTTTAAGACAAGAATCCAACAGAAGAATTCCTGGAGTGTGAAGACAACGACGGTCATTGATCTTTTCGCGAATTCAGTTTTGGTTGGGCCCCCGGCCTCCAACGATTCAAGGAACCCATGAGAATCAATTTCACAAGTGTCCCTTAAGCACCCATTATCGTTTCTCCCCAGTGCCATAATGCTGGGGCTTGGTGCAAATTGGATCGTAAAACGCCTTGCATTCCATTAGCACTTTGACGGGCGCGAGGTAGAGAGAAAATTCCAATCACGTCCTACTGTCCCTAGCGGAATGTGTCCAAATGTTCAATCAGCTTCGCTTCGAACAATGGACACACATATGCATGCGATAAGAAAGGCGCTTGCGAGCATGAATCATATGGTTCACGTTTTACGAAAAGCTTAGCAAAGGTACGCACGCAACGCCACGTTCTATTCTGTCATGGTCAGGCTTCTTAGGCGGCGTCGGAACTCAACTGTAGCGTGTAGAAACGTACACACACACAGAAACAGATTTTGAAATGTTGAATGAAGTCCGTCAAGTGGAGGTAGTTGTTTGCCGGTGTTTGGGTGAACTCAAGTGGAGTTGCCGATTGCTTGACGTGGTCTAGCGCTTTGACACATCTGGGAGAGCGAACCATGCTTGTTGGAATATAGTTCAACAGGCTTCCTTCCTGTTGGACTCTTAGGTATCTAAGTTCCCCTTCCAGGTGGAGTGGCTGTCGGAAAAAGAAAAACAGGCCCAGTAACACGGAATCATGTTACATTTCCGTACTCGCACCCGTAGCTTCTGTTCACCGGTAGGTTTCCAGCATGGTCGCGCTTTCGAATGACCTTCACATCGTTCAAGATATTCGCAGGGGCTCAAAGAAAGCCCACGAAAGGGATAAGCTATTGGAATTGTCAGCTAGTGGCGTTTTGTGGTGAGATCGATCAGTTAGTTGTCCGGCCACTAGCTGGCACCCCTCCCCCCAGTTTTTTTTTATAAACGTCTTACCGTGACTCATCGTTTACCGACTGACAATCACCTGGACAGTCTTGATGGGAAGCCTTGTGGTTGTGTCTCGAAGTACAGGCTGGAAGTTTTTTTGCTCACCAGTTTGCGGTTTTCGGCGAACCGTTTCCTCAAGCGCTCTGGAATAGGAACTTGAGCCGTACACAACAGCAAAAAAAAAAATGGCCTCAGCAATTTTACAACCATCTGCTGCTCCACAGTCAAGCGGTGCGCCCGTCGTAATGTTAATCGAGCGGACGGTGCGTTCGTTTCGTGTGTGTGTGTGCACAGAGGGTTTTGTTGGAGGGCATTATTTGACTCACCGATGGTTGCAGCAGCCGCACCAGTGTGTCAGTCGGTAGTGGTAGTGGCCTGTGCAAAATGTCAAAATATATTGCCCGGGAATTGCGTGGAAGTAGGTTACCGGGAGCATAAAGCGAAGCAGCCTCTCCTTGTGCCGTTGAGGTTGAGAGGGGAGAGCGAGCATCATAAGTGTGGTGGAACTAACGAGATGTCGTTTGGGAATGGAGTAGAATTGACACCGTTACCTGCGGAGGTGCGGATCCCAGGGACAATGGAAGCTTAGACGAGCCTGCGAGACAGCGGGAACTTGCACATGTGTCAATCATAGTGAGGATCGCTGAAGCTCACTTGAGGATGTTAATAATGTAACTGTTTGCAATGCACAAGTCTTGCGGGGATCTTCTATCAAGAACTAAAGCTATGAAGAAGTGAACGCTAGGAACTAGGGAATCTCACCCAAAGAATCTGTAACCGTATGGGAAATCAGTTTTATTGCTCCAGCGCTTAACATTCCACCAGCTAGATATTCACTTCAATTCTCAAGCTCCACTTAGGCGAATTCTCCCCCGGAGTGAAGGAAAACGATCAGCCGCGTCTAATGACGTGAGTAGCATTCGCGAATTTTCGCACATCATTTGCCGAACCTGCACGTCATCCATAGAGTCCGCACGCGTTCTTTACCCTATGATTAAGATAACGCTTCTCGAAGCGTTTTATAGGCCCATCACCAAAAGTGTTTGCAAGTAGGCTGTAGAACTATTAACGACCAAGGAACTGGCGCTGGGATCTAGCGTATCATTTTAACGACCATCCCATTCCGGGGCTAGCTCTTCGCTTACGTGGTCCGATCGGACATTAAACGTGCAGTCTGTCACCGTGGCGTGAGAACTATCGTTTTTTTTTGCGGGCCAATTTCTTCCCTGCCGTTGGGGAAAAGTGGAGATGGAATGTGGTAGATGTGTAAGCGGGTGACTTTATGACACTGCTCGTTTTGACGTTGCATCCCAATGGTTGCGGAGCGTCCAGATATGGGACGCCTGGAAAGGCCAGTCCGTCGTTATGAGCCCGGACTGTTACGGGGTCGCGTTCTAATGAGATATCAGATAAGGCACCCGGGGTAGACAGACAGGCTCTAGAAATGTCGTGTGGTGGAGATCACACGGCGGTTCTCCAAGAAAGAGGTAACGATCTTTCTCCAAACCTTCTTCTCCTTCGCTCCCGTGCTTCCATGTGAAACGAAAATCCCACCAACTCCCCGAGAAGCGGGAAGCTCACAGGTCACGGGGTTTTTGTGATGTTTAATGGTTCAGATTTGTGTGTCTGTGTGTGTGTTTGGTTTGCTTTGTCCCGCGGTTCGCTGGAAGTGCGCGATCGCGCCGGATCGCTGCACATTTTTCCCGCTTATGGCGCATGTTTTGATAGTGACCCGAGCGAAAGAAGCCAGCACTGACGCTGGTCCGGGGAATTGCATGGATCGGTGCGCTTCTCCGGTGTTGTGTCTAGAATATCGTGCCCGCGCCTGGAATTGGTTCCAGATTCCAGACTAAACGGGAAACCGTCACATCAAGATGAAGATCGCTGTTTTGGTGTTTGTTTTGTGTAACTTTTGCTTTATGATGGTTGTTTTGGATGTGGCGCCCCCCCTCCCGGCTTCTCACCACATTGGAGTCTAGACTCTAGACCTTAGGGCACTCGTAGCAAGCAATGGAGATGCATCATCTTGTGCTCATAGCGAGGTGGTTTTGGTTTGAGCATGACGACGGGATAACATTTAGCACATTGTTGTGGAGGCTAGATTTATGAGCTTTCTTAAGGAAAGAGTTGATGGGATTCCGGGAACTCACGATCATTTCGGGGGACTCCGATTTGGGAATCGCGGGAACTTTAAGCTTCTCCTGCGTTGGATAACCTGGCGAAGAACCCTGTGGCGTCGAACGCCACAGTTACTCACGGGGGATATATGTATGAGGGCTGCCTTTCGGGAGGGAAAAATAAGGTCATGATCAGTGCGTGTTGGAAACAATGACGAAATTGGGCCACAGTCGAGCTGCCCTAGCGGGTGATCGCGATGACGAGGCCTGTTTTTCTCCACCAGCGCTGCTTCCTTATTCCCCGGGCGACCTTCATTCAATGTCATTTCGTAAATGAACACCGAGGGAACTCTGAAGGGTAGTTAGCGCTCAGCTCCCCCTTCTAAATCCCATCCCAAAACCATTCATCGATGTTTGCTGGCTGTCATTTAGAGAGCATCCTCGATCTTTGATCATTTGGGGTTTCGTTTGGGGGGCACGCAAGCACACAACAATAGAAGCGGCCTGCTCCGGACGCACACATTGGATGGTCTTTCGATTGATTACGCGAATCAATTCTGATGGTCGGAACCTGTGGGAGGCAGGCAGGGCACCACTGAGTTATTGAAGTGGTAAGAGATCGACACTTTTCACCACTTTCCTTTCACGGGTTCGGCGTTTTTTCGGTGTTGGATTTGGGAAGAACCCGCCCGTCTGTTTCTTTTAGCACGATAAATTGAAGTCAATTCAAGTGTACTCGGCCTCGGCGCGCACACACAGCTTTTGGGGAGTGCCCAATGTGTTTTGTTAGGCGTCGCTTCCCCTTCTATTACCGGCTGCTGGCCGAAGGAGCTCAAAGGAGAAAATACGGAACGAGCCGACGGTGTTCGAAAATTAATAAAAAAAAATCCTATGAGGCACACATTTACGCCACATAAGCGCACGTGAAATGAAAGCAGGTCACTTGCCGTGGTTCGCATCTTTCGCTTGGCTGTGTGACTTGGCGGTGTGTGCGGTGCATCTGATGAATCCAACGACGAAACCCTTGCCAGATGGTTCAACCCCGGAAAGGAAGATTTTCAAACACGAATCGATTGGGTCGTGTTGGGTGGGTGGTATGGGCGAAGATTAGGGGGAGGAGGAGGAGGCGGACCTGAACTCTTTACCTCATATGTATATGAAGATGTACGTTTCGGTAACAACGTACACCACCGCCGAAGATGGTTGTTGGCCTGTGTGCATAGAGTGGTCCAATTTTACCTTACCTCCACACGGATTGGCGTTGGACGGCAGTGCAACGATGTTTCCTTATCTACCTAGTGGGTGGAAGATAAAGCTGAACATCTTTAGCTTCAAACAACAACAAAATAGAGAGTACCTTATGGTGAAGTAGTGGCGCGAGTTTACGCTTCCTGTGCGCAAGTGTTTCCTCGCCACCCTTTATTTAGGTGACCGTAATTTACTTTCATGATCGATTGAGATAGTTTAATTTTTAAATTGAGTGCAGCTGGCGCGGATAGAAATGTTTCGTACCCGGTGAGCGTCAATTGCGAGGCCCTAACTATATAGCGCTAGCCGCTACCCGTCCAGCCCGAGACTTTCACTATCGGTAGAATGAATGTTACCATTTCAGTTCGGCCGTCGTTTAGTGCGTGGTGGTGATTTAGTACAGTTAAGGAGGGAAATCGAGATTGGGGACGAAATTGATGGGCCATTTCAGTCCAAAATCTTCAATATATTGGACGTTACTGGCATTTGAGGTTACGCTTCTGACGCATTAGCGTAGTAAGTGATGGAACTTGCTGAAGAAGTAGCTTAAAACAGAAGGAATGCCATTTTGGAGATAAATAGCCAGCTGATCTTCCATTTTGGGAGTTGTCTCCAACTCCAACAAGGTGATGAAATAAATTGTCGCATTATCCTGCAAAGCTCTTCGCTTCTTCGGTGTTAAGCATTAAGAGATTCTTGAACGATCGCTTACTGTTGCATTTAACTACTCTCGGCTTCTGGAGACACAAATCGTTCGATCCTTAATTTGGGGATATCGTGAGAGTGCTGCTATCTCAGTGTAGTGCAGTTGTTTATGAACTTAAGATTCAATTATTCTTACCGCCCCAACTTATGCTCTCCCGTTTGCTCTCTTCTTCTCGTTCCAGGTACGTGTGCGAAGATTTAACAAATAAAAAGATGAAAACTGTGACCTGTATGTGCCCTGGCTACCTTCACCGAACGTGTGTGCCGGTGTGTGAACCGGCCTCTTTCAGCTGTCAGGCTCCGTTGCGTGTGCTTACATTTCGCACGAGCTTCGTTACACTTCTCATCCGCGTTTTTTGTGCGTGTCCCAAGCGGACGACTCCAAAACTAGGTCCAATGTGTGTGACGGTTAAGTGAACACGTTAAGATTTTTCGAGGGAGGAACTCTCCGTCTAGTCTTTCCCATTTTTTGTTTTTCGGGACGCTGTGAGCTCGGTGACCTAGTCTAGTGATTTCTTCCTGGTGGTGGGTTGTCCACCCTTCTTAAGCCTGGGGGATTTCGGGTTAGAGTGTGTGTGTGCGAAAAGATGGGGAAGAATTAGACACCGCTAGGTTATTTGCTGTGCTGCCGGATGTGACGACCTTCACCGGGCTCGAAACGTCACATACCACACTCGCCGATCGCAGCGGCAGAGCTTACGCGGTGGCTCGAGTTCTGCTTTTAATCGATTCCCGAGCTCCGGTTCCTCCCGGGCTCGGGGCGGATATGCTCATTAGAGGAAGAAAAGCAACCCCATCCATCCATCCGGCAGCAGCCACCGGAAGTGTAAGCGGGCGGGCAAAGAATCGCGCACCAAGAAGAAAGGCACGCAATCCCGTGCACTACGTTACACAATGGAGCGGGCGTAGGTTTATGATGATGCTGGGCGCTTCTGCTGCTCTTCTTTCGGTATAATAAGGGGGGGCAGCACGATTTGTGTGTGCCTTCTTCCACCTCATTTCCGTAGTAGTTCTTAGACTAATTAGCGGGGTTTACACGTGCGCACGGTGTAGAGCAGAACTCAAGAGTCGGCGCGTGACCTTGATTTTGTGTGACCCGCGGACTCGGGCCGCTTTTTGGCGGGGTCTCCAAAAATCTTCCAAATGTCATGCACAATCAAAAGACACACGCCCCAAAGTGTGGGTTCGTTTGCGTAATGAAGTAAACCGGATACGAGAGGGCATCTGTTCCGAACTCCGGTCCGGTGAGGTCACATTGCCGGGTAATGAGCTATTTGAATATGAAACATCACCCTGGAATCATCTGACTAATAAGTTGACTACGTTCGGGTCTCCCACGACCCACGGAACCCTGAATTCTTGAGTCGAAAAATTTGTCTCTTGACGATAGAGGCCAATCATCGGTCGGTCGGTTCTGGTTGCATAATGTAGCTGCTTGATCATCACCACCATGTCGATCTTGATGATGAGCGTTTACTATCGTCCTCGGCCGATGCCCTTCCATCGGTTATCAAACAGATCACGGTGGCGCTATGAGCAGAGGATTATGGTCGGCAGTAAAACCGTTGACCTACAGACGGTGGCTTTACGGGTCAAAGCGACGTTTCCGAAGCTCATCGTTTTTGGCTTTATGATGTTCGGTAGCTGTAAAGTGGCGTATTGCGAAACGTGTGTCCGATTATAAACCAGGCGACGTTGTTTGTGATTTTTTGCCAAAAGGTTCAGACATTGAAGTCTTACTTGTCCGGATATCCGATTCAATTATCGTTTGCGAAAACCAAGAATGAGGTTACCAGTAACGATATATAGGTTAATGTAATTCCTGAACTCCCTCTTGACCACCAATTCTTGGTGCAATAACTGTATGAGAGCACCACAAAGAAAACGAATCCAATATCCTCCAATATTTGGTGGATCAATTAATTTTGGAACCAATCTAAAATACGTTAATCACCCAACGCACCATCTCTCTGGCGGGCCAGTGCTGGATGGCGCCGACTGACCTGACCAGCGCAAAGCGTGCTCTGTGTTTCATCATCAAAATCTGTGTTAGTATGCCTTTGCTATCATTATCTTGTTTTTTTTTTTAGTCGCACCACGCGTGTGCGAATGTTTATCGTTCCCTTTCTAGGCCGAAAGGCAGATGTTAGACAGAAGGGACTATAAAAATTCTTTGCAAACAGCAAACAGCCGGCTCGTGGTCGTCTGGTTTGTCTATAATTACTGGAGAGGTTCGCGGGACGGGTTTTTCTTTCAATGTCTGCAGGCACTCTTCTTGGCTTTGGAGAGTTTTTTTTTGCGGTTTCATCATTATTGCTTTATTGGGGCAGTGTTTTTCGGGCCAGAAGATCGAGATGAGAGCAAAAAATGGGTGCAATTAATGTATTAATCAAAAGCGCAACGCTGTTGGTGGAGCCGTTATGTTTTCTGGATCAGTTTCTGGATGAGATCTGGGACTTGGTGCTGATTTATGAAGAAATTAGTGAAGAAAGCACTTTTTTTATTCCAAAAAATCAGAATTCTACGTGTCTAGTTTTTTGAGCTTGGTTAAACCTACTACCTCACGTAACGTAGCTAATTAACAACGACACAGGTGGTTCCATTTTGTTTAACGAAGTTATTCGTTATTACATCTCTTTTCTACCGTAATTGGACACTGTCAACCAGTTGGAAATTAACACTTGATCACTAATTACTACCAGCGACATTCACTGTCACACATCATGGACGTAGAGAGGAAAAGTAATGTCCCGCGTCAGTTGCCACTCAGAAACAAAAAAGAAAACGAAAACCTCCCTATTGTGACACATTGTTTGGTGCGTACAAAACGTGTGTGAAGTTCGCTCGATCGTTGCAGTCACAGCAAACGACGACCAGGACTCGTTCGATCTCGGAACTTCGATCCAAATTAAGTGTGACGTGCTCAATCCCAGTAGTCGCGCTGGGGAGTAGAGCCCACGAGTGCATAAATACTACCTCTCGCGCTCACGTGTGTGTGTGGCTTTCGTTATCCAGTCGATCAATCGCCGGCACTCTCCGCGAGGTAGCTGGAAATGATTGTCGCCTCCAAAAAAGGGCGTCTCGTCCACCCACGGATGCCCTACTCTAACGGTCATCCGGTCACTAGGACTGCCGACACGAAGGTACGGTTGGCGAACCCTTTTTCTTTCCCCCCTCCCCAGTCCAGGTGACACGTGCCCAAAACTGGCAACGGTGGCGAAGAACTCTCCCCCGTGTTTGATATGGTCTGAAAAAGCGTTACCGCTACCTTGGTGTGCGCTGCGCGACGGAAAAGCTGTATGAAGACCTCGTAAAACGCACCTCCGAATGGTCATTTATCGCTTATGGATAGGGGGGGGGGGGGGGGGGGGGTGTCTATGACTGAGACACCTTATGGTGCTCTTGCAGTGAAGGTGTTTATCCCCAAGACAACTCCCGGCCCACAGCCGTCCACGGGACTTTGGCGTTCAAACGTCCCAAAAGACACCAGCTCGTGCGTGACTGGTTGGTGCCTCAAGGTGCCTCAAGGTGACAGTTTTGGGAGTGTGTGTGTGTGTGTGTTTGGGTCAAAATGAGTTTGAGGGAGAGAGAAGGACAAAACACTGCAACTTGGTTCTTTCCTGGTGGTTCTTGTTGGTGTTTACCAAACGCCGCCGGCCACATCTAATCCAATTTAATGTGACGATTGAATAATAACGAGGCTCCGTTGATATCTACCACAATGTCTACGAAGTTTGGAATTGAGTCGGTTGTGGAATTTAGTTGCTTAAGTAATTTTTTGATATATTTTTAGGCTAAGAAGGGAGAGCAAAAATTGATGTAGAAGAGGACTTCAAGGCCTCCTGTGACTGCGGGTTCGATATGATTTAGAGTCTCTTGACTGATATGCTTCCTTGGGTAACATATTCGGTCGAGACATCAGGAGATGTTCCGCCACTACATACCCAACAACATAGTAATCCCTCGTAAATCAATCGCGCCGAAAAGGGTCAAAAATCATTCCGGCGAAAAAAACCTTACCAGAACTGTCGTAAAAACCGACCCATATTATAACCTCCGCCGAAGAGTAATTTTTGCCCGGCAAAGAATTAACATCAGCAGTCCGATCGCGACCGCGATCGTCATTTTTACGAGTTCAGTTCCCTGGCCGCCCCCCAAAGGCAATAAAAGGATCGTCCCGTCTACCGTGATCAGTCGGACTTTAAAGAAAAAACGCGTTGAGGGCACCTTCGGCAGGATTAAGCAGGGAATTAGTGTGGGTCATAAAATTGATTTATCAGTTGGAATGTTTAATGATGGGTGAACCTGAAATGGTACGAAATTGTTGCCGAACGTGGTTGGAATAATTTGTTTCTTTTAATGCCGAGCGTTACCGACAGACCGACGGACACATCGTCCCTTAGCCATTTCTTAACCAATTTTAGGGTTAATTTTACAAAAATTTTATGTGTTTTTTCCGCAGTGCTTTGATGTCGGCCGGCTTTGCTGTTTTCATGCTACAAATGTAGTGGTATTAATATTGATTCAACCCGCTAAATAAATGCTTCACTACGATTAAAGTATCGATTCGTCAAAATCGATGGTTTAATTACGTGCTCGGCTCCATCTCATTGTGTCGACTTCATGCAGATCTCTTCCCCTCTCCCCAAATTACCCCATGTGTGAGTGTGTGTGCCCATTTGCGTTTTCATCTTAATTATGTTGTAATGTGTGTGTGTGTGTGCATCTCGCACAATCGGTAACACCGAAAACAATCCCCGTTAGCACCGGGGGATGATGTTCCGGTGGCTTTAGGGTGGGGCACTGTGTTTTTTTCCACCACTCCCCCCAAATTGAGCGTATAAAACAACAAGGGTGGAATATTCACATGGACGACGGTGTTGGGAAAATTTGAATGAGAAGAAAAAATGAATTAACTACAAAAAAAAAAAAAACAGTAACATCATTTTGAAATTCACTCCCCCCAAACGAGTACATTCCACGGCTTGGGAACTTGCTCTCCACATCGTGGGTTGAATTTTTTTCCCGCGTGGGTGGGTAATCAATCCGTCCGTCCGTCCGTCCGTCCGTCCGAGCGCGATGTTTGAGATCAATTTATCGATCGAGTTTTCACCCTTTTTTTTTTTTTTTGTTTGCTGGAAGGGAAAGTCCGTCCGAGATCCCGAGATCCTCGATGGGTGGAAAAGCCTTTTCAAACCTTCCCCGATAATTGGTCGTCTTGCAAGGTAATTTTGCCGGTGTTTCTTTTTTTTTTTGCTTTATTTCGCTAATTAGAGACCGCAAATATATATGGTAATGAGAGGAGACGTTAGATGTTGGTTCCAACAGAGGGAAAAAAATAAATAAAAAGAACCGAAGAAAACAGAACACGAAAAGAGGAATATCAAAATGTAAATAACGAAAAATATAACAAAAAACAAGAAAATATGAAACAAAATCAAATAAAAAAAAACTAAACAAAAAATATAAGAAAAGAAAAAAAGTGAGGGAAAAGGAGATTAAAAAAGTAAATAAATGAAAATTTACAGCAAAAGTTAAACAAAAACAAAAAATCAAACATTAAAACAGATGGTGAACAGATTTAGCAAGCGATTTCCTATATCTGTTTGCTGTCACACCACGTCACCACGACCAGGGCAAACTTCGATCGAGCGTTGATTCGATGCCCACCCACAAACGCCAGCCATCGACAACAACACGACCCCAGTGAAGCATCTCAGCTTTCTTCACCCTCGCCGGTTGGTCTCGGTTCCCATTTGGCAAAACTCCACGACGCCTATCACTGCTAATTAGTATCGAGTTAGACTTGTTTCATCGAGTGGACGTACTGAGTACTGTGGGTGTTTTTTTGTGTTGTTTCGGCTGCTTTCCTCGTTGATTCGATATCAATCGCTCGGTCTAAGGAACGGTGGTGTGTTCTTCTGGGTGGTAACATCAGTTCCGATTTGATCGGCCGTTCGCCTGTAATTGATCGCTTCGCATTTAGCAACGATCTTGGCATCAGGCGCTGCCCTGATCAGCGTGGAATCTCCCTCCCTCTCTTTCTCTCGATAAATTGAAGCGTTGGTGCACCGTAATGGGGTATGCAAATTGAAATCGAGCGTTTCATCATCGAGCAGCTGCAGCAATTAGACTGTCGCGGAATCGATCGAGCCTGAGTTCGGTGATGGACACACTGTGCTGCAAAAACGTCTAATTGAGGTTAATGGCGAAAACAATCGCAACATGAGGGTGAAGTGTGCGTGTGTGTGTGTTTGTGGTTAATTGAATCAATTGGTTTTGCACAATCGTTAGCAGATGGTGTGAAGCGTTTTATATTTGTTTTGATTTTTGTATTTAATAATCACTGTTTGAGTATGAGTTCATTCGTTGGATTCGACCGTCCCGGGAGTGTTCGATGAATATCTTAGCGTATTACAGTTTATTTTACTTATGAACTTAGTCGTATAACAGATTTCGACAATTGAGTTAGCTTTAGAGATAGAATGAACACAAATGAACTGGAATGAATATTCCTTGCTCTACACCTTCGAACGCTCCTGTAACGATCGAATCCACGCATAGGCCCTGTTCAGTTTTAAACATATTTCTTACGTTTTTATCTGTAAAAGCAGATGAAAAGTGAAATTAAATTTTGTCGAAGCGCATTTTAATGCAGCAACTTTTTTTTAATGCTAACACAGCACACGGAGCCACTTCTTAGCCGCTTTCTACCCATTGCAATACTTTCTTTGCAAATGATCCAGTGTGGGAAAGCGGATCCCTCAAGCCTAGGATGGGACAGTTAGTTTCCATCGGTTGACGTTATTATAATTTCCCATCCTCACAATTGACTCATTTTCTTCGCCTCCAAAACCTCCCAAGCTGGTGCGTGAACTATGGACCCCGGTACTGTGTCCAATTTCCCATCGGGGGACCGCAAGCCATCGTTAAATTAGTGTTTCGACGGGGGAGAGAAAAGGCCCCGTAAATTGAAGCTCATTATTTGGCTGCATTTGAGCATCGTTTTGTCGCGCGACACAATGGTGGTGGTGTTACGCTTATCAGAAATGTTGTGATGTTGTTGTACCACTGCAAGTGTCAAATTGGTTTATCTGTGGCGTTTCGAGTACATCAGCATCAGCTGTGTTTCGGGAGCGATGTGACGAGCGATATGCTTTTACTGTCACTGAAGCTATCCCTGTTCGTCTTTGGGGAAAACTTTGCCTCCTGTCTCGAGAGGGAAAGAGGCAAGCTGCAAACACAAACAAACAGCCTCATCAAATTGGGAACGAAAGGCCTCGCCCCAAGGGTGAGGAAACGAAATAAAGCCATAAAAGTGCAAATGATATGACTTTAATTGCATGCTTCCATCGTTTCTCGCATTGCAAGCGATCCGTGCCACACCGGGCAGAAATCATACCGATACGATGCCGTGCCACAGGTCGTTGCACTTCGGAAATGGTGCTGTGCGCCTCCGCCACTGGCAGCAAGTGCGCACGCGGCCACTATATATCGACTTCTGCGCGGGGTCTAAGATCGCACGAAACAAACAATACTCACAGCACAAAGAGAGCCTCTTGGAAGCGAGGAAAAAAAAAGGTGGAAATATTTCATCCACCCGCGCGCATGATCGTGAAAAGTGTCCATAAAGCCGAAGCTGCTCGGCCTGCAAATGGAACAAAAACATGAAAAAGAAAAGAAGATAGTGAAAAACAAAAAAAAAAAAAAGGAACACAAAGCGGAGCAATCATAATGATACGGTACGGTTGCAAAAGATTGGGAAGTCAAATGATGCAGTGGCAGTGGAAAAATTACATAAAAATGCAAAACAGGCCCCCGACTTTCTCGTCGCTGCCTTCTTTTTCCGGATGTGGAAATCTGCATTCGGGGCCGATTACTGCATCCAGTCGAAATGATCGGTTAAATTTTCCCAGCATATGTCTCCGAGGCAGGCGAAAAAACCCCTTTTCCGCTGTGCTTGCAAGCGCACATTGCTTTGCATTAGCGTAGAAAAATCGCCCAAATCGCGCACAAGCGCCTCGGTTTGTTCTTGAGATTGGGTTCGCTTCCCGATGGCGAAGTACCGTTTTGCGAGCAACCCGACTCGAACTGCAGGCCTCTTCTGTCCTATTTTCGTTCTCTGCGCCCACCCTTGGTTGCCCCCCACCCCAGGTTTCAGCCTCCTGTTTGCCTAGGATTTTGGGTGCCCGGAAAGCACGAGTAGGCAGTAAAATTTATGCACTTTTCGGTATGATGCAATCAGGGAGGGGGAAAGGCGTGGATGGGTGGGTTGGGCAGAGAACGGTTCTTCGGTTGCAGTTTTTAAGTGTTTTCTCTCTCCTCCCTTTTCCATGCTGTGTGCTGTTTGAATATTCAACAGCCTCCCGGCTCGGCTTGCTGGGATGCATTCTAGCGAGATCGCAAGATCTCGCGACAAGGAAAAAGTGGGCCTATTGGAACGGTTGGTGAAAGAGTGAATGATTCGCAAGAAACACACATCGACACAAGATTGGTAAGGCATAAGAACGCTGCTACAGACGCCTCCGAGGAAAGGAAAAAAAAAACAACTTTCCAATAGTTGGCCGGATCTTCAGAATGTAGGCAACAATAGCGTCCCGGCACTGTACGCTCGTGAAGGAAGAAGCTAAATTACAGGCACTCGCAGGGGGGTGCTCGGGTGTTTTCCTTAATGCATATGTATGCTGAGCCAGCCAGCCACTCGGCGAACAGGCCACAGCGAACGATCACTGCCTGCTACAATGTATACGATCCAGGCACTACGTCTATACGTAGTTCGTCTTAGGCATCATCACGGTGGATAAGCAACATGGAAATCGAATAGACCGATGATCCAGCGCGCACGAGCTCTTTCAGGTCTCCAGCAGCAAAAGATTCTCCCGTACCCATAAGTGCAGTTTGCGCGGCTGCATAAATAAACAATTGACGCGAGCGCGATCGCGAAGACATACACACACGCGCCCGATGATGTTCTGGTAGCAGCCGTTTTGTAGGCTCCGCTTGCTACTAAAGTGCTATAAAATTTAAATAAACAACAGCAGCAGATCGGTAGGAGAATGGCCTTCCT
Source organism: Anopheles stephensi (assembly GCF_013141755.1). Taxonomy (NCBI): domain Eukaryota; kingdom Metazoa; phylum Arthropoda; class Insecta; order Diptera; family Culicidae; genus Anopheles; species Anopheles stephensi. The sequence continues at coordinate 81,234,027 of NC_050203.1, read as the reverse complement.
GTGGCGATTTTCCCCCCGTTAGTTAGCTTCTGTGCTGTTCAATCAAATTAATGGAAAATGGGGGGGAAAACATATGCAATGCCAATCAAATCGGGTATGGGTAGGTAGCTGGCGCTGGATTATGAGGCTGCGACGTAAATGTTGATGGCCAGTGGGGCTATGAAATCGATATATTCAAATCTAGATTGGACGACCCTAAGGTTCGGTTGCGAACGGATTCTGGCTAGGTATTGATTTGGTTTTGAAAGTATAGTGGATGGAAAATTAGATTTATAATCATCTTTATTTCATCCTAGTTGTTTTCCTGCGCTGGACATATTTGATTGCCATATGTTAAGAATGTTCCGTCAAATTAAATGCTAAATGAGAGCTACCGTATAGCCCCAAATTGTATCGCTCATTAACTAGTCTCTATTGATGTTACAATCACCAAGCAATCGCCATTATCGGATAACCGTACGTAATTGTCATGAGCTGCTTTTCCTATTAATTAGGCGCCTGGAGCTCGAACCCTATGTGAGTTGAATGAATCTTTTTAAGTAGCTGTAATATGTGCAATGAGTAGCTGTGTATATTACAGGGTGGGTTCCGGTGGCCGTGGCGATAACGGCGCCGATCTTCACATGGCAGGACCAGAAAGTCAAAAATGGCAGGCCACAAGACCACCACTCGAGGTTTGTAGTGGCAAGGTAGAAGAAGTAAAATGAGCAAAACATCAAAATATTTGCGTGAAAAGAATGCTGGTTTCAAGGTAGAGTTTTGTTTGATGAAGCTTTACTTGATTCAAGTAAAGGATTGTGGAAATTATTTTAACTTTTCTCATTGTTTTTTTCCCGATGGACAACTTGAACTAGCCTGCAATAGTTTGTATTGACAACTGCAGTTATTGGAGATCAATCTAGATTAAGAATTGTTGAAATATTTGCCATATCCACATATTGGCGATTTAATCCTGATTGAGTCGTCAGGAGCCTATGGCCATACGACATAGTGATCGAGCACTATATAGATCATTGTAGGCGGCGTTAGTTCGAATCCCAACTAAACGATAGGGGTGGTGAGACTTGATCTTATTCCTCTCCTTATTACCTGTCTTCGTCTTGTGATCATCGTCCTGTCGTGTTTAATCATGTGGGCAAACACCGAAACATCCTTCGTCACGATTGTAGGTCCATATTTGGTATGTTTTCAAACATTGCCTCCTACATGTCGATATAAAAACTAAGATAGCGAAAATAGTAGGGTACACGTCGACAGCTCTCCTCTTGCTGTGTGGAGCAGCATATTTTGGTGGGAGTTATTTATTCGCTGTGATGTGTAATGATGATGTGATTGGTGAGATCCACACAAAACACATTGCTAAGGTTGAGAGCAGAAAAAAAAACATTATCACGACCCTAGAGCGATTAGAAATCGTAGCTGCGAGAGGGGTAAAAAAATTATAATTTCAGAGCCAGACGCCCCAAACTGTACTACCCTCGCAGGTGGCAAAAGGTTTAAGCCCTAGAAAGTGGTTTTATAATGCGATTTAGGAGTTTGTTTGTATTTTCCCATCTCAGCGCATTAATTACTGTTGCGATGACTTGGTTAGTTTTTGGTATGTTGATCATATTATCGCAATGCCGCACCTCATATGAAACTGTCCACAAAAATCAGTAACGGTTTTATATGATGAAGTCTTTTTCTCTGACACTTTTAAAACTCCCGTGACAGGCACAGAGATCCTCCGCGTTCGCTTTTCCCATCGTTTGTATTTAAAGAGCAATTTCAATAACAATGAGCTCTGAGTGGCGTTCTGAGTGGCACCGAGACACGGTGTAACGCGCGGACACACTTTGCGCCTCCTCACATCTAATCATAATTGCATCCTCTAATGCAATTGACGCCTCTGGTAGCTTCCAGTTAGGACTCGCGGGTAGAAGATTTAATTTGAGCTACCGCAACGCATCCACGACCCAGTGGAGATATCGGAAAAGAGCCTAAACCTTAAGCCGCTTTCCAACCGTTGGGGGTGGTCCGACTGGCTGGCTGGCTACCCTGATGCTCACGTCCATCAGCCACGACCATGCGCGCGAACACCCAACGAACCTGTACTTTGCCCCGTTCGCTTGATTATGCATTTTCATTTCCAGCTGTGATTTTAATGGACAGACCGGGCGGAAAAAGCATGTTTAGTATTTAATAACAAAAAAAAGCATACCACGAAGAGAAGTATCCTCTCTTCGCATCTGGGCTTCTGTATCTGGGGCCGGCGAAACAACTGGGAAGTTATTGGCAGAAGGAAAAACTTATCCGACCGTCGTTGGGTGCATATAACCTTCCGCTGGCTGGCATGTTTTTTTGCCTTACGTTTCTTGCATCTTATTTTACGGTTGCACGGTTGAAGGCGTTTTCTTTCTTCAAGCTTTTCAGCTTGACGTTTTGAGTACAGTACACACACACACACGAAAAAGAGGGAAAAGCTTGGTATCGGCGAAGTTTCAATTAAAAAAAAGCCTCCAACAGGAGAGGCCTTCCCGCGCTGTCCGATTGACGTTTGCAAAGCGTACAGGGGCAGCGCGTATTTGCGTACGCAACCGAACGCAACCCGGTGAGGCCATCAACTTGCTGAACTCTCTCCCCCGGGATCGTGAGTAAGCGATCCACTTTCTATTACACGTCCGTTTACAATAGTCCAACTAGAAGCCCGGTCGGAAATCCTTGTCACATGATGGGGGACTTGAAAGTAGAAAAGGAAAAAAAAATCTTGTATAAAACATTAAATGACAACGACTTCTTCACCTCAGGGGAGCTTTAGTGCTGTTTTCCCGGGTCGATCGATGGGTCTTATAAATAAATCGCTTCCATCGCCATTCTACCCCGGATGCAACCGATGTCTCTGGCTGGCACTGGAGGATGCAATTGTCAACGCATCGACGAGGGACTAAACGACATCTACCAAAACGGCAAAAAAGCACACACACGAGATACGAGGGACAGATGACTTATTGCAAGGGATTAAGAGTGTCTGCTGGGGTTTGCACGGACACCTATCGTACGACAGACGTACGCACTCGCACGTACTATTGTTTCCGCTTTATCAGAGTAAGCTCGTCGAAGCAATAGATCTTGCTTGCAAAACGGCCATGGCAGAACTTGTTGAACCAGCAGGTGGGAAAGTATTAGATTATTAATCGCAGCACTATGAGGATGACGTTTTATTTTTTGTATCTCAAATTGCATAAGTGAGCAGTGAAAGTTGTGGAAACATGATCAAGCAGCATTTGTCCCGGGTTATGTCATGTGCGGTGTTGCGCCGTTGCTCATCATTCTTTCTGTTACGCACTTGATTTGAGCACTTCTTATCTGTTTAATCGTATGCTTGGCTCAGACGGCTAACGGTTATGTTGTGTATGGATAATCGTGTATATGGCTTAGTGGATATCGTAAAATCATACTGTGTGCATCACGTACGTACACAGCATCTGCATTAATGGTATTGTTTATTCATTTTCGCTTTAGGACGAAGCCACTGTGTAATTGAAGGCTTTGCAATAATTTTATTCACCGATGGCCACGCCAAGATAGAATTGTGCAGAAAAGAAGGCTTCCACCCGGGAGGGAAGGTTGATTTAAATATTTGTACAAGAAAGGCGTGTGGCGCGCCACGCATACTCACACACCGGAAGTGCGTGAAGCAAAATGCAAACAGAATGTGGCTTTTATCATGGAAGCCACGTTGGTAAACGTGCTCTAAGGTGGCGTTCGGTAGGCAGATTAAGAATCCATGTGTGCTCTATGCGCATGTTGAAGCTCGTTGAAGGTCGACTGAGAATGCGGACATTTAACGGTTTAACGGTCGAGTCAAACAAGAAAAACGGCATGTTTACTGCAACAATATGACATTAAATCTCTGGAGCTGTAAAATTTGTTTAATTCTGCTGTGTGAGCTTTGGTCGTCATTTTCGCCTGCTTTAACTGTTTTGCTAGTGAGTGTTTCTTAGTTTGACAACCAGATGGTTACCCTCAAAGCAGTATATTGCGCGTAGTTTTTTCACTAGGAGGTGTGTTATATTTTTTTCTTTGAATGGATTTGTGTTAGAGTCATCTATCAATCATTTTTAGATAACTGGAAATCAATAAATTCTCATGTGATTTTATATCCTTAGATCCTAGTTTATGCCTTGGCTCAACAAATAGCTGTACTACTAATTTATTTATCGATGATACTAGCCCGAGGTGTAGAACCGATCACCATGGCACACTTTAAAATGTTGCATCAGTTTGATACGAAATGTTGCGTTAATTAAAAATGTATTAGCTCCCAAAGAAACCCCCGCCATTACGAGAGAGCCTTCCAATATCTATCTCTCAACCGCCAAAAACATCATTATTCATCCGAAAAAGCCCAACGTTGCCTAATAAGTGGGTGGAAAATTAATACGTACCCAGGTTTATTTTTCCTTCTCTTCAACCCGTGGCCAGAAATGTCAGAAAGCCTGCGTCTGTCAGCCCCGCTCCTGGCGGGTGGAGTGATATTTTGGGGATTTGTTTTGCGCAAATCCGGGGCTCGCGAAATGGCGGCTGGCGATCGGTTTCGATTCGCGCTCAAAGTTTTCCCTCCGCGTGTCGGCCGCGTGCCCAAGCTTTTGTTTTAGCATGCGTTTGTAATGTGATTTGCGGTGGAACTGCGTGGCGCACGAGATCGAGCCACCATAATGGGAAAGCACTGACCTTTGCGTACCTCCGCACCGAACCGGGGAAACCGAACCTCGTGGAAGACCGGGGAGAACGCTGCCTGTTTGGAGCTGGAGCCATAGGAAGGTCTCTCCACTTAGGGAAGGTCGGACCGTCGGATTGGTTGGAGCGTTTTTCGGTTTTGGATTTTGGGTAATTTGTTTGCATTAAGTAAACACACTTCTTGAGCGCTCAGTGTTCAGTGTTGGTGCAACACCTTCTCGAGCCGGTCGAGTATGCTTCTAGTATGCTGCGCTGAAGAGAGAGAGAGAGAGAGCAGAGGGGTTGGAAATTGAGTTTAATGTGGCCGCTTGGAGTAGCCGTAGGGGCAGGAGAGGCTTATTATGTCTTCTGGTAGAGTCATTCAAACATTCGCGTGCAAGCACACGCGGAGCCACAATCATAGAAATGATGGAGTGTTAATTGAATGCGTTTCCCAACCGGCGAGAATGCACCCCAGGGCTGGAGAGCGACTGGAGGGATGTGCGTGTGTTGGCGACATCATTTCGGCTGGAGTGGTTTGGAAAATGAAAGGTATTTAAGCGATCAGGTGCGCCTGCTTCGCTAGCAGGTCCCTCGGCATGAAGTAATGGAGCGTTTGATTATTTCGTTTGCTCAAATTATCCAGCTTATTAGCTTGGCATCAAGGTGATACATATGTTAAGGTGACATGCACCAGAAGAATGTAGAATTAGCTCTCCCGCAAACTTCATTGTGCAGGTTTGATTTACAGCGCTCCTTACCATATCGGCCGTCAATGGTGTCTAATGATTTTTCACTAATATGCACCTTGCCAAAACCTACACACCGCAGTCGGTCGTTCGTGGCAATGAATGATTTACAAAGTGGGCTATAAATTTGACATTGGGGCTGTAAAATTGCTCTTTTTCGATTTCGCGAACCGATTTGCTTACTACAGCGGGTGGTTTGGTTTGATCAAAACTTTTACGACCGTTCGTCTCTTATGGCAGTAGATGGCGATCTATCTGCAATCACTCGGCTGGGTTGTTGCTGGGTGTGACCCAGTATACCACCACGCATTGTTGAATAGTTGTTGATCAATGGGCGAAAGAAAAGCGTTCGCTGATTGTTGTTGTGAGGTTATGAGGTAATAAAAATACAATTTTGCGGACGTAACATAAAGATCAAAATTATGATCCATTCCGATCGCGCAACGTGCACACAAACGCCCGTCGTGTGTGAAGTTGATCGCATGCATGCACGTATGAGTCATATGACAAATCTTTATCGGGAGGGTTAATAAAAATAAATATTTAGTACAGACGTGTAAACGCCTGCTGTGAGCTTCGCGATGAGGTCGATTTGCCTTGCTGGACAATTATTCCGCGTGAACAAAGGCTACACAAATCGATTGCCATTTCGCGACCACTGCTGCTGCTGGGTGATCTTTGACCTGTCATTTGGCCGGACCTGGACGACGTTGAGCGGCCTACGCATGCGCTCGATGTCGCAACGTTTAATTTGTTGATTGGTTGCACTTTGGTGCACACTCCGCAGGGGAGCGAACCACCTTAATGCGCGTGTGATGCAATGTCACCAGACGGTGCAGACATCGGTAGGACACGAGCCGAGTGGACACTTCATCAGTGTTTCGCTAGATCGTGCCACACATCACCGGAATCGTTCGATCAATCTAATCTGCGTCTAGGGATCAGTCTGCCAGGAGGAGTTGTCCACGGCAGTCGCCAGTGCAGATTGAATCTTTCTTCGGATTAAACGGGGGATCTCCAGTGGCTAGATTCGCTCGATCAATGTCTCGTTCTGAAGCGTGTACGGGGGACGGCGACATTTTACCATAAATGGACGTAAATGACACCAACATCTGTGCCCAAGTTTCGCTGTTTTTGGAGCTAAAATCCGGTAAAATGGCTTAGAGTTAACCTCAATTCTTGGAGTGGTGTGGTAAACCATTATAATGTCTTGCTTCCTTTTAGAGGGTAGTCCCCGGGAGTAGGAGTGACGGTGACGTGTTGTTCTTGTGGCAAAAGGTTAGGTCCACCATGTTCTAATGCACTTTCAAAGATCGACATTTTGAAGTGGTCTGGGGCGCGAAATTAAAATCTAGACCAGCCTGGGATAACCTGTACAAGCAATCGGGTGACTCAAACTCGGCAGGTCGGAGTTTGCAGTTTTAGCTCCAGAGTAACCTTCTCCTGCCCACGCAAGCAGCTATTAAGGTTTGTCCTCAAACACTCGTACGGGCTGGACTTTTGCCCGGCTGTTGGGAGCCTGCCGCGAAAGTGTCACTTATGTAACACCGGAGGGTGGATCCAGTCTGCGTCCACCGAAAGGGCCCAACCGAGATTTGGTTCCACAGTCTCGTTATGGGGTATGAGAGAGAGAGAGAGAGAGAGAGAGAGAGAGAGAGAGAGAGAGAGAACGCCCAGCACACGCGACGTAATACTGTCTACGGCATGTGACACGCGATTAGGAGGTGCGGTTGTCATATGAGAGCGTGGCCGAGGCTGTGGCTTAAGAGATTGAACGGAAAAAGGTTATTCCCCAGGTTGGTGGTTTGATATACAGCAGGCGCTATTACTACTGGTCGTCGGCCGGGAGATTTCAGAAGTTCGGTGGGTCGTAATTTCTGCTAAATTATTACCACGTATCGGTCGCTTTCTTGAAGCCCAAACCAGTAAGCCCTTGTATTTGGATACCAAAAATGGTATAGTATAACAGTATCCCTGTCCACCCCTGCATCGTCCCATTTCGTGGGTTAGACGCTCGTGAAATTTAGCCCTGCAGTCCTGAGCTTTTACGTTCGTCGTCCGGATCTGTCGCCGCATCGTTACCACAAGTGGGCGATAAATGATAAAACAAGACTACCGATCGTGCCGCGTAAACGTTTATTGCTTTATGAAATTGGAAGTCACCGTGTGTTCCATAACCTTCCATCGCTGGTATTACGATAATACGACGGCCATCGTGAGGCCGTTACTCAGTTACTCAATTTTGCCTTCGAGTTAACCAGCTGATATTTATTGACCCACGGACGTGCCTTGGAAAGTGGACGGGAAGTGTACGAGACTCGTTGCTGTCTCAATTCTTGGTGAGTGATATCGATCGGGGCCGAGGAGATTAACAGATTGTTAAGCCGGTGTGCGAGCAGCAGCTGATAGTGATCGTCGATCGGGCGTAGCTTTGTTGTTGTTTTATTTTCGTCGTTAAACGATTTGTTTTTTCGTGGTTTGCCTATTTTCCGTCGTCCAGTGCGTGAAGGATCGTCTCATTACGGACGGGAAGTGTTGAAATGTGGCTGTCGCGTGTTTCGGTAGATTAAGTTTCTCCATTTTTTTTTTGAGTTTTCAGTGTCAATATCTAGAGAGCGGTGTTTTTTTTCGTTCGATAATTGTTTGTTTGTTTTGGGCTCGTGGTGGAGGGTTTTGCTTGTTTAGTTGTGTCCGACCTATTCGGGGTGGTGTGTTGGGGTAAGACAGTTGACATTTGTGGAGTAGAGAAAATAAGGTCAGTAAAAATTGAAGCATAATTTAGGGAAGGTTTTTAAAATATTTTGCGATGGTCCGGTGGCCGACCGGTCTTCACACGCCAGTATCGGGGTTCAAATCCCATCCAGACCGCCTCCCCGTACATAGGACTGACTACTTCACTACGGGTAAAATTAAGTCACTCAAACCCAGATTTGGCAGGCCGTGACCTCTTGAGGTTGTAGTGCCACGGAAGAAGAAGAGGTTTTAAAATATTTCCAGCTTGATTATATTATATTCCAGTGCTTCCAAATAAAAATTTTGTTTAATTTTGGGTTGACGCCATAGCTAAAATCATAGATTTGTAGCATAATTTAGGGAAAGTTACCATAATTTTCTAGACTTAAGTTTATTCTTGAACTCGCATAGTGCTGCTTCAAAGTAAAATTTTGATAAATTTTGGTTAGATAAAGAAAATGCCTACACCCAAAATATCAGCAGCACTTATTGATGTTTTCCTCTCGCCAAATTTAATACATAACACACCTTAAGTGGATCACAACACCAGCATGCAGTGTTTAAATAATTGGTAACTACCGCTTTAAACAAAAAACAACCTCATCCAAACAATATGTACATAACACACTCCAAAAACAAAAACCAGTAAAATAGAAACCATCCCGCAACCACGATAGCCCGTGGTGCAGTGAATTGAAATTAATTCCACTTTCCTTGCCAATGCCAATGGGTTGCAATTAAATGCAGCTAAAGCCACTGCCCTTCCAGTGCCACAGATCCACCTGAATGGTGCATCGATTGCCATTAACCTTTTGCTTCCGATTTCGATTAGTTAGTGGGGCTGGGAAAGGAAGGGGACAAAAATTGCACACCGGAAACAAAACATTTATGCCCGGGTGCAAGGGCAAACCCGTGCGTTCGGTAAATGGGCTTCTTTGGTAGGAGATTGTACGAAAAAAACGCGAAACAATAACAAACCGAAAAAGGAACTCAGCCACAGCTAGGTACACTTACAAATCGCGCTAAACGATATTGTGAGAGTGTGTTCGTGTTGCTGGTTCACTAGACACGAAAGGGAACTTGGGCGTGGAGATGCGTATACGAACCGTTGGCTGTGTACGAAACCCCTCAGGAAGAGCCGTAGCCGACGAACGAGGTGGATAAAATTAGAGTTTACTTTCGTTGAATTAATTAAATTATGATCGATTAGCGTCGCTTGTTGTTTTTCGATTAGCTCCCTCGAAAAGACGATTTAGGCGTTGCGTTGTGCGCCTTTTGCCATGCCAAATGGGGAAAGCATTTCACACGAAAGTAAAAATCGAATCCAATTTAAATCCGTTTAAGACACAAACGAAACGTAACAAAAAGCGGCCAATAGAAAATGAAACACCAAATAGCTTGTTGCAGCTAATTGTGTGCTAGCAGTAGTAGTAGTAGTAGCAGGAAGATGTGATCGCAAAACAAAACCAAGATTGCAGATCGATCGTCTTTTGTTGCTTTCGGACGTTTTCCATTTGTTTGCAGTTCGAGCAGATTTTCCGATAGCGGCAAGCAAAATGATGTGAAAACTGGTTTCTTTGCACCGCTATCAAGATTTTTGCGGCTGGTTCCGCTTTTTTGTGAGCTCTTTGCAAAAGCATCAATTAAAAAGGCCTAAAACTCTTTCATTTCTATCGCGGAATTGAAGAGTCCTCTTGTGCGTTCAAGTCCCTCAAGCATCGGGGAGCCTAGTGTTTGGGTTAAAATGCTCTCGGAGGTCTTTCGATTGCGTCTTCAAAATTGATTGCAAATTTTGATTAGAAGCTATAATTCGAATTGCAGACACGGTGGCATTTTCCATCGTTTTGTAGTGATGCAACGTTCGTCGTGTCGCTCGGCAAAGGAGGTTATCTTTCAATGCTTGTCGGACGCAATTAAACTGTCGAATCGAAGAGCGAATAAAAACTGGGCCTGTTTTGTTCAATTTTCGGTAGCTCAAAAGAGTAATTGTCTCATAATGTAGCCAGCTAAACATGTCAATCATTAGCACACATTTGCGACATAATTTGCTCGATGCGCACTTCGCGATCGATCGCAAGCAAAACATTTTTCACACGAGGCCGAAATCATCATCATCATCAGTGGCACCGGAAAGTGCCATTTGAATTATTTAGCTAATTTTATTTGCTTGTCCTCGATCGTCACCCGAGCTTATTAAATGCTGAGGGTTAATCATTTCCATTACCTGTGATCGTGTGCCCCTTTTTTCCCTACAAACGAGTGAAAGAGACAGTGAGAGGGCAAAATGTGTAGCAAATGTAGTGCCGAAGGGCATATGATGGGGTTTTCGTTTGATGGAAACGAGTAGATTAACGTTGCCATTTTGTTGTTGTTAAGGAGCTATCCAGCCAAGTGTTTACCCACAAAACCACCGGCAACCATAACGGTATTGAACCACCCAGCGTAGCCTTTTCACTTGCACGCAACGGGCTATGGGTTGGCGAATTGTGCGAAGCAAAACTTATGGCGGCTGTATGTGCCCGTCCGTCACCCGTGCGCGATCGAGCACGGAGGTTCGTCGCTTTGGGACGATTGAAATCTTTCCGTTTTTGTTCACCGCGCGCCACGATGTGATGTGTGTTTGCTAACGGTATCTGCACGATACGAGCAGGAGTGAGAAAGAGAGAGAGAGAGAGAGAGAGCCCGCGCCCGCTGCAGGCTTCGTATGTGACCTTGAACGATCTAATAAAAACAGGTCTGCAGCATCACAAACAATCGAAGGAAAATTCTGCACAACACCTTCCCATTGCTTTGGCAGAGCAATTCGACGGTCGGAAACGAGTCTGCGGAAAGACCAAGAGAGTTGAGGTCGAGTTTGGGAGGGAGGGGAAACGGGACCCGCTTTCCCAAGATTGATGGAAGGCACAATCTGGCAGAGAAACGGGATCGTCAACCCATTCCCGGGACCACTCATTCTCTATCCAGCATCCAGCCGGGGAATGCGAGAATGCGTCTTCCGCGGGCGATTAAAACTGTTCCCCCTCCTCCCCCCCCCACACAAGCACACACACACACACTGATGGTGATGTGTGTTGCGTGCATCAGGTGAAAAAAGGCGATTTCAATTTATTATCTCTTAATTGTATCGCGTGCTGTGCAGTTGCAGCAGGCACTGACTGGGAGCTGGGAGGGGACGAGATCAGAGCAAATGTTTACGTGTCTAACGGCTGCGTTTAAGCGTGCGATTAGAAGCTCAAGACTCGCGTAACTCTCCTCCGAAATGGGTTGAGGTTAGAATCGCAGATGGGCGGCGATGGAATTATTGCACATCAACGAGGGTATGTGCGATGCTACAGTTAGGTTTGATAATGATCCGAACGGCTTCCGCGATGAGGAAGCCTTGGAATGGAAGAATCGCCCGAGCCCGGTGCTGGCGACCGTATTTGCTCTGTGGCCGGGTGACATTGCAAACCGGAACGCAGCTACCGCAGTACCGATGCAGCATTCCCAGATCGGTACGTGAAATGATTTATAGGTTTGCAGTGCTGCAGCTACCGGGAGCTTCTCCCGCTTCTTCGGGCCGATTCTATCGATCGATGCCCCATGCAATACCATATCCATCATCGCAAGGCGATCGCCTGTGAACGCCCTTGATACTCTCCACCACTAACCTTCGCGTCCGGGGACCGGTTCTGAAACCTCGCCGAAACCCAACGGGACACCAACATTCCTCTTCAGGTGGTGAGAGCCTTCCACCACCACATACCTGACGAGCCCGCGCGACTAGAGATGCGTGTCTTTGTGTCTCTCTCTCTCTCTCTGGATCGAGCTCCCGTTTCCGTTTGACTTATTTTTATTGAATTGTAAATGATAGACATTCTTGCCTTTTATTGATTAATTGAACCCACCAGCCAACGGTTCGGTTGTGCGAAATTCGGGTCGCGAGGTATCGGAGTGTGGCGCGGCTGTTCGGCTGCGTGTATCAGATTTCTCGGCAAGTAACGTGAGATAGATGATACGGTTCGGATTTCGAACGGGACGTCGGAGAATGCAGTTGGAGATTTTCTTTGCGACAGGATTTTAGCGCAGCTGCTGCTAGTTCTTGTGTCTCGGTGACTTGCGGGGAACGTGTGGATGGCGTCTGACGGTGACCGTCTAACGGTTGACAGGCAAAATGGCGGTAATATTTCATCGATAAACATCAATCAGACTTCTGTCGCCGAGACGTTCTGCCGGTGGACACATACAGGTGATCTATGTTGGTGGAGCGTTGGAGCATTAGGATTGTAAGGACTTGAGCCTTGAAGATTCTCTAGTTGTTCTACTATCACGACAACAAGTACAAATGTCACCAATAAGTCGTTGAACACATGTCCCCAAAGACTGTCTAGAGCTTCAGTCTTCATGCAAAAATACTGCAAGTCCAAATTTGCAGTTCAATGACCCTCCATTTCAAGCAGCTTCTCCTATTGAGCTCCACCACCTGGCAAGCACAAAAAACAGTCTGTCACCGGATTACGCACCGGTACGCATTCCTTGCTGACGTAAGGAAGTCACGTGGGATTAATAGTTCTCCGAAACAAGAGTACCTAGCCCGCGATCGCTTGACTTGACGTCGGTCGAATAAGTACCAAACCAGCCGCTGTTCGCCTAAACTAATGAGCGTTAATCCTAATCTTTGGTCAACTAGTCGCACTGGACACGGTAGACTTACTAAGCGTAAGAGACTCGGCGAAATTTCACTCCACATTTTCCGGCTGGCGAACCGTATGGCTTCACGGCGGAATTTGGACTAGCTCGTGTTAGCTGAAACACTATCCCTGTTATATCCTCGCCCAGACGCTTACGCCGCATGGGAGAATTTATTTCTTCCACTACCAAGTCCACTAGCGGTTAGTTTGTGCTGTAACAAAACTTTCTCTAATTAAATTGTGCATCCACAAAACACCCGTGGAGCTGGCCCAAGTGCCAACGGTTGTTGTTTTGCGAATAGTAAACTTTATGCTCGATTTCAACACATTACACATCACCGCTGTTGTTGCTGGCGTGTGCCTTCCTTTTGGTGTGACCTATTCCTTTGTATGCCTCCGGGGCATCACTGCAAAGTGGAGTAGTAGCAACCATGCGGCCACGACACACATGTACAAAACAGAACCAATGAAAACTAATTTGTTACCGTATTCTTTTGGCTGTCCGTTCGCATGCGGACACAGCCGGGCCGGGGCAGTACCTCGTACCGGAGCAGAATTGATTTTACTAGGTCATAAATCATTAATGTGGAGGCAAAATTATTACCTCGCTCCTCGGCAAAACATCTCCCCAGCATAATCGCCAAAGGAACGGACGGATGCTCGATTTGATATTGGACGTCGGCGATTGGAGCGGTGCTCTGAATGAAATGAATTGTTTTACTGGCTCGCTTTTATGTGATTGTGTTGTTATTGTACGCAAAAAAGGGGCCTCAACTGCTTCAACGAGAATTTTCTCCCTCTCCTGTGTGTGTGGTTGAAAAGAAGCGTTACCATAAGGGGGTAAATGGATAAGTTCGCCCAGCTGAAGCTTGCCCATTTTCGGCGATGAGCAAATCAAATTCTTCGCCCGAAGCCTTCGCCAGCTGGTGCCGATTGATGGACAGCGTCGCGTAACCTACTATTACAATTAACTGTATCTGCTACTGTAGGTGCTCACGGTTTTGGCCACCGTGCACAGATGGCAAACTAGTGCTCCAGTTTTGTGGTTATGCCAAGAAGGTTCAGCTGGTAGACTTCTTGGTGCTCCCGGCGGGAAGAGAACCGATGTGCATAAATGGTTTCCCTCGCACTTCCTGGGGGGAGATTCTGATTCTCCCATTGGGCAGCACCTTTCTCACCTGGTTCGTCATCGAAAACATACAGACGCACCGTTACTTTGGTGGAATGTTGGGGACGCACGACACGGCAGCCAGGCGACAATGGTTGTAACAGTAAAAACAATTTTCCAAAATAAGAATTCCTTCACCAACTAACCCGATTGCGATCGATGCCGGAAGAGATAGTGTGTGTGCGTGTTTACCAGTCAACCTAGGGGCTGCGAGCGGGAAGCCATAGCGAAGAAGCACTGGGTCAATCGCTATCTAGATGTTCTCGTGTGCGTCACGTGTTTGAGCTGGTTGAGAGCTCCGGAACTCACCATTTGTACAGCTGGTCTAGGTTTTTGGGCAAACAAACCAAAATCTTGTCTCAGGCCCTCACTCAGGAATTTGAGGGTTGGTAGCGTTTTGGTTGGTTGCGAAAACTGAGACACAGTTTTGTTGTGTGTCGCTAAATGATAGCTTAAAGTACAGAAGATAAAGTGCCTACGGAAATAGCGGCATCAATCATCTCTCTCTGCCTGTGGTATGTTCAGCCGCAGAAAAGTTCCTGGCGCATTAGCACCAGCTTTCGTCCCCAAATCGATTGATTGCAGAAAAGCATGAAACGAAATGTGCGCGCGCGCGAGGACGTCCAGGTCGGCCCTCGGACAACACATCACACGCAATCTCCGGTGCCCGCACTTCCTGGAGCTCCTGAGCCGGCCGAGTAGACGACGGTACAACACGACGAAGGCTTCCCGGATACCGGAAGTGTCTTGTTTGCGTGTCGGTTGATCTGGATCCGATCGGGACCGCGAGCAACGCTGACCATCGAAAGAAGCCGTCGAATAACCGAAAGCTGCAACCCTTCCAGCACAGTAGGCAGGCATCGTGTTACTTGTGCGCCTGTGACGCGAGCAATTTGTTAGCCTAAAATATGATCGCGCGCACCCGGGGGAACGCCTTGAAGGTGATCGCGCACATATATATCTTTGCGACCGGGCATTAAAGCTGGACCTACAAAATGTTGGGTGGCGTGTTACGGCACCGGATATTGAAGCGGTGTACTCGAGCTCGATAACTCGAGCACCTTAAACGAGAGTTTAAGGGTGAGGACGCTGGAACGCTAACGAGGACCTGGCGTACCGGACGAACTGGACAGCAGGAATGCGGGATAGAATTATGAACCACTTGTTGTGTGCCGTCTGCCGGAAGTATTTCAGACTCTGTGTGGTTCAGTGGCGCGAGTGTTTAAATCGCTTTTTGCCTGAGCTGTTTTGACCACTGCTCGTACATTATTGGAAAACCAATCACCTGGTGAACCAAAGTTATGAGCCCAGCCGTCCGCAGACGCAGTCGGGCTACACATAATGTATGTGTTTCAATTAAATGTTCCTCAGCGTAGTCTTGTTCGAAGCGGGCAGTTAAGATTGTAACAATTTAAGCGCACAACATACGACCGTTACAGCTTACAGCTGACAAATAAATTATCTCACGATAGTGTGGCTGATCTTTACGCTGACCTCTTTCGGATCGAAGTTTTTCGGGAGGGAAAGACTCTGAAATGGGCTTGTGTGTTTCTTTTTTCACCCCCAAAACACCAAGGTCGTCTGACGTAGAGCCACCTTCCTTCAATTCGAAATGCTTTTTATCTCGACCCCGACTGGGTCTTGGGGTGGCACTATTGCACCTGGGTGATCGGCAGCAGCTGGTTCGATCGTGTGTCAACAAGCGAGTCTATATGTGAGACTCGTTACGCCTTGCTCGTAGTTCCGATCCGAACACTGCTGTAAATGTTCCACCCGGTGAAGCGTAACGCACGACCGAAGAACACCTTGTGGAAACGCTTGTTGGACGCCGTATGGAAACGCGGTGTCCACCCGCCATCCGAATCGACCGGAAAGTCACGCAGACGCAGTGTGGAGAGTTGCATAATTTAATTTACCTCACCTGGAGACACCTAGTGTGTGTCTGTGGCTTTTTTTTTCCTGTTCAATTTTATTGTGTTGTCATTACAGTCTTGTTTGCTGGAGGTTGTTCGAAAGAAGAGCCCTCTTTTTACACGAAAATTCCATCAATCGTGTGGAGTGTGTGTTCCGGGCGTGAATGATTTTGTACGTACCCAGGAGGGGGGCGGTGGGACACTAGACCTAAGTTGAGTTGGTGACGATGAGATACGAGAATCGTGCGTGACGCTTGTTGGAGAGGTGTATTCTACCGCACGGATTAACTAACTTAACCTTTGGACGAAATTAGGTAAATTGTTGGTGGATGTCCCAGAAGTGCGGCATATTGGAGCATGGCTTGGAGAATTCTGAACCAAAAACTACGAGGTGTAATACGAATTTGTATCGTACACAAGTCAAACACCTCATCAAACCAGATGGCTAGCAGCTGATTGGCTATTCCGAGCACGGACACTAGCAAGACACATCGTTTGAGGTTCGCCGTCGTCCGCCGCGCGCCGTCTGACCAATGTTTTGGGCTCTCTCAGCAGATCCCCATCCATTTATCTCTGCCCGTCACGTGGCTAATTGGAGTTCATCGATTTTCGAAAACATTCCACGCGGACCGGTGGCCGATTTTATCGTAGTGTCCGACACGTTTAGCACGTGGAATGTGGAATAGTACCCGGAGGGTTGTTTAGAACACTCTATTCAGGGCTCTATGCAGAGCTTAAAGTAATGTTGTCCATTTAGTTTGTTCTCTCGGGTCTCTTAGGTCCCTTAGATCTCTTAGGACTCTTAAGTGATATTGGTGAGGTCTAGACGAGTATCAGAAGTGTCTGAAATAAATTCCAATGAGTTGAGTAATACATCGGGTGCTTTAGATTGGCTTCCCGAAAACAAATCTCTCCAGTTCTAACCTCTGAATGTCGCTACTAATTGGGGCAAGTTGATTTCCTCGCTTTGATGGATTACCCGGGAAAGATAGCTCGAAGGTGCAGCCTTCTGGAGAGTGAGAGCGATATACATATTGGGGCTATTGATGCGTTTTATGATTCATGCCAGAGTTACCGGTAGCAGTGTTGCCAGCCAGCCTCTTCTCCGTACCCGTTCGTTTTAATAATGATTTAACGGCAGCTCATTAGCGGCGGAAACAGAAGCTACCCCGGATGACGGGATCGGTAGGGTCGGCTGGATCTCTAGGTCCGTTACATGATCGCTCAACATGCTTAATCTGTCAATCAGGCACGATTAGGCCACACCGTCGCCCGTCACATGAAAGCAGCGCGCACACACACACACACACACATCGGTAGCCGCGTCCGTTTGTCGGCTACCGTTTGGATGCGTCTTCGCTGAGGACCCGTCCGTCTCTTTCGCGTGCGCACCGTGCGATGACTTTCTTGACCACAAAGCTTTCCATCGTGAGTGAAACATCTAGCCTAGGCCCGTTGTACGCCCGGCATTCGTCCGGGGAAGGCATCAATTTGTCAATTCGTTCACCGGCTTCGGCTTCGACCGTGAAGGTTTGCTGGATGCACGTTTCACCTGCTCTCCAACCGTCCACAACCGTCGGCCGGGGGCATTTCGTTTGATTATTGATGGATCCGATGCGCGCGTGCAGTGCTCCGAGAACTCGTTTGGGACAAACAAATTTTGCTTCGCCCGCTTCGGTCGGTGCGATGCAGCGATAGAAAATGCAGAAACGCTCGCCACGACGGTTTTGCTTTATCATGTCGCGATGAGTTGGCAGAGACAGATCGATGAGTTGTCGTTTGGTCCGGTACCACCAGCACCACCAACAGCATCACGGCCAGGAATGGCATTAACCATGATCGATGCATCAACTATCGATCGGCCCAACCGGTTCTGGGCTGGCTGACACAGTGGAGACGTTGGACTGCATTTGGACTGCAGCGAGTTGGAGAAAGATTTGCTTTCTTCCTCTGCAGGGGCGATATGTTGGCGGGTTGGTTCTTTCGCTAATCGAAACGTATCGCCGGAGATTACTGGGCGGACAAGTACTTTCTCATTTCACGGTGGGCTACGTACGGCTCTGGGTGCAAAACTGTTGGCGCTGTTCAAGTTCGCAAGAAGGCAAGGGAATTAGTTTGTTTAGGGCGTACAGCTGTTGATAACAGAAATACGAAGAGGTCACTCGTGACGTTGATCATTGGCTGATCTTACCCGTATTTCGTCAATGCTTGTCAATGATTGTTGAATAAAACGACCTTGCACAGGACGCTCAATTCCTGGATCATATGATAAGAGCAAGGTCTAAATATGTTGTTCTTAGTTTGACGTCCAGATGGCGACACTGGTAACAGTTCTTCCTAGACTTCAATAGAAAACTGTCACATCCAGTGTTGATCACTTAGTGATCAATTGCTCATTGCTTATCGAATATTTTCGGCCAATAAAATCACTTCTTAGACGCCTCCCCCTTAATTGGCTTAAAGACAACTCATTGATGTAGATCGAAGGCTGTCAATCTTCATGAGGCTGATATCATTCCGAACAAAATATTATCACATGATAGTCGTCAACGCTCCATGTAAAGAATGTCCAATAAATATAAAGCGACCTTTCATCGAACTTTGTCGTCCAAAAGCCAAATCTTTCACACTCCATTCTCTTGCTCGAAACATTCACAACATTCCCAGAGGTTAGGTAATCCATACTGTCCTTAATCCGCCCTGGGGGGGGGGGGGTCGCGGGATACCTTCAAGTGGGCGTAATTTACACAGCCACATCTCGCGCAAAAGAGAAAACAAAAATCTCGAACATCTTGGGACATGCAAAATAACGAACTCGAATTGATCTCGATCTCGAGTTGCAGCGGACCGTGTCGTATCGATCGGGATTGCTGTTCGGCTTATTTGGACGTTTAAGCTTAATTTGTGACTGTTTGACATTCAATATGCAGATGCAAGTACAACGCATATAGGCCGGAGAGTTAAAAATGGTTCAAAGTCATGTTGTTTGCTGTAAACAATTTATTATCCTTTATGCAAAAACTGTATATTCCGCCCTTGCATTGGATGGAATCTTAGATGTGTGTGTGTGGTTTTATTTTTTCGTTAGTGCCTGTACTTTTCTCTCCGCATAATTTATTGCTCGCCTGGTACCGTTCTCGTGTATTTTTGATTTCTACACGAAACCACCCACTCTCGTGTCCGGGCACACGGAAGCCCGAAATAAGGAACATCCTGCGAGGTTTATTAGCATCCATCCTCGAACCGAAAACGGTAGCAGTAGCAAACAAGCAATCTTCGTGTCGTTTGGCCGCTCCTCCACAAAGACCTTTCCGTAGATGTGTACGATTAATTCCAACATTCCTTGGGTGGAGTGTCCGTCCTTTCCAAAGCGGTGATTATTATCAAACCGGCACGTAAGCCCGGTAGCTGTGTAGCATGCTCGCGCTACATGCGAAGAACCGACGCTCTAAGGTGCAGAAAATTCTGACATCTTGCGTCCGGTGGAGTTGGGCCAGCCAGCCAGCCGGCCAGCATCTTTCGGGGGCGAACATTCTTTCGCGCCGTCGGACGATTGCACACGAGATGTAAATCATGCAAAGCGCATCGCACGCGTATCACCGCATCCCATTCGCATATAAAAATGGATAGATAGTTGCAATTAAAATTGCAAATAGGTAACAAGATACGCCCCCAGCAGAAGGCTTGAACGGGGTTGTGCAGGAGACCTCCAAAGGGAAGTTCCCCATAAGGAAGAGGTGCTTCGAGGTCGTGGTTTTGAAATTGATCTTCACTTTCCACCAGGGACGCACGGGCAATGTTGGGATCGTGCGAGCGGATGGGCAATACATTCCTCGACCTCGAGGTTTCACGAGGCACGTAACCTAGGGCATACGATCGTTCTTACGAGTGCTGGTGTGTGCGCGCCCGCACGTCCGCGATGTACGAAAAGGCGGAGAGATTAATTAACTTCCTGATAGAGCAAACAGCGTCCCTGCACGCGATCTCACGATCGTGCGCGAAAAGGATACTTCATCGGCTTCAGCGGCCCCTTTGCAGCGGCAAACCCCTGCCGGCCGGTGGGGTTGCAAGAATTTGAATATCGTGCTAAGTAGGGCTGGGATTGGAATGCTTTTCGCCCGGTGCTCAGCGGTAGCATCACGCGCACGGAACGGTTCGCAATAATTTTAACCCCCTCCCCCTGACACACACCACCCAACCGGAAGACAAGGAGGGAGACAGGGGAAGGAGGTGGGAAACCATGGTCAACCTCCCAACGGTTCAAGTTTCACAGTTGCACGGAAAGGACGTAAACCAGGCGACCAACAGAAGAAAAAAAACCCGACGCTTCCAACAGTCCTGTCGTCGCCTGTCGTCGCATTGACATCCTTCCCGTTCGCGTGAAGGAGAATCGAGGGCGCACACACACACACAGCTATCCCACACCCCTACTGAACCTGATGACCGAAAGGGCAACACCGTGAGTCCTTTCCGATTAAGCCTCGCCAATATCGTATCGTTTTGGGCAGGGGATCGAGAGCGTTGAGTGTAGCTGTCAGTTGCTGGCGTGGCTACGGATTCGGGTCGATAAATTTATGGCCATGGGTTGGGTGGGGAGGATTGGTTTTCTTTTATGAATTACATACAACAAGCTGATGGCATACAAGTGTTGAAACAATATACGAACGAAATTGTGCGATTCATCGGCTGACTGAGGTGGGTGCATATTTGCTTTCGTTGAATGCTGATTTTATTTGAAATCTTCTTTAATCTTCGAGACTTTAAGCGATCTTAAATGGTCGATGGGCTTTAAACAGACAAGCTGGTGAGATCCATTCATGTTCAGCTTTTAGGTCTGTTTCGTCCAAACATTCCACGGAATGATTCAAAAGTTCCATCTTTTTAAATGAAACGCACAAGAAGGATTAAACAAAGCATAAATCGCCTAAGATTATCAAACTGATCAGATTGCAAATTTTACAGAGAATTCATCTTTTATTTTAATAATTTACTTTAATCGATCAAGATATGATACCCCGTTAAGGTCATGCCAAAAGAAAAACACGAGTCAATAACCATCTCGCAAAGAAGCGATTATTCCCAGAAGAAAAACCACAAAAAACCCCCCATTCGCCTCAAGTTGTCTAATAAGATGGCCTAGAAAATGTCAAGAAAAGATAAATAAACATAATGCCGGTTCATTGCGATAAAGCGCACGCTGGTCAGCTGCGTTGAGGTTTGAAGTTGAGTTCGCGAGACTTTCTCATCCTGGTTTTCCTTCGCCTCGGTTCCGCTTTTCACCTTCACCATTATTATTGGATGACAATTTTGAACCGGCTCACCCTGGATCGAAGACAAAACTGCACAAATAATACAAAATAATAACTGTGGGAATTGGCGAACAAGTATCGTTCGCTGGACCAGCAGCAGCAGCAGCAGCAGCAGTCAAAAACTGCCTGCAGTTGGTGTGTTGTTGCAGTGGGAGCATTTTCCACCACGACGAAGACGACGACGACACCGCGAAGGAAGGATACCTACCGTCTGCCATAATTGCGAGTCGTGGCCAACCATTTGCTCCCTTCCGATAGAGTGGTAATGAGATAATTTGTTTGCCGTTTTGCACAACAATTTCGCATCGGTCGCAACTTTCTTCGCCGAGCAGAAATGCGCAACCCCCATCCTTCGTGAAACAGATGAGTCAATTCTGTCAACTGTCGAAGCCCACGACTTCGGCGATCATTTCCATCCCATTTGCCGACCCCTGCTGCCGGTGGTTCATGGGAGGGTGGTTAATTTGTTTTACGGTCGTCGCCGGGTTGCCGAAGATGGCGCCTCACGAAAGTGTGCCTCGCCCGTTTTTACCAGGGGCTGCTGATGCTGCCTCCTGCTGATACGAACGATTGATGGTGCAGTCTGCTGCAGTTAAATCTGTGGAACCGAAACCGGGATGGCTTTCCCTCCTTCGGGGTGGGATCGTGTCGTTAGTTCGTGAGAAAATTAGCACCGATCTACGGTATGGCAATGGGAAAAACTGGGGAGAGAAAAAAAAATGTTGCAAGGAGAAATCTGCGTTCGATGGGTCTTCTTTGAGCGAAATTCAGAATAAAGGACTGTTTTAGAGTCATAGAAAGCGATTTTGAATATCAACTAAACTCTTGATTTTAATGGAAGCATAAGCTAAAACACTTTTGATATAGAGACTCGCACGGTATAGATTTCCATAAGATCGACAATTCAGGTTTTCTCAAAGAGTCCTTGGATTAATTGAAATTTCGACAACTCACCACGGATAAAGAGAAAAGTACGACCGATCTGTTTATACTCCAATGCTATGTTCTTCATTCATGGTGCGCAAAGATTATAGTATCCCAACATATTCCTATCACGGCAACTGCGTAGAATGTCGAGTTGTTCTTCAGGAATGTAGCCACACTTCGTCAGGTTCTTATCCGAACGACAGTTCTTCCACACTCATCAGCGACTGAGAAAACTACCCAGGACCACTCAATAACTGCCTCAAGAATGTCTTATCTCAGCACATCTTTGCACCAAAGCCTTAATTTTCACTACTTACCCTAATTGAATTTACTGTTGTCTATTTACACTTTTATTCTGTTCTTCTCTACCCACTCAGGAGGACGTACGGTACAATGGCGCAGCTACGCCGGGAAACGGTGCTGGTGCCCTAGGCAATGGGCCTGGTAGTGCTAATGGCACCACGGCGAGCAACGGCGCTGCCAATTTGCATCCCGCCCTAATGCAACTTCAGCAACAGCACGGCAAGCTGCTGATGGGAAGCGGCAGCACCAGTAATGGTGGCCCACCGTCTGCCGGCCCGGAACGGATGCTGATGAGCGGGGTGACCTCCGTTAACGGAAACGCCAGCAACGGCGGCAACATCACCAACGGCAATCAGACGCCGACACCGACGATTGTCCCCGGTGGGGGCAACAACACCAACGGCACCAACAGCATTCTAACGCAGGCCGGGTTGGAGGAGTACAGCCGGGCGTACTACGAGCAGACGACGATGTACCACCATCAGAAGCAATCGTCCTACGCACAATCGGAGGGTTATCATAGCTACGTGTCGAGCTCCGACTCAAGCTCTACGCCGTTTCTCGATCGGTAAGTCCAATGTGCTCGATAGCGCTTAAACATTAAAGCAGTCACCCGAACAGGATCCCGCCTCTGTAGGTCAGTAGAATAGCCATTAATTTAACGCTTGATCAGGCGGCTAAATGTGACTGTGTCATCGGCTAATAGCAGGTGCATCGGAGCTGTTTTTTTGATGACCGTTTCGTTTCGGCCACTCGGTCAGGGTTGCCGTGTTCGTGAGGCTCCGAGCGACACACCAGCTGACACGGCGAAGTGTGTGACGATGCGTGGCAACGAAAAAACAGAGAAGAAAAACCACCAAAAATCTTCGAAAAAGAAACAAGTCGGAAAGGCGTCGTCGGGTCGTCCGGTGCATCCGTCGATCGCGTTAATTTCCGGAAGACACGACAATACACTTAAAAGCGGAATTGCTGAGCTGCCGAGGGATGTGATCGAGGTGGAGCAAAACAGGCAACGCTAGGAAATCCTTTTGTTCGCCCGGAGCGTGTTGTGTGGCGTGCCGTTGTTTGTGGATGCAAATCTTCCCGCTTTTGCCCGTGAAACGCCATGTGCCGGATTTCGGGCCAAGGGTTTCCTTTATGTTGGGGAACATTTTCACAAGAAGGCCAAATTTTGCTAATGTGTTTACACGTGGTAGAAAGTGTTAAAACTTTCTTTTTAATGTCCAATGGTAAATAGGGTGATGTTTACCAAGGTTGTGATGTTAGGGAAATGTGCTCTAGATGCAAATACTTGTCTATTGAAGCATGTAATGCGAATACAAGAAGACTGGACCATAAAAGGATCTTTAAGAAGCAAGATGATGTTGAGAATGTGATACTTGTCGAATTTCTGACAGAGATTAAGGTCATGCAGTACTGTCTTAACAGATGGAGACCTGGAGACCTTTTAGCAGATTTTGGCGATCGAGCAATTGAATGGTCCAAATCCAATTTTATCATAAAACTCAGGGTTGGGATAGTCTGGTTTAATGGCAGAGCCGTTAGCGACGCTGGTCTTTATATGGCAGAACCGGCGATCTAATCCTATCAAGATTGCCTTGAGCTACGGATAAAATCAAGTCAAGGGAAAGCCAAACATAGCAGGCCGAGACCTATGGAGCCGAGGTTCTATGCGAGGATGAAGAAGTTCTGAGTTGAGGGCCTGGATTGCACTACATGATTCTAAGAAGGTCTCATAAGATAAAGCAGGACGTTTTATATTTGCATCCTTACTGTTTTTTAGTTTTCCAGACGGATTCTCGCTTCTGATAGCTATATCAGTAGCTATTGAATTTAAAGCAAAATACAGCCACCTTGGCCCCAAAATCTGTAATGTCTAGAACATAACACATAGCGTGACATAAAAATACTTAGATTGAGTTTGGAAATATTCTTTCGTATATTATTGTCATGCAATGGGCATTACCTTTAGAGCTTTCCTTTGTTTACTTCACCCATGCTTCTTAACCTCTCTTGCTCATAGTTTTCCTCTCTTCAATAGCTATTTTTTCCCCTCCCAAGGCTCGAAAAAAAACCCCTCTAATTACTTCCCGATACGGTGAAGGCAAACGAAATTAGCATTTGTTTTTAGAGCGCACCAATCTCGTACCCATCATCTTTCCCCAACTGCCTTTTTGTGCTCTGACGTCGTCTCCGGCCAGCAGGCAGTCGGTATAATAATGCGGCTTATAACTCCCGCGAAACATGCTCCACATAAACCCATAGCTAACAAAGAAGGATGCATATAATTATTACACAAACAATCTTTGAACGGGGCCCGATGTTGGAAGTGTGGCAGAGTGGAGAAAAAAATGTATATCCAACAGAAAAAAGCCCCGAATGTGTGTGTGTGTGTGTGCGTCAAGCTCATCACTAAAAATTGAGTTTTTTGTAAATGAAATGTAGACGAAAACCGGGGTGGTTGTGCATGCGCACGAAGCAACGCGGGCTGGCTCGGTGGGGAAATTAGATGGAACGGAGCCAAGATGAAGAAGAGGCAATCAAATTTCTTACCGTCTTTGGTGGGTGGATGGGTTCATCAAGATCTGGGGAAAATGGATGGAAAACTGTGACTTCAACAGAGCCACCGAATCTGAGCGATAGGTTGAGCACTCGGTATGGCAATAGGTTGGAATTTGCGAAATAGAGCAATCGTAGGTGAAAAGTGTAGCTAACGCGTGTTGGAAGCACGACCCTAAAGTAGCGTAAAATGTGGAGCAAGCAGTTTTGCATCCTTGTTAAGGCTGGTCTGCTGAAGAAAATAAACGGGGTTAAAGATGAATTGCCCCTGCCGATGACTCCTATATCAGTGGCGATAAGCGTCTTGGCGTAGCAAAGCAAAATGAGGCTATGATTGGCATTGTTATCGTTATCAAGCGACTGGTCGCTGCTACCCCAACAAATCCCAACGACTCGACTTGAATTCTGCATGCGGTTTCGAGCTGGCACTAATGGTGCAAACTGTGAAGAAACAGCCTTCCAATCGTCTGATTGATTCCGGCATCATTCCGTTAAGGCGTGAAAATGACCAGAACGAGCGAGGCACCTCAAAACCAGATCCATTTCGACTAGCGCGCCGAGTGGGAAAACGATGCGTGCCCGATCATTTTCAGCGCACCTCGCCTCGGTTCACCTCGGCTATTTCACCCATTCCCCGTGCAACAATTACCAAACCAATATGAAAACCGTCGCTAATGAACTTCCAAAGTTCCCAGCATTGTGAGAAGAGAGCCTCAGCCCAGGAGAAGAGGAAGTAAGCGGAAGAAGTTTTGGGGCGTTTTTTGATGGAAATATTACACACACAAGCCAACAAGCAACAAACAAAAAATGGCCCCATTCCAGCTAATCCAAAACGATGAGCGAATTGAAACGAATCCAATATTACATTTAGACAAAGCAACGGTCGTGGCCGATGGTTGGACTTCATCTCCATCTCCAAACCGGAGGCTCAATCAACATCCTCATGATCGATGGTTTTGAGATCGATTTTGCCGCGCAGTCAAGAAGTGTTACGCATTAGGTTCACATTTGGCGGAGATGATATAATGGTGGATTTAGATTCGATTTCCGACACCTTTCGGATTTTTTTCTGGTTGTGCACGGTGGTTGTGGTTTGGCGAGGGGGCATCTGAAGTCATAATTATAGTATTAAGAATCATTTATAAACGATGTATGCTTAAGAGGTTACTGTATCGCTTCGTTTTTTTTTTGTTGCTTACCGAGATCGGCTTTGGGAAGGGTATGTCGGTTGCAGTTGGTTTTCAATTCGGGGTCTGATTAAAAGCATGCCCGAGGGTGAAATCGCCCCTAACTATAGCTAGCCTCCCCTATTATGGACGCAGACATTGCTGCACAGGTCGGCAGCTGCCTTAAGACCTTCTTGATTAGGTTCTTATTAAAGGGAGCTCCAAAATCATAGGCGAGCCTTTCGCTTGCCGGTGAGCTGGTTTTCAATTTCATGCCTAGTTCTTCGCGTTCGAAGGAGGTTGAAGTTATCGTTCGCTTCGTGAGCTTATGGGATGCTGAAGCCGCCGTGTTAGCGTTATGATTAATGGTGTAGTTTTGGTGGTGCGTGGTAGAAAAGTTCAATAGCTAGGGAGCTGTAGCCTAATGAACGGAAACATCAAACAATAGCTTCAGAAATTACGTTCATGATGAGGTTCAGTTTAAGTCTTGTGGTGCGAATAGTTAAAGTTCTACAAGAGCATTAATTTAAATAGCAGTAGAAATCGAAACAGGAGATCTTCATGTTAGTTTTCCACAACTCCACAACCAACACTATTACATCCGACATGAACCAAGCAAATCGCGGCGTCTCGGCGTCACTGTTATCTGACAACTTGCATCAGCCTTCTAACGAGCAAACGCTCCAACGCCCAGGAAACGGGCCTGACGAGCCAGTCTGTTGCGGGTCAAGATCAACAACATCCGCCCGGTCTGGTTCGATCCCGGATCCCTTTCACTTTCCTCCTGCCGGAAGAGCGCGTCATGCAGTAGTCGCCCATTTTTCGGGTTTTTCGTTGGCCCCATAGAAACTTTCGCTCACGAAGAATCCTCAAACCCCGCCCCCCCCCCCATGGCAGAAGGGTTCGATTTCTAATGCTCCGGTAAACGGTACTGGACCAACGACCGTTCAGTTCGGGAAGTTCGGGATAAGTTTGATAAAATCTAACCCCGTTTCATTGGGCACGGGTGCTGGTTTGGCGTGAACGAGGCCACTTCTCGTCGCTGGCGTCCTATGACCTGACCCTGGCGCGAGCGTCGAGGCGGTCCCTGCTGAGCGGACTTGAATACCGGTCCAATGAATCGATCGATAGAGGTGAAGGAATGCTTTGTTTGGATAGGGTTTCTTTTTTGGATGTGATTCGTATAGTTCTATTTGAAATTATTCATTTTTAACTTCAAACCTTATAGAATCTCGAATGATGGCGTTAACCATTATGAGGAATGAACTAAGACCTCTTCTTTGAATATAAACAAATGGCGCCAGTGATTTTGGCAAGCATTTGCCGTATTTCCATCAGCATCGTATAGATACAGATCTCAGGCTCTTAGGCCCCAGTTAGGACTTGAATGAACTTCAACCCCTCCCAGCATCGGATCTCTTTCGCATAACTCCAATAAAGGAAACTAAAGCTGCACATTGTTTGCTCTCGATCATCCGGGGAGCGAAACTCCAGGGCAAAGACACACGCGCGCCTTTATTCGGCGGGACCAATGTTTACAGCTAGGCATAGGTCACGCAAGGAAAAGTCGATCGAATTTAAGCCGAGCGAAACAAAACGCACTCCAAGAATGGAAGCTCTTGTATCGATCGTATTCGATCGCTGATCGATCAGAAATCGTAGATAGAGGCTCTAAGAGGATCTTTATTGAAGTGGTGCGCGAAGCAGCTTTTGGTTTTGGCAATGATTGGTGTTTGAGATTGCAATTGTATGAAACAAATGAGATGGTAGTCTAAGGGATAAAATTGAAGGAGTAACCTCTGGAGATACTTTAGCGAGAACTTTCTCCATGGGGGGGAAGCTGCAGACGGATGTGGTTGATTTGGAAGAGAATCTTGTTTCACGGTAGTTGGAGATGTACTTACGGTAGAATCGAAAACGTAATGAGCAAACCCTCCCAACATTGGGGGTGATCGTACGGTAAGAAAATTACTACCAGAAAAAGCGTATTACGGTATGGTTCTCATCATCAGATGATCATCCAAATAGCGCACAAAACTCACCGAGTCAATGGACGGGCTACATCACCGCTACTGAGGATGTACCTTAATGTTTGGTGGAGCTTTCAGTTGAGCAGCGCGCATTACTTCGCTGCTGGAAGATATTTTCTAATTGCGTATGTGCGTCGGAAACGGAAATGTTTATTATATTTTAACCAGCACCAGTGAGCTCTCAAAATTACCCTCAAACGCTTCTTTTTTCTTCTTCCGCAATTAAAGCAGCACAGCAGAATTCTAACCTCAATTTTCCCCTCAGAGCTGTTCTTCGTGTGCACTGAGTAGACTGCGATGCAGCAAACGTAACAAGGAAGAATATAGGGCTCATTAGGGCTCAAGTTACCTTAACAAAAAAGGGCATTTATCTTTGCTGTCAAAAATTGTGATTTATTGGCACCTCGCGCTCAATAGGTCAAACGCGGTCCAGTCGCCAGTCTGCCCCTCACTGACGCTGACCTGTCACAAAAAGGGATCAACTACAGAAAAAAACGCGGTTACCAACCGGCAAACAAAAATCATTCTGCAATCTCGCAATAACGTTAACCCGCACAAACGCATCCCTGGCCGGTAGCGTATGGGAAATCTGCCAAAAGTACGCCTAAACCCCACGACCCTGGTGGTCTGACGACGGAGCTGTCGTCTAATTGTTCGCCGTGCTCGATCGATCATGCTCGCACTCGGTGTACGAGCGTTCATTTGCGTACATTAAAGCAAAACATCTTTTCAAGCCGGCCCACCCGGTCTCGTCGGAAGCTTAAGGGAAGCTCCTTAGGTAGTAGAAGAGGTCGCTGAGGACGCTGTGACGCCGCCGCCGCTCATCCAAACCGACGCGGGAGATTGAAAACATGGGAATGTAATTACCGGCCCTCGAATGCGCATCGATCGTTTGAACTGGCGCGCGCGTACGTATTTGCAAAACGACGTCTCTTGGTTGTGCTGCAAGTCGCTCGCGCGGTAAGCATATTCCGCACCTCATTGCGCTTCTGGCGGCAAAGTAACAGCTGTGCGGCTGTCATTTTCATTTGGCAAATTGCGTTTGGCCTAGATTCATCCGTCGGGTACTGATCGCCGCAGTGTTTGCGGTTGTCTTTCTCCACCATCGTCTCACCGAGTCTCAGCTGGCAGGCGTCTCTCATCAAATAGACGACTTTTTTTAAATATCACTTTTAATGAGTCCCCACTGTTTGTGAGGGTGTGTGGTACGCGGAGCCTTGATTGTCCCTTGAAGCTGGACAGCTGAACAAGAAGCACACATTTCCCTTTTTGGGTTGCAAATTTTGTGGCCAGACACTAGCAGCTTGTCCCAGTGTGTTTTCCACATCCGCTCCGGAATACGCGCCCAGTTCCGAGAACACTCTTGTGTCGCCCACCAGTGTGAGGAACGCTCTGATCGTTCGATACCCAACTGACAGCCAAATTAATGATCCCGTGCAGCATATATCTGCATGCAGCTTTGCAGCGCAAAACGAGACTGACAGGCGTACAAGAGGCACAATATCACGTATCCGGATGCGTTGTGATCGCGGGTCTCTTTCGCCTTGCACCGGGTTCCGCTGGCCAAAAACACACAAGCGATATATCGAGATCCGATCGCGGGTGTAACACATGCACACTGTGGCGAATTGTGTATAGAATTAAGGGGGTGAAATTCTTGAGTCCCGGCAGTCCAACTTTATGGGGAGCACTTTCTTCGGTCGTCGTTTGAGACTGATTGACCGGACCTAGCATTTGCATATCAGTTAAATGGCAATTGGGAAGAGAAACCTTGGCTTGCTATTGTAGCTATCGATTTGAAGAGAACTCTTAGCTTGCTTTTGCACAAATTTGCCCACCACATGCAGGGCTCGACATAAGTGATCGCGTTTGTAGTCGTCGACGAGCACCCGGATCAATCTACTCAGTGCTCGAGTCCTTTGTCTGTTTCTTTCGGAAAAAAGTGAAAGCTGAGCAGAACTCTTCCCCTTCTCCGCCACTTCCACTCCTGCCACTGCGTTTGTCAAAAACGTCTTCCGGTAGACCGGCACTCGCGGTTCGGCTAAGGAGGAAACTAACTCTAACTTCTATTGTTCGTTATGCATCTTCCTCCATATCGCACCGTTGCAGACCGGACCGGACCATCCAAAACGAAATTTCCCTTTTTATGTTGCCTTGCAGCGATATTCGATTCACTGCTGGTGACAGCTGGTCGGAAGTATTATTCCCTATTTTCCGCTTTCCCTCAGCGCCCCCCCATAGATGTGGCTTTAATTCGGATCGGAGTCGTAGAGCGCGAGGGACAATAGGAAAACGATGCCGATCGTCGGGTTTGCGATCACGAAACGATTTGAATTGAAGCACAGCACATCAGCATGATTCTTGCCACGAGTGGGACTTTCGGTTTCGCTCGAAGTCATCACCTGGTAGACTCCGCAGTGGAAAAGCCCACCCGGGCTACAAATCGGTGGTAATCGGAGCCGTCTTTAAGAGACGATGATTTTGCACATCCACGACAACATTCCAGGTGACGATTGTCAAGCGGCCACGGCACTGTAATTTGGATGTACGGTGTTTTTGTTCCCTGCAAACTCTCGGTGACCGGGCTCGGCTCGGTGCACTCAATGCTATAATTGCACAACCGAGCAGTTCTCGGTGGAACTGGAGGCTGCTGTCATCAAACCGTCGAACCGTCCCCAGAAGGCACCGTGCCGAGCATGGCGCAGTCAGCGGAAGTTGAAGTTGACCTAAGTGCTCATCATCCGGCTCCGGAGACACGTTCGCTTCCAGACGACGTGTAATCGCTCGTAATAACTGAGGAACAGTTACCAGGATTAGACGAGATTCGATTTCACTTTCGCACTGTATCCAGGTTAAGGGCCAGGATCGAGACATTAAGCCAATTCTTCAACAATCAAATAAGCCTAGGAATATACTTTCTCCCCAATCACACATTTCACTGCTACATTGTCCTCCTGTTCATTGAGTTATCTCGAACAGTTCTGATTTTTATGACAAATTTTAATCCCATCCCCATCCAGAAGGTCAGTGGATCGAGTATAAATATGAAAATGTTTGCTTTTACGATCCAAACGTAGTAAAATATCCGCCTGCACACTTTATCAGGCGATCGGCTATCTGGTGTGTTCGATAGTGTACCGATTGATGGGAAATTTCTCCCCACACGGGCAATAAACCCTCGGCCAAGCTTTAGAAGAAGTTTGGCACAGCACCACCGGGCAGCTACTGGGAAGAAGCAGTTAAAAAATCCCGTCCACCCATAAACACCGGTAGCCCACGGATTTGACCTGCTAAAGAGCAGCGCCTACAGCCTGCGAGAAGCCCACGGTGTTTGGCTCTTGGGTGCTCCAAGCCTCCCGGTCCTGGCGCTGCTTCCCGCACATACAAAGCAGTCGATTGTATCGATGTCGTCCGTCACGAGTCGATGGTCATGGGATGGTGTGAGTAGGGCAAAGCGTGTGTCTTGAGTTCGTTAGCATAAGTGGACCACGGACGACGTTTGTCCATTGAAACCGAAAGCCCACCAGAACCGCATCAGCCGACGACGATGCAGATTTACTGCGGGGTCTTTCAGCCGGGAGCCGGATGAAAGTGAAGCGCGTGTGTGTGTGTGTGGCGGTTTTTAGCAACTTTCTCCTCGGAGGTATCTGATCCTGTTGGTAAGATTCTTTGCGATTGAGATCTTCCAGCGGGTGACTTATGGCTTTTGAATGGCTTGTCACATAAGGCGCTTGCGAGATCAATTTCGTCCAACACTTGAATGTTGGGTTCCCCCATAATTGGAACCATCCACATCCTAATGACATCAGCGAGACATTAGGCTTCCGACGATTTCATCATACGGTTCCAGTTTGGTCTCAATCCAATCCCCTGGAGCAATGTTTCTCATGACAGACGGTTCGATTGTCGGGTCGCGTACGATCACTTCTGACTAAATGAGAACTGCGATGATGATGCTTTCCTGAGGTTGTCTAAGAAATCTGAGCTTGATTATATCATCCATCCATCCGTGGGTAACTGGCGAGGAATTTCCATCTCGGAATAGAATGTATTGGAGCTACTGGTGGAGTTACGAAGCGTGGAAAAGGCAACTTGGCGAGATGACCCGGTCAATTACGTCGACTACCTTCCTGTGTTGGACGCTGGCATTCGACGCGTTCACGAGCGCTCGTGATCCGTCCTCCGACACTGGTGACCTAATTTTGTCAACGCCTTAGGGAATAGCAACGACAAGCTACCGTTGGGCTCCGATCGAAGGTTTTTCCTTTCCATACCGATCATAATGAGTGTTCCGTGTTGGGAAATGAGAAAAACATATCGATCATCTCAACCTTCGTTCAGCGTAGAATTCATATTGGAGATGTTTCTAAAATGAACGTTAAGTTCCTATGTCCATCTAAGAAATTCTTCATCTACGTCCATCATTCACACCCAACAATGCTAACAAGCATCGAACGGGTCGAATGTGTAGCTCGTACCGAATGGTAGATCATTTCGCATCCCCTCGAGCGACTTGCAGAAATTGGCGGAAGTTTTGACGCAAATCGCCAAGAATCGTGAGCAGAGAAAGGCCAGCCAGCGCTGCTATTCCACCAACTCCGGTTTCTCGATGGAAGTGTAGGAGAACCACCAATAAAGCTACAAATCTACGGCCCAAACACTCCGCCTGTCAGCACTGTAACAACGGTGCCTCATTCATTGGAGCCTGTCCAGGCCGACCGATCGATCCGATGCCGATGATGAGACAGCGACAACAACAACGACGACGGCGGTCGTGAAGACGCGGCACACAGCGCTCTTGGGGCAAAAGGTTCTATTTCGTGACTTACGGACAGACGCAACTAATTAGGCAAACGGTACGACGACGAGAAAAGGAACGCGTGGAACCGCAACTTTCATAACCCCAGCGGCGTCCAGTATCCTAGTTTTGCGTACAACACAAGAAGCGTTCAATATTTCTCACTCTCGATGACCTTTTTTCGGGCAAGTACTTTCTCGTGGCGGGGTCCAGTTGAAGGAAGCATCATTAGTTCTTCATACCAGGGCTAAGATCTCCCGCTAGGAATCATCTCACTTTCTACTCGTCTTACACACCGGGTCAACTTGTGCCAATGCGGAAGCCATCAGCGCATGCGGGTGATCGCTGCCTCCTTTGCAGCCTTCATCTTTCAGGACCTCTGCGTTTTTGTGCTGTGCTGTGGCCTCGAGGCACTGTGGAGGAAAAAACACGACACAGAAAATCTCGGATCCACAAAACCAAAAGTGGGATTGATTTCTGCACTTTCCTGCACAGGCCCACTCAACTTCAGAGTTTCGAGACGGGTTCCCCTTAGTTCGTGCTGGAGAACGATCCAATGATCGCGGCCGGGCGATCATTAGCGATCGTAATTTACGCAGATTGCGACTTTATCGTGGACCGCAGGTCGTGGTCATCGTCGTGTCGTCTCTGGTTTGCTTTCTGCACATTGCCTGCAGGGTCTGCGCAGTGGACAGGACACTACCGAGCAGATCGTAGTTCCCGTGCAACATTGTTGCTGTCACCGAGATATTGTTTTGCCGTATTTCGTACATCGTTTGCCACCAGCCCGAAGGAGCCAAACAAATCAGTCCGGGCAGTAGCCGTCTCCTACGCAGACACTGGTGAGGCTCGTGAAAAGTCAGAACCGCAGACCACAGGCCGATTTCTGGACGTGATTGCAACACTGTTGCGTAGACAGCGAGCGTATCGACCGGCGAAGCGTTGGAACCAGGAAGCAAGCGTGGGTTACTCTTGACATGAAGGTTCTCCCGTCCCGCGGAGTCGTGGACAGCGGCTCTGAGATGTCTGTTTTATTAAAAAGCCGGATTGCTTTAATGAAACAATTGCGAATGGGAAGATCTTATTCTTTGGGAGATAAACACACACACACTGCTAGCCTGGTAGCTATCTGGACATCTTTGTGATTTTCTGATTGGGATTGGGGCCATAACCTCCCGGGACGTCACGAAACAAACAACAACCGATACGGCCGGACAGTAAACCTAATTAATAGAGCACTGTAGAGAATTTACTGGATGTGATTAACCGATCGCACTTAACCGATACCCCACGGACACGGTGTGTTTGCTAATAATGGCACGGTGAAGGTTGCTTCTGTTGCTGCCCATTTGCTTACCAAGTGTAAACACGAGTGCCAAGTGCCAATGAGATGAACGGTTACGCTTGTACCTTGTGCCCGGGGAGGCGTATCGCGGATCGTTCAATTGTTCTCGCGCCTGATCAAGTAATCAAGCGTTCGGAATGGACCGGGAGAAGACCTTGAAGAGTGCATCCAACTAACCCGATCGACGGTGCGCTTTCACCTTGAGGAGATCTCTACCCGGCCTGGGGGAGACGACTGTGGAAGAAGGAGCTGCTGGTTGGTTGATTGGATTCTTTATTTGTGCGTTTATCTTCCAAGTGTGTATTAACATCGCTTACGCGTGGTTATCACACAAAAAAAAAAAATTCGAAAAGGAACAAGTTTCCTTTCATTTCTGCCGCATTGTGATGTCTAATGACGCAGTCTTCTCTGCAGGTTCGAAGATCGGTCACCTGGTGAGAGATCTGACTGTACTCCAATTTTAATCAGGGTCAGCAGCCACTATCACACCACGGCCACGTCTCGTAATGAAGCTTTGAATGCATAATTTAAGCCTCCTTTTGTGCACTTGATGGAGTTACCGAGATTGCCAAATTATTCTGCAAGCAAATCCAGGTGACCCGCTGTGATCTTACGATGACGTCCGTGTGCCCGCTGTTTAGTGTTGTGATCGCTACGCTTAAACTATCTCACAGAAGCTCCAACTCTTATCCAAAGACCATTTGTCGTATCTGTTCTAATCAATCATCGTCGGCCCTGTTCGTCGGATCTCCCGTTGAGTGTCTACAGCTCCGAAAAAAAAGGCTTAGACATTGTGCCATCGCGTCTATCGCAGCTGTCATCATTAGATCGCGTCATCGCTGCTTCGTATCTTTTG
Organism: Anopheles stephensi; assembly: GCF_013141755.1. Classification (NCBI taxonomy): domain Eukaryota; kingdom Metazoa; phylum Arthropoda; class Insecta; order Diptera; family Culicidae; genus Anopheles; species Anopheles stephensi. The sequence continues at coordinate 81,198,803 of NC_050203.1, read as the reverse complement.
ATGGTTAGTGAATGTCATCTGAATACCTTTCAACGGTACAGAGGGCGTCTTCTAATGCTCTAATGTACGCGCGCGCGCGCTACTAATCGTTACATCATAAACCTTCCGAATGATTCACGCCGGTGTTACCGTAAGCGCACTTGAAAAATCATAACAATCTCAAGAGTGCCCACGGCTAAAGTGTCGTACCGCGCTGTGGGCCGATTTGTGTGTGAGGGATTAGGGCTGCAACGCTACAGTAACGCTCGTTGGACACAGACATGAGCCCAGACAAAATCAACAAAAATTACATATGCGATTCGGCCGGTGAGTTCCTCACTAGATGTCGCTATTTCTTGAGAGTTCTCCACGTACGCCCAGCGCGTAGGTTGGGAGGGTTTTTCTAATAGATTAAAAAGATAGTTCGTTGCAGATAGATCAGATCGGTGATGCAGATGAGACTCCTGCAATAAGGGAGCTAGCGATAATGCGATTAAAAACTACTCATAAACCGTTCCACTGCTTTGTCGGCGCGTCTTTAACAAATTTCAAACTGGCGATGCAAATAAAGCGATTTCATCCTTCTGCATCTGGGGTGGATCGATTTTACGATTCTAAAGCAGCTCCTCCATAAATCGTACCTGTCAAGTAGCCTCTAGCTCTAGCAACCGCCGTGAAAGTGAAGCTGACGTTGAGCAATCAAGCGAAGGGCCTCCAACAGCAGCAACAGCAGCAGAAGTGTGTTCTGTAACCCGGGGTGAAGAGTTTAAGGGGTATCTCGAGCAGCGCTCTTCGCGATGCGATGAGTCGTCATTGTTCTTAGTCGTCCCGAACTAGGTCATCGATGGCTCCGTCTTGCCGTGGCCCGTTTCTTGCCACGATTCCGAAAAAAAAGGAACCAACAGCTTCATTGCTGCGGCGTGATTTGAAATCTCCTCATCTTCACGTGTGGTCCAAAGGCTCCAAATGCTGCTTCGCACGGGCTGATGAAATGGAAAGGGCAACCAGGGCCCGGACAGCGATGGTCAGTGGTCGGAAAAGCTACGCTTGGCAGTGCAATAAAATCAACTCCCGCGCCTGCGAGTTGCAAGCGTGGGGAAAATTGTTCACGGTTTAAGTTTTTCGGCCCCTGCGAGACGGGCATTCGCCGTGTGGCTCTGAAGGAAGCATCTAGGTTAGAGGGAATGCTTGCACACACCGATTACAAACGCAGCACCGTACACAAAACAACCGAAACGATTACGATCGTTACACGATCGTTCAATTTCCATTCGACGCGGCACTTGCTTGCCTATTCGTACCACGACTGCTCCCCGATGCTCTCCGGTGTGTATGCACTTCCATTTTTCCCTCATTTCCATCGCGAAATGGCACAGATGTGTCAGAGATGAGTGCGCGAACGCGGTTTGCCAGTGGTACTGCATCTCGGCATGCGAAGGGAAAGTGGTATTTGGACCCATTTGCGCCGGCTGGCTGCAAAAACCCATGGGTATCGGCGGGTATCGGTTCGGTGGTAGCATTCTTCGGCAGCAGGGTTTTCCTCGGGCGTTTCTGTTTTCTAGGTCGGAATGCTGGTCTCGATTTTCCATGTGTTTTTGTTTTTGTATTTTAAAAACAGTGAGAAAAGTAAGGGATGTTAAGGTCGAATGTATCAACGATGATAGTAGCCTAGTGCAATTGTGCATGACCGAAATGCAACAATCAATCAATTAATCGATCAGAGATGGGCACTTCGGGTCGTAATCACGATTCGGTGAGAGAAATCCGACCCGAAAAAATAATTTCAACTAATTCCGGACTCATTATGGATTCCGGACTTATTTTCGATTCCGGACTCGTGTTTGATTCCGGATTCATTTTGGACACCCACCCATATGACAATGGTCGCATCTGCTCATCCCTAGAATCAATTCACATTGTTCCTCAACGAAGGTGGCATTTCTTTCATTCCATCTATAATTACTAATTCCATCTCGAACACTTTTAAGTGGGGTAAAAATAACATCCAGATAGCTTATTGATCGTATGGTTACGCTCATGATCATCAGCGATCCCACACTCGATTGAAATGCAGGCACGAAAGTGAAAAGCTACAAACCAAGAGATGAGATGAGGCTCACTCTTGTTATTTGTAATGCAAGTAATGTTTCGCTGTAATAAATGCAAAGAGGGGCTTTTCTTCTTTGTCTACCTCAACGAGGGAAGCTTCGGTTAATCATCTAGAGAGCATAAGAAGGATGGGCTCCTATCTTCACTCTTATGCTGCACGCGTCGTTCACAGCAGAAAGCAAGGGCGTAGGTGTCCGGTTTCGTATCGCAAATAACGCGCTCGTACCAACACAAAACCCCCGGCGACGAGTGCGAGGCGTGAATGTGAACAATAAAAGCGCCACAGCATCGCGAAACTGTTTGCAATTTGAATGATAATAACATCCCAAGTAACAAAATAAAGAGTGCGAGAGGAGAGCAAAAAAAAACGAGTGGAAAGTGAGAAGTTCATGACCTCCGTAATAAAATACCGGTGGGTCCGTTTCGCGTTCCTTCCTCAACTCGCGTGATCGCGTGCTCGGTGTGAACCACGAGAGAAGCAAAAAGAAGCAGGTTTAAACGATTGGGTTAAAAATACTGCGTGCCCTGCGTGTACTGGTGAAAAGGATTAAAAATATAAATCGCATCCTTGCCGGATCGAAAATCGAAATTGAAAACCCCATATTCAAAGTTGCCGAGGTTGTTGCATACGGGGAAGTGGGTCCTTTAAGATGACGTCCGCGAGCAAGGGGGACGTGTTGATGAAGGAGGGTTGATGTTGTTGATTAACAAAGAAGACATGCGTGTGAACTGTGAAGTGAAATTGAATCTCTCAGATATCACACAGTACGGGTAAAAGGCACCGGATCGAATCGAACCGCTGTTGCGATTGCGTGGAAATCGAATAAAAGCACTGACTGTCAGAAAGCGTTTCATTGCGGTGCGTTGTGTATCATACCGGATCTATCTGTAGGGGCCGTTGAACAACCTGGTTAAGGGGATAAATTATGTGACTCGTACAGTTTTTACTTTGAGCGATTCGGGTGACTTTTAAGTCTACTTACGATAGTGAGCACTTTAGTTGCTCAATTGATTGTTTAAAGAAATAGAATGGAAGGGCCAACCGCCAGACTGACCTCCTTTCCTCTGCCTAATGGTGTAAAATGGCGTGTGAAAAATCGTACCCAAAATCCATTCCCAATCGATCATCGAACGTACCGTGCGTCGATCGTGACGACAATGTGATAATGCGCTACTTCCTTCTCAACGCGACTATGCAGCGCTCAAAATGCATTCCCATCCCGCATTACCGTTACATCCACTTGTGTGAATGTGTTTGTGCTTTTTTTTTTCCTATTCCTATTTGCGTAACTTCCTTTGTGGCGGAAAACCTTCCGACACACACACACACAGCCCACACAGCACAATGATGCACTCACAGCAGTCTTACGCTCGGAGGATGCGCACCGTTCACTAGAGAGGGTGAGAGACACCTCAAAGCCGCCTCGAAACGTACTAACAGCTAACGCTGGGGGAATTGGGGGGGGGGGGGGGGGGAAACACTAAAACAAAAAAGCGAGCGTCGTGCGCAAATTGGTACTTGCGGCGGGGATATGACGTCCGTGACGAAGGTTTTGCCGTTGCTGGTTGGGGTTAGAGGTGAAGGAAAACTGCTGCCGGCAGAAGACACACACACCCCAGACCCAGACTACGTTCTATTACGTCACGGTAACAATGGACTCTCGTGTCGTGTGTGTATGTGTGCTTCCTGTCCAGGTAGCTTGAGCGGGGCTCTATAACTCTGTGTCGAGGGGTAAGAGAGTTTAAATAACAGAATTGAGTGTTCTACTTTGAAGAAGTTCTCAGCGAATTTAGAAGGTTATGGGGATTTATAAAGTCTACCTCGTCGCGATCACTGTGACACAAAAATTATCTAATTTTTATAGTGGTATAATTATATACTAGGGTTTGTTTCTTGACTAAATAGTAATATTGGCGGCTGCATGGAGTGCATAAGCTAATATTTTGATAGGATCTACTTATCAACCTCGATTTCGATTCCATTTACTACAAAATTCATTAAACTTGAAACCTTTTTCTACTAAAATCAAACACATATTTATAACACTTATCCAATCTCGCCGATCTCACCTCATCGATACGAATTAACTTAATACTTTCACTTCCGAAGTCTTCATGTTACGTAGATAAGTCGTAACAGCTTTGTTACATCTTAAATCTTCAATTTTACCCCCAAACTACAAGTTGTAAATGGTTTTTTCTTCACTCGCACTCATGTTTTAGTTTAGGTTAGATCGTCCCGGTAGTCATAAATAATTTCTCTTAGATGTATGACACAGCTAGCGTCATCGTTACATCCGATCGAATATGGGGTCATCGAAATCAATACTAATGTTTGCGATTTACAGTGTCGTTCGGAAATCGGAAATGGATCATAGTTTTCATCGCAACATGCGTAACATTATTTCCGGTTTTGCATTTCATTCGTAAAAGGGTGTGAGATCTTGACCAGTATTCGGATGATGGAATAATTTAATTTGAAATAGTTCATTTGATGTTCATTCGTGAGTTCATTTTTCTTCCCAGAGCATCAAATTCCATCACAAACAAATCAATTGCACATTATGAGTAGCTTAAGGATTGCAGATTTATTTATTAATTATTACGGACTGATGCCGTATTGTCAGGATTGCAGATTGTTGGGGAAAAAAGTAGTTTTCGTCTGTGAGTCGATGAAATATGATCACTTTTTTTATGGCACGTGATTTTATCTTCCAAAATGTCATACACTCACTATGACAGCCTACGAAACACATGTTTCTCCTTTATTTACTCACCGTTTATCGGCGCATCGGCCCATCTGAACGCTTGCGCCATCCTATCACACCCATAACAAATGGCATTATTGTTCACCAGGCACCAGTTATTGAATGCATTTTGCTTATTAATTGCATTGCTCATAGATAACCCCGAACAAGAGCGGCCCCTCTTTATTTCGATCCACATTATTCACATCGTCTTCAGCCTTCTTGAATTGAGCACCACTTCGCAAGTGGTGTAAAAAAGCCGTACTTCACCGTCTTTTTGGGTGAAATAAATAATGTACCGAGCAGCCACACTTTTGTTTAATACTCAGCCTCTTTTTATTCGCGAAGATGTATCCATGTTTTCGCTTTCAACTTCTACTCCCGCACAACGCCAGCCAACCGATTTGAATGCAACAGCAAACACAATTGCTTAACAATGGTCAATTCATGATCGAAAAAACCCTCTTCCGAGCCACTTCTGAACCCTTTTGAGGGTCTGACTCCAGTTTGCTAACAACATGCACAGCTTGCTTGCTGCCACTACCGCTGGTGCAGCAACACGGCAAATATAAATAATCTTCCACCGACCATTAGTCAAAGTTTATCACGCTCCCTGAAGAAAACCGTATCGTGCGGCGATCATGATGAAGGAATCGGTTTATTATTATTCTTTACCGCCACCGGTAGAGCAGCGCTCCATACACGTATAAATATCTTTCAACCGACCGTCATAGGACGCGATGTCCGCTTGCTACTACTAGGCCTTTTGTTTACCCTAGCAGCACGCCTAGGTGCCTGCCTGCCTGCCATTTCGGGGTGTCCGGAAAAGGTGACAACCGTTTCGAAATTTGCCACCAAAGGCCCATCAATAATGTGCGGCTGTTGGGGCGGCTGTTTGTACATAACAGCGGCCAAAAGGGACAGGGTGTTAAATGTGTAACAGCGCTCCGATCGAATTATTTATAACCAACCAGCTCCGACTGGCTGCAATTCGAAACTAATGTTTTACCGAGCAGATTAATTGAAAATGGTTTTGCAATGTTTCTTTTCCCGTTTTTACTTCAGACTGCGGCAGGATAGTGAGCTACTGCTGTCGTCCCGCTCGTCACACAACTGGTCCCAGCAGGACCTGCAGCAGCTAGCGTCCGCGACGAGCAGCAGCATCGGCGACAATCATAGCTCGGCGGAGAGTAACAGCTCCTCGACGGAAACGCTCAAATGGCTCGGCTCGATGAGCGACGTGTCGGTGGCCAGTAGTCATGCGACGAGCACGTCCGCTTTATCCAGCGCTGGTAAGTGTTCTTTTCATATATCACTCCTGGGGTTCTATATTCAAATTAAAACAGAATCAATTTCTAGTAGTCGCGTGTGTTTGTGTGTGTAGGACCCTTTAAAGAAGCTCATTATAATGGTCCCTCGAGAGGGCGAGCATTAAATTCCATTTTCCAATCGAGTTCGTGAAATGAAAAGCAAATAATGAATGCTCCCCCTTGGGTTCGTCGCTTGTGCAGTGCTCGATTGAAGTCTTTCGTTTGCTACGCTAGACGGATCGGGTGTGTGTACTAAGACGTACTCGGGCGTCGATGACCTTTGCTGTTCTCGCTTCTCACTCTCAACCCCCCCCCCCACCCCCCTCCCTGTCTATGTGGAGGCGATCTGAAGGACGGGTGTGTGTGTATATGCCCTTTCGGTGGGTGGTTGATTGGACTCCGTTCCTTGCAGATTCAGGTAGAAAAATGGTCGGTTCGTACATTTTCCTCCTTTTTAATTTCGTGATTTATCATCGCGAACCACGTCTAGACGGGAGGTTGATTATTGTTTAGGTCCACGGTTCGATTCGGCCGCAAAGGAACACGCTCCTTTCCAGAAGTGTGAACATATGCCGCACGGCACCGGGGTGTGTCTGCAAGACTAGCTACTGGACGTGTGGAAATGAAATGGGTTCCATTGAGCGTGCTCGGGGTCCATCTCAATCGGGGAAATCACAGCAAGTGATCATCGATCGGTTCAAGTGGCAATCGTACGGAGAAGATAGTTATAGAAATGGAAATATCACACTCTAGACATTCGATCCGGGGGAAGGTTTTGCCCCTAATGAGCTCCCCAAAGAAGAACGCTTTTCTCATGCAAATATCCAAATGGGTGGTGTCAAGCTGAATGAAGATAGAATTGTCAGAAAAATTGTTCACATCAAGAAGAGAAATTATTCGTTCTCGGTGTAGTCACACGGAAGTCCCATAAGCTACCCTGCGCCTGATGCTCGAGAACAAAAAAAAAAGTGTGCGTAAAATTGATCACCCTTACGATCACTCACCGTGGACGAGAGGCACCATCGGTGCCGTGTCCGATTATTTACGTTTCAAGTAGTGCGAACGGCGATTTACTCGCGGCAGAAATTACTCACCCCATCTCCGGCATCGCCGCAAAAGGTCGATGTCCTTGCCGATGTTTATTACCCCTTCCGAGGGTGTGGGTGGGTTTGTTTTTTTTTCGTGGGTGGTAGATGGTCGTTGTTCGCTCCATGCATAATTGTGTTCTTCTTCCGATTCGTTCGCACCATTAAGGCACGGGATGCACCCTCTACCAGGGTGCCGCGTGTGTTGTCAAATTGGATGCATCTTTTTAGTGCCGGAACTTGCCACGTCGCTTGACGTGCGGGGTGGATAATAATCTTACGCCCCAACCCCCCCACAATTACGATCACTTTTGTCCACTTAGATCGCGGGCTTACAATATTATTTTCTTCTGGTAAGGAAGTAAATCAAAGCACCCCTGCCTGCTGTGGTGTTCGATCTGTTCTGGCAGAGGCAGAGTCGCAGTTTCTTTCGCTTCCTTATTTTGTCCATCAGCCGCGTAAACACAGTGGTGTGGTGCATTACTGTACGGCGCGGCGTGGCTTCTGTCCACACCGCGAGATACTTTGATTGAGAACGAGGAAGCGATCTGTGTGCCTGTGATGCCTGCAGGGGGTGTAGGCTCGCTGCGGCGTCGGTCGGTTGTGTTTAGTTGCGCGCGGTTAAATTGTTTACTATTTATTTTGTGATGGATTTATTGTGATTGCAAAATGCTGCCGATGCGTGGTTTTGCCGTGTAAAGCGCTGGAAAGGTTATCGTCCATAAAGGTTAGTACGGCTGGGGAGAGCATCGGTAAGTCTTTCCTTTGGAAGGCTTATGAGCAATTATCCTGGCGATGAAAGACTGGTGTGGGAACTGTGGCATGCTTCTTGCCATATTTGTTCTTGGCTTATTGGGTTTGAGAGCTCGCTTAGCTATACTGAGCAATGCTGACGCTATAAAATGTGTGTGAATTGAGTACATATAGATCTCTCAATAAGAGTTGAAGCTCTCCAACACTATAATCTCTCAAGGTCCGACTTAGCATCTTTTAATCTCAAGGTCTATATGAAATGGTAGATGAACCTTAGCATTTGTCATTCTAGCTATTGACATTCGATCTGAAGTATTTTGTTTCAATTGTAATATTTTTATAGACCATAGTCGACTTCAAGGCAATCCATAAAATTCAATTAGAAATACCAAGGACATCAATTAAAAAGCTCTTAAATATCGATCGATGATCAAGGCTTCAGAGCGAAAATGGATTCGCGTCACAAAGCAAACACTTCGTGGCATACGTCCACCAATCCAATTAGCATACGTAAGGGCGACAGTTACTGGGTCACCCGGAGTGAGTTAGGCACAACAGTAGTCCAAATAAAAACAAAACAGGCGGCATTGAAACAAAAAAAAGCCACGGTAAAGATAACAACACTCCAAGAATGGCGTCCTCTTGACAGCTTCATCGCCCGTAGTTTGTTTTGACGTGTGGCCGAGATCGTCTGTCACTGCCCAAATGTGTGTCTCATCATGATTTAGCCAGATGTGTGAATAATAAGGAAATCGGCACGGTTCCTTACCTGTTCCGTGTGGGCGTTGGTGGGAACGATCGTAAGCTTGACGTCGATCTTAAGTCTAGCAGTTTTTTTTCCTCTTCTTGCTAAATGTAGGTAGTACGTGAGGTCTTCTATGATGAAAACTATCATAAGCATCGTTTGAATATTTGAAGTACCATCCCGATTCCGGCTCGGGTACGCCGGGTACATTTGCATATTTACAGCAGCAACACTAATTCCGCAGCCCTCCATTATGTGTGTCACTAACCGAGCATGGTTGGCGCAGCCCTCACATAACACATTCAGCAATGCATCACGCATTTATTTCGCTTGACCAGTTCGATCGAGCTTATCCTTCGCCCAGAAATACCTCAGACATAGTCTCTCGCTCTGAGCCTGTGTGTGTGTGTGTGTGCGTTTTCGAATGCAGATCTCGTCCTCCGCTTCATTCCAAAAGCCCACGGAAATGGGGAGTTATCTCGGTCTGGAGTACTGTCGCAATCTTGCACACACGGTACAACAGCAGACAGTGGACGACAACGCCCCAGCAGTGGTGTGGTCAGTTGTTAAAGCACGTTGCGGTTTTCCTTACTTCGCTTCGAAGGAACCTTGAATTCGATCTGGCAGCCAATAAATTATTTGTTTGGTGCAGAAAAAAAAGAGACCGAGGGACCTGGACCACCTCTCATCTGAGCTGAGGCTGAAGGTTCGCTGAGATGATCGACCGGATTGAAGTTTGTTTACCGAGGTCACCCTAGTGTTTGGTTGGATAAGCAAAAAGGGTTCTACGATAGCGTCCAAAATTCTATTGTACTGAACGCCGAATTGGATCGCGCTGAAAAATCACGAGTCAGCAGCTCCACCACCGAACGATCGCGTGTACCGCTGGTCATGATTTCTAGAGCGACCACCCTTTTTCCGGACCACCAGTCCTACCCCGGTTCGATGACAACGAAAATTGTGTCCAAGAAGTACGCGATCCGTGGAGTTACCTCCCGGTAAAACTGGTTTCATTCGCCATGAATCAAGCAATCGTAGAGCGGCGTGGATTGAGAAGGACTTAGACGCTGCTAGATCGACGTTCTCCCTCATGGAGGCTTCCAGCGGGGCTTAGAATGTCCGAACGAACGTGCTCCAGCGCTACCAATACCCTTGCAAATCTAATGGTCCAGCGTGGCTGTGTCTTTTAGGGAGTGGCGTTGCGGACCCAAGCGAGGTCCCAAGAACTTGGCAAAAACTATGAAGCCACACATTCGGTAGGTCCGAATCCGACGTCCACTCCACCAGTGGACCTGGAGCCTAGAACAAAACGCCTTTATCATGCCTCCCCAGCCGCCGATCGTACGCCGAGTCACAATTAAGTCACGAAGTTTCACCGCGCCAGTTATCAACGGCAAGACAGCCAAAGTTCAATGTCCAGCCGGCACAAAGTTCTCGCAAACGGACGACGACGACGGTTGGTGGTGAATGTTAATGTCCAGGCCGGTTAGATGACGGCTTAACATTCTTGCTGGCAGCAGTGTAGTGTTAACCTCTAGCCCATGCTGCAGCAGGACTTTGCCGGGTTAAATTTGCGACGCGATCGTCGTATCTTTAGCTCTGTATTAATATTTGAACTCTCAACGATGCACATTAGCAACGAATAGTTTGTTTGAAGCGGAGTTCCGACGAAAGAATTGCCGACGCACTCAGAACCAGAACAAAGATGGCGGAAGATGGTTTGGTGGGCCGTAAAAATCTTTCATCCATCGCGATTTGGAGCCAATTTTCTCTGCCGTAACATCTGCACAAACCGTCCGGCAGCCGTCCGTCCGTCGTCTTCCGTCCTTCATCGAAAGCAGAAGTGAATGCACTTTCGTATCGATCGAGGCCCATTCGGAGGTTTGCCTTCGTCTTGATAGTAGCACCCCAAGTCGTTAGCCGCCTGCGTTGGGTTCTCTTCGCATCCCAGCTCGTTGGTTTGATGCACGAGAACGATTTCTGTACGGCTTTGGAATCTTCCTTGGTCCGGCAAGAAAAAAAAACAAAACCGGATGACTCCGCGGGAACTGAGCACCTTCGGATTCGGGATCCGAGAACAGGTTTGCCAGTGGGCGCGCGTCATGTACTCGAGAGCGCGATAGAGCGAGAAAAAGAAACAAGTTCCAGTTCCACCACATCGGATCCTCCAACCTGCTGTGGTTGTCCACCATCTGGTCGATTGCGAATGTGCCTGTTTTTTTCGCAAACTGTCTCCTCTTCCTGAGCATCCTCTTCCCACCAACCAACTGGAGAAAGATCAGCAGAAAGAAAGAAACCTCTTGCCCATCGCGTTCGCCAAGGTTTGCCAAAGTGGTCAGTGGTATTTTGCGAAATCTTCTCTTTATCCATGCGGGGCCGTGTACCCGTGGCCGGTACGCTGTTCTGGTGTTTGGGGAGAAGTATATGTGTGTTTTTTTGTTGGCCATCCCGGCCCCGGGGCCATGATTAGCCGAACGGGTCGAGCTTGCATGATTTTGGAGCATTATATTTAGGCCGCCGGTTTGTGACCTGGCCTCGCCTCAAAAAACGTCCATGATCTTGAGGTTGCTGCTGATGATGATGATGACGGCGATGGTTTCCAGGGTTTCGCTACGAACCTTTTGAAGCTGTTGTCTTCTTGCTGCGACTCCTCTCGAACGGGCGAACGCGGGAAGAAGGAAGCCAACAGCCTGTGGCCACGACCTTGGAGATTAACGTTTTGCGGTTTGTGGCAGGTGCAATTTTCTTGATATAGGGCCTGGCCGTCTGTTGCTTTTTTCGAATGCATTTTCGTGGTTTGGGCTGTAATGAATGTCTCTTAGAGGGGGGGACCTTTTGTTTGGAGGACTCTTATGCTGCACGCAGTCGGTTTACCCTAAGGGGCGAGCAGAAAACAAATCGCTTTTTAACTAATAGCGCAATAATTTTTACCCTGGAGGGAATTAATTAAGGGGATTGCTGTGTTTTTTTTGCTGACTTACTGCTTTTTTATGGCAAAAAACGTCTAGAAGTCATGGGGGAAGATTTGAAAATAATATCCTAGTCAGAGATATCTTCCAACGATGCGGATAATATTTGTGATCATCAGGATTACTTTTTCTGAGCTCTGGTCACAATTCTAACTTCAAATTGAGCTAGGTTCTGATGAGAACCTCACACAAAGCAAGAATTTAATCTTCCTACTGGAGAATTCTGACGAGCACTGTCCATCCCACCCAACGCAAGCTGCTGATTGATACTTCATACCAGCACGATCAAGCTTTACGATCCAAACACCCAGCCCAGTCGACTGATCACCTCTCGTTTGATTGCTTTTAATGAGAATGAGCATTCGCTGCTCGGGAAATGGGTGTCATAAACGTTCTCGGTTCTCCCAGGACCGTTTACGTATCGATAAAGCGCACACGAACCACTGCAACATTGTTTCGATTGTGCGCACTAACGCAAAAGAAATTGAGTTTGGAGTTTAATTTCTGTTCTCAAGCCGAAGATCCTCATCGTCCTCATCAAGCGATGGTGCGTTGTGCAATGTAATGTTGCGCGTCTTTTTCTCGTTTTGCAAACTGCGAACTACAGTTTATTCATCGTAAATTTTATAGGCCATAATTTTGCGGATTATGTCTTCCGTAACATGGGATTAAGCGGAATCGAACAATCATCGATCCATCATCGGCGCTGATCATCGGCGAAACCCGTGAACGGTGCTGTCTTGCGTCTAATTCCCTTTTCTCGTGTGGCATCTCTTCTCGCAGGGATGGGAGGTTGGTACTTTATCCAACCTTTCTGTCTGGCTGTTTTTTTTTTAAGTTTTGCGTAAGACTTGTGCATCTTTTTGCTCCACAAAATATAAAACACCCCTCGCCGAGGAACGAGCAGTGCGAGACGGGATGATCAATCCTGTCGTATTTTCTGCTTATGACGCGTAGGAAATGACTTTCAGATAACCAGCCCGATTCGCGTCGATGAAGGCGTGAACAAAACAACACGCAACAGTATCGGTACGAATGGGGAGAAGAAAAAAACAATTACGACCAATGTGCGCGGCTCTCAATAAAATGCTGAACCTCGGGACGGTGCTGCGGCTGACGGCGAAACAACGCACAGTCCATTCTTTACGATCGACGACCGTTTGTGGCGGGAAGTGTCCCGATTGAATTCTCTGCAATCAACGCGATTTCCGCAATAAAACGTTCTGATAGATCTATCCGAGTGCGACACGACGACCGGCGATCGATCGGGGCCGATATCTTGGGCGTTGTTGGACATACGGTTTCAGCGCCTAGCGTGCTGAAGGCGTACAGATATTGAATCTAATGACAGACTTGTGGTTGCGGCCCCAGGACTTCGGTCTTGTACTTCGGTAATCATAAAGCGAGCGGTACTTAAGCTCAGAACTGTCATGTTCGATTTACCGACATAAGTGACATCGATAGACTTCCACGAGCTTAATGATGAGGGAGTAATCGCGTTGATAGAGCAAACACTCTTGATTCTGTTGGACGTTCAAGGACGCAAAGGATGCTTGCATCATCTCGCCCAGCTCACAAAGGGAACTGCGGAAATGCAAATGCTTCAAACACCCGTGCGACACCGTAATAAGTCGTAAAAGTCCAATTATAATTCCGCATCGCACAGCACACAGAAGAAAGGAGTTGCCACTTCAAAACGCCTTCACGTAACTGCTGCTCAGGAACTGCTGTCCGATCAGCGGTGCGTCGTACAGGTTCGAGGACGTGTTGCGGGCTTTAGATGGTGAGACGGTAAACGCCTTCGATGATGAGATTGCCTCGAGAAGAACCTTAATTATCTGGTGCCTTAAGGCGATCTTAGAAACAACTCCTAAATGGGTTTCCGGCACCACGACCACGCATTTTGTGGAGGTTTTATTTTTCGACCAAAAATTTCAACATTTGTGGTCCTAAAAAAGCACAAAATAATTACGATTAGAACCGCCACTTCGTTCTGGATGCCTTCGTAAGAGCAACGCTGTAACCCAACAAGACTGTTTTGGGATATCTTCGACGGTAGCATTCCTTTTTGGGGGAAGAATTTGTTGTTCGCATTTTTTTGGAAGTATTTTCGCTTTTCTCCATAGGCGTACGACCAGCCCAAGACCGAACCTACTTCTGTTCCCGCCGGATACGTTAATCCGCGAAGTAATTGTGACGTTGGCGTCGCGTTTTACTGTTTTACGATCGATTGCTGCTAATGAGCGAAGCTTTATGGTTTGTCCCTGCTTGTTGTTTCCCGCTTCGGGGCATTGCAGTCGTAAGCGGGCGATGTCTTCGTTTATTCCGGGGTGTTTGTTACCACGTCCGTGTTACCGAAGCCGTCGGTCAGTTTGGTTGACTTCCCGTTCCCGAGAGGCGACGGCTATTCGCGGCTCGCTCAATAGTATCCGTTGTTCGCGAACGCCTCCATTTCCCGTGGCCGAACCGAAACGCTGACTTCATCGACGCCCGAAGGATTTGACACGCGCGTTGACATTGAAAGTGTTCCAGCTCCATCGAAACCGAAAGTAAACCCGGTGGTGGGAAGGTAGGAGCGGGGTTGGGCTACGAGCCGTTCGCATTCCAGCGCCAGCAATCGGGCGCAAACGACGTGCGCGCCAGGGTACGTCATCGAGGTTTCCTATGTAAATCGCCCCATTGCGTGATCGACGTAAATTTCCCTTTCGGAGCGCGCCCGGCGATCGCTTGCTGTCTGCCGATCGATCGGCTAAAGTGATCCACTTTCCGTGCCTTTTTGTGCGCAGGCACAAACACAATGAATCAATCAGGCCCGGCCGGCGCACTTGAGAATGCGCACAATTGATGTGGTGGCGATAATTTGCATAAGCCTTGCGGCGGGTCCGATTGGCGAAGGCCCGATCGGGATCGTTGATCTGGATAGCACCCCGTGTTGCGGTGTGCTTGGGAAGATATTGGACGGGGAAAGAGTTCGAATCTCCAATTTCAAGACGTCACCCTCGGGCGACATGTGGACAAGAATTCAGAATATCCGAGGCGCCTCTGTCGCTGGGCCGGTCTCTGTCGGTATGGGATAGGGAAGCAGTCGAAAGGTTAAATTGATGGCCGTACCACACTGGTGGTCAATACAATGTGTGTCTGATCGAGTTTCTTGCGCAACCGGGAATGCGAAAACTCCGTTAGAAACTGGAACTGCTCGCGGGTGCTAGAAGTTGTAGCTTGTGCTTGTTGACGTACGAGGACATTATTGTGGATTTATGTGCACAACAGAGTTGTGCAGAGGCTCGGAGAGAGCAAGGCGAATAAGTTTAGTGACTTATGACCTCACGAAGTGCAGATCGTTATTCTTCGTAAGGAACTCCTACGTCTTTTGAAGAGCGAGAATCACTTAGGGCGTTCTATTTCTGAGGACATTGTAGAGCATAGCGAATCCTATATTTTTAATTAGTTTTAAACAGGTTTCTAAAACAGACCTTCTTTTGGAAGTTCCATCTGAGGAAGATTTCACTGAATATTTATGTCCTTGTTATAAGTCATGCTCTCATAAATAAAGGCACGTCAATTGTTTCCTGTAAGTCTGTTGCGAGGGTAAAACAAACACGCTGATACACACACCTTCAGGCCAACAAAAAAACTTTTTCCCATCAATAACTCCTTACGCACGGACCGTTAAAGTTATTGGCAAATATTTGCACCCATCGTTGATACAAGACGATGAACTTGTTGTGTCCCAAACCACTTGGCACATGTCCAGTAAACACAGAAGAAAAAAAAAACCTTACTTACTCATCTCTCCTGCTGACTAATCCACCAAAGCCACACAAACAAACATTGACTGATCACCTGCCACTTCTTTCTCTCACAGGTTCAACCTCGCAGCTGATCGCGCACAGTTCTCGCGTCCGCACGCCCCAGCGCCACAATTCCGAGAGCATCCTGTACATGTCGAACGATGACCAATCGACGCTCGGCGGTGTGTCCCAGTCGACGGGCTCGCTTCACAACCACAACCAAACGCTCACGCATCGACAGCAACAACAGCCGACACATCCCCAGCATAACCATCACTTCCACCGGCATCAGCCACATCGGCACAGTCATTTGCACGCGAACGGTGCCACCGGCAACAACCATCATACGGCGAACACCGGGAATACTACCGGGTCGGCTACTTCTGCTGCTGCTGCTGCTACTGCACAATCGCAACATCAGCAGGCTGTGGCATCGCAGCAACCATCGCCGACGGGATCGACGACGCAATCGTCGAACGGGTCCGGCCCGAACACACGCTCTAGTCGTAGCAATAATCGATTGTTTCCTATCAGCACGTACACGGAACCACCTGGAAGTGGTAGTGGTGGTGGAGGAGGTGGTGGTGGCGGCGGTGGAGGCGTTGGAAGTAACAGCAGCAGTAACACTGGCGGCAATCCTCAAACCAACGGTGGTGGTTCGATGCTCGATTTCAAGTAAATATTATATCTTCGATGCAGTTTTATTGCTGACGTTGATTCTACAAAACCTTCGCTTTCTTCCTTCCAGACAACTCAACTCACACAACTGGCAATCGGTGGCAGAGCGAATTAATGAGCTGGAAAAGCATCAGCAACAGCAGCATCACGGGATAAACGTGCACAGTAACAGTACATCGAATTTGAATGGGAGTAGTCATAGCGTTGGTGGTGGTTCTGGTGGACAAGGAAACAAGTCTCATCTTAGCCAACATAACCTGTCCGGAATATCGAATGGGTCCTCCAACCCACCGTCGATATCTCCTGGAAAGCAGCAACAGCAGCAACAGCAGCAACGCTACACCTACTTCGATCCAAGTAAAACGCATCGTGTGTCGAATCCTTCACTGAAGGCGTTTCAGAAAAACGCCGTCATTTCGTACTTCGAGCGTCAGCAGCAGCACGCCCGCGAAAGCATCCACTCGCGCCCGAACTCTCTCAACCTGTCGACAACATCCTCCTCCGGGAACAGTGGAAACGCTTCCAACGCTGGTGGATCGCCAGGAGCTTCATCGAATGGGAAATCTCAACCGGGTGGAAGTCCACCCGGTGTATCAACTCCCGTCATCAGCTCACACTCGCAGCGATCGTCCATATCGAGTGCGTACTCTTCGGCAGCTGGTAGCATGATGGAGCTGTCCAGTGCGTCCCTCTCGATGGGCAGCTACTCACCTCCGAGTAGCCTTGCCGTGCAGCAGCAGCTGGACAAGCTGGCCGTAAACAATCTGCGCAATCAACTTGCTTCGGTGCATACGATGAATTTGCTGAACAAGGTTGTACCTTCACCCAGTGTACAACTGGAGCATCAGCAGCACCAACATCAGCAACAGCAGCAGCATCATAACCACCAGCATCACCATCAACAGCAGCAGCAGCAAATGATTAGTAACGCAACACTGATTCTAGCGTCGGCACCAACAAATGGGTTACCCAGTGCTCCGGGTGATACGATGAGTGAAAGTCATGACATGATCTCGACACTGGATGGTGCGCCACCACCTCCACCACCACCAAGGAACCGTGCCTCGATGCTTCCGATGGGTAGTGCGGTGCCTTACTCACCTTCTGCCCATATGGCTACGGTTAGACGGTAAGCTGAGCTTGGTCTAGACAGAAATTGAAATTGTTTACTAATGATATCCTCTCTCGCCGCTTTTTAGGACATCATCCGCTTCAGAATACTCTTCCATTCGGGACAAGCTAATCCAGCAACGTCAACAACTCTCCAAGGACCTACTAGGACCGATGATAATGGGCCCCATTATCGCCCTCGACGATTGGGTCCCGGAGCGTCCCCCGAAAAATCCGATGCTACGGATACCGAGCCCCGAACTTCCGCCACCACCTCCAATGCTCACACCGACCGAGGACGTGCTGCTGATCAATCAAGACGAACCATTGCCTCCGCCACCACCGGAGCTGCTACGTCACATGCGTCAGCTAAGCGATTCTGGTGACTGTCGATCGAACTCCGCCAGCCGGCGGAACAGTTTCGCCGGTCAGACAAACAAGAAGAGTCTTTACCGAGCATCAACGTTTGAGAATCTTTCTCCCGCTAATGCACCCCCCGCTGGACAACAGCAGCAGAACGTAGCTGTAGTTCCACCGATGGTTCCGAAGAAGCCACAGCAATGCTCACCACCCGGTAACACGGTGGACGGATCGACGAATGTTCATCGACGTCCAGCATCGAGTATGGCAAAAACGCAAACCGTTCCTTCGATGGCGGCAGCGGTGCAAAACAATAATCCCGGTGCTGGAATGCATCACCACCATCACCATCGATTATCGCATCAGATGGTACCAAATGGTCGTCCAGCTCAAGAGCAACAGCAACATCATCGTCTATCGTTGCCACTGCAACAATCAGGACAATCAGGACAACTGATCGGGATGAATGCGTCACAGCAGCAGCATCCGCATCAGCAACCCAACTTCGTTGCCGGTAGACAATCCGATACGCGCATCTCCGTTCGCAAGCGTGCCCACAACTCGCAACAGATACCTGTTTCGGAGTATCTCATGAAAATGAATGGTGTTGTCGGTGGTCAAAACGGTACTACACCACCGCCACCACTAAAACCGCGCATGCCAGTGCAACCGCTGGCAGAGTGTAATGGACAGCAGCCAACACTGCAGCAAATGCAGCAACAGTTCCTGCAGCATCAACACCAGCAGTACCAGCAGCAGCAGCAGCAGCTCATTTCGATGGGAAGCAAAAGGTAGGTGTCCTTGAAGTAGAACGTTTAATTTCATTCCGAGTGTTGTTGGAGGTTATGTTGCACTATCTAAAGTGTAATACGTTGCTGTCTTATTAACTGGGCAGCTTCTAAGTGGAGCATTGCCGGTCCCTAGCACTTTGGGACATTGTTTATCCACTCTTTACTACAAGGTGACGAATATTAATGTGTGCACTGATATTACATGCAGATAATTAATGGAACACGCTCGCTAACAACATCATTGTGTGTTGGATAGCTGTGGGACAGGATTAAGGGGCAGCACTATGTTTGAACTCGCGCCACCTCCATTAAATGGACCTTACTGGTTGGTGTGGTTATTGGAACCGAACCGTCGTAATTATCAAGTCGCGTGAAAAATGGCGCTCCGGAGGTGAACCGTACAAAACAACGAGGGACTACAAATAAAGGACATTGTCGGTCAACTTCTAAAACCGCTTTGGAGAGAACTCTTGGCGAAGCTAACGAGCAACTCTCAGCATCTCTCGCTGGACAAACCATACCGGGACAGAGATTTGTAATTGAATCATTTACAACCGTTTCGAGGACCCAAGTTGCCAACTCTTGTTGCCATTTGCAAGACTGCGCCGCGTCGGTACCGCAATGAGCGCAACCCTTACTTTAATGGGTATAAATTTATTATAATCAAATTATGACCACCATGAACACAACCACCTACCTAACCCTGTTGGATGCAGGCAATGCAGCAGCATTTCTGCATTAGATAGACCACCGATCGGGTCTTTGATCGGTTTGAACCTATTAGTGTACCGATCGCTTGATCGGTCATGATTTGAAGTTGTGCTCTTGTGGTGTAACTCTACCAACCCCCCCCCCCCCTCCCCCTCCATGCAGAGCATCGTGGGGGAGATAATAGTTTGCTCCACCTTTACATTGACATTAATTGATCCTGATGCCGGTTGGCGCTTGGAACAGTCGAAACATGGACCTCAGTTGTTGTTTGATCCATTTAAAAAACCACAAAGAGAGACCTTTGGTGGGGCGTGAGTCTTGGAACGACGATCCACACACACACACACCAGCTATCGGCTCCGGAACCCATAAGCTTTTGACCCCATTTGAATATCGGGCCCTGATTAATTACAACACCCGTCGAGCAGCAGCAACGATAATTAGGTTGCCATAAATATCAACCGCCGTCCGGAGAGCGTACCGGACCGCGTACCTGACACAGAAGTAGTTGGGTTGGGTTAGCCGTGGTACATCTAGTGCCCCTTTTTTTTATCTTTCTCGGCACGGGATGCTGTGTCATTGTGGAACCAAAGCAAAACCCATCTTAGAGTCTTAGACGTTTTGCCTACAATTTCCTATTTCCTCCCGCAACTAGAATCCTGTAGGAAGTGGGTTGCAGAGCAGCGAGATACTGCGAAGGAGAATAAATCACCAACCTTCCCATTCGTCCCGTCCGCCCTCTTCACGTCCCCCTCCCTGTGGCACAAAAACCGTTAGCACCACACACAGAGACACAGAGTCACCCGCACCCGCTTATATGGCAAACGGTTAGATTTTTATCGTTCCACCCGGTCTCTGCCAGGTTTTGTGTCCCGGCCGGCTCGGTTGGTGCTTTCCTTTTTCGGTGTTAAGTATTTCACTCCATCAGCTCGCAAAAGGGCGAAAAGAAAAAAAAAGAATCGTTGCAATTAATGGCACTGCAACATATTTGCACTTTATCGGCGCGTTATTCGCATTCATTAGCCATGCCAGGTTCCGGCCGCGGGATTGAGTTTTGACTCGCTCCGCTTTTCACCGCTGTGCCACTTTGTATCGGTGGCGGATGGATGGTTTATTGATAAATTGTGCATAAGCAAAAGAGGTGAAGGTAGGGGCACCCGGTGTTTTTTTTTTGCTGTTCCTGCGTTTGAGTAAATGTCATTAGAATAAATCGTTTTAAATGGGATCGTTATGAGATGTAATTTATCGGAAAGCGATACGATTATGACGGCGATGGCTGTAGCTTTGAATTCTAAGCTGAAGTAAAGAGACCACTTCATTAAATCTGTTTTTAATGAAATATTATAGAGATCTTGCTTCAACGTCTAATAGAGGGTAGAAGTGACAGCTTAGAATTGGAATAAAATTTAGGAAGCTAAATGGTTGCTAAATTTAAGCTGCTATTTATTAGATATTTTACGATTTTAATAGTTCTTACTCCAACTAAGCATTCAACTAAATCAAAGAAGTCTTTCTAAATAGTCAGGGACAATGAAATCGTACTCTGTGGCTTGTTTAAAGCTTATTAAGCGCAGCTTAAGCCTCGATTGAACTTTGAAGCTGTTTAACCAGCGCAAAGAACTTCATGGACCTGAGAGACGTCGTAGTGAACGGGTTCAAATTTTAAGTGGATTTACGTGGTTTCCTAAGCTGCTTAAGCGCTGGTTTAAAGATCCAAGCACTTTGATGTTGCGTATCTACTTCTTAGTTCCATTTCCAGAGCAGTTTTCCTTGGCTTACTGAACATAGCTACTCATGATATATTGGCTAGATAAATTAAATAAGATTTTAATAAAATTTTATTGAGCTCGTGCCCTCCAAAGCTCACTTGCTGGTATTAATCTCTTACGAAAGATGTATCGCAAGTTCAGCAAAAGGGGAGGGTTCTATTACTGTCACGCAGAAAGATTTGTCGGCAGTCGGCTGTCAGGATTCATTCCAATCTTGCAAGAACAATCGGAAAACCGTGTGGCTTGTCGTGAACCGAGCGCCCGTTTTTTGATCGCTCGCGATTTCATCTCCTCTGGAGCAAGTAATCCACACCAAGCAGCACTACCACCGGCACTGCAAGAATGGGCTTTA
This sequence comes from Anopheles stephensi, assembly GCF_013141755.1. Lineage (NCBI taxonomy): Eukaryota > Metazoa > Arthropoda > Insecta > Diptera > Culicidae > Anopheles > Anopheles stephensi. The sequence continues at coordinate 81,177,544 of NC_050203.1, read as the reverse complement.
TTTCTTATTCTTTACACAATCTGGTGATTCGGTGGCGGTTTTTTTTACCTCCACTGCGGTGCAACACGTCGTGACTATGAAGAAAAACTCCGATTCGCGTGTGCTTTCGGAGCCATCAAACGACGTGCCTCTTGGATGGACCGCTCGCAACAGCTACGCCCGGGTTTTAAGAAGCGTCGGCACGTTTCGGATCGTGTTCGGTGTCAAAATGGACGGTGCGGGGTTGTTTTTTGTATGTCACAAATGATATAATAAGTCCAGATCGTGTTGGGTCCGTAGCACACAGTTGGTGAATGGTCACATTGTCAATCGGTACATCGAGAACCTTTACCAGCATTTAGCTGTTCAATTCTAGCTCGTTGATGCTTGGAGGAAAAACGGATTGACGTGACGCCACCGGGAAAGCTCACGTTGACCACTCCACTTCAGTCCAAGACAAGACAAGAGAGCGAGGACACGTTCGGTGACATTAGGCATTTCCCTGCCCGGTAAGGTCGGCTTTCAGTAATGGTTGTTCCTGATGGTGTGCACACGATTTCTTTCATCGTTCATCGCCGACAACGGGGCGGTGGACGATATTTATGGAACTGGAGCAAGCGCCCTCGACAACGACAACAACGATGTGTCGTTTGGATTTCCTTTGGGGCGGAAAAGGGCATCGGTTGGGTCTTTAAAGACATGAATCCGATGGCATTTACACTCGTAAAACTCGCGAGTACGAGTGTAACGCATGTTTGTGTGCCGAACAGGGTAGCTACAATGTTGCTTGGAAGCTAATGCAAAATAGGGATACATTGAACCGCGATTTAAGCCGGGTGATGTGATCCAAGGAGACAAATGATAGGAGTTTTGCTGAGCATTTAAGATCCACCTCAGCAATAGAAAAAGGAAACTCGAGAAAAAAAAAAGATAAACTAGTTTTTATGATCCAACCTTAAATTAATAGCTAAGAAAATGAAAAAAAAACTACAAAAACCTACAAAAATAGAATACGATAGAAAAAAAGTAAAATACTTCAGAAATTTAGGAAACAACGCCAATATATCTAGTTGATTGAGCAAACCCAAAAAAGCAGATAAAACGAAACAAGACTCAAAGCGAGAAAAAATTGAGAGAACTAAATAAGAAGAAAATAGACAAACAAATAGTCTGAACAGGAAAAAATGGAGGACCAATTTGAATTGCAACAAAGCTATCCTTAAAGTAGATTATGAATTCTTGCAAATAATTTATAACTTTTCCAATTTTTCCCACTAATATAGTTAAAGCTTCTTTTGTCTCATACCATTAGGCTTTTTAAATAATAATTCATGGTACCAGGTCTAGGCGTTTTTTATATTTTCTACTGTTCATTTTAGTTCAATTTACATTTTTGAATATTTTCTTTTGTATTATGTTTTGTTTTAATACTTTTGTTTATTTTTATAAATTTATTTTCTATTCTTCTCGCTACCAAGTCTGATGAAACCTCCTTCACGATCTTTACAGCTTTCTCTGAAAGCTTTTACAAGCTCCGAGCGAAAGCTTCACGGCTTGCAGCGAACACTTTCAAGCTCTCTGAGAAAGCTCCCTTTGAAGTGGGGGCCATGACTGGCATATCTGCAGCTTTTCCATTGCACTTTATGCTCATGCTCATTAGGCTTCTCGATGGGAGTTGTGCGATTCGCGATCGTACAGCCCACTTTAAACCGCTCGCTCCTATCACACAAAGGACTGCAGCGACTTGCTTAATAGTGGCAAATATTCACACCTTTAGCGCATAGAATTGAAGAATTTAATAAAAGGGCTGACCAAATGGATACTATGAGCAATCAAATCGAGGTCTGTACGCGAAGGGACCAACACCTTTCGCGTGAATTATTACCAATCGCCAGTGGCATTCCCAGGCTTCAAAGCAAAGCCGTAGAGCTTAGACAGCTGGCGCCTTAATAAATCGCCATCGTCGGCTCACAAACACACACGCATACACTCATTGATAGCGTAACATGAGGTTTATGAAGTGTTGCGGGTAAATTGTAAACATATTGCAACTGCAATTTATTGGAACCGATGCCACGGGTCTGCATCGAATCGGCTATCCACCAAGGGCCTATCATTCGCGCCGTAAGCTGTAAAGTGTCTTCGGGGGTTGAGCTGATCGGTGGGTGGTGGTTATGCGATGGTTTAAGGAACGGTTTCGTTTCGTTTGTTTTTTTGAGCGATCGTGGTACGCTGCTGGTTGCTCTCACTTTTTTTTCGCCGTGCTGCTCTTCAAGCAATACGTCATTGGTGGCATTTTCGGAGAATCGTAACCGATCGCGGCGCTATTAGGGAGCCTTTCAAGATAGGCTTCTGGTGGGTGTCGTTTGCGTGTTGGCGGGTGTGCCTAGATCACCGTGTGGGCAGAAGGCATTAGGGAGGCGATTATTATGGAGCACCAACACACACACACTTATACACATGCAAAATTAGCCACAACAAATTGATGATATAGAAGCGAACTTGGCGCTTGGTTTTGTGGTTTTGTGGAGGCTAATGAGCCGAAGACGGTGACGGTGGATTTGAATGGTTCGTAAGTAAGTGGAGCTTTCATGGAACGGGGAATTATGCCGCAAAGCTGGTCAGGCGTGAGGGCATTTATTTAATCAGTGCCAATTTAATTGAATGCTTTAAATAAAAATAGTAAAGAAAAGCTTGCAAATGACTAACGCAACGAGATTACTGATGTTGGTCATGCAACGTGCAAAACTAGCTCAACTTCACTCGTTGAAAATGGCGCTTGCAAAGGTGAAATGAGAAAGAATATTTCTTCTTCTCGTGTAATGAGTTTTAAATCTCTTTTCCACGTTGAGAGAAGATGGACGATCTCCATCTCAAAGATCTTGGGGAAGTTCCTCGGCGTAATGGTAATTTAACGCTGGTGGTGGCGATGGTTAAATAGAGATCATCATGCAACGAGTTCCAAGGGCGTTCCTTGAGGATGAGTTACAGGGTTTTACATATAGAGTTAGAGAAAGTTTAATCGATTTGACCTCGCGTTTAACAGTTGAGTTTCCGCAATTTTCCCACTTGATCTGCGTCTAATCTGTTGGTCTACCCTCCAATGATGATATCAAAAGTTCCAAAGTTGAGAAATCTTTAGTGAAAGTGTTAAAAAGCATCTCAAAACCCTGTAATACCTGGCTGCAGATGTGTGGACCTATTTTAAGAATATTTTTCCCTCTGTCTCTGTGGGGCCTCGTAATCACAGACAGATGGTGTCATAATAACCTCTCACACTTGATGCTTGTTACTCCCGTACGTCCCGATAATAATTTCTCCTCGTTACGTAGAACACAACCTTGACGCAGGGAAACCAACGATCGCAAAATACAGCCGAGCCGGTCCAGTGTGTCAAATTTATCGACCATGACACATTTTAGACTACCCGTGGCACGCCCCTCACAAAGCACGACACTTGCAAAAATGCAAAAATGCAACTCCCCAACAAAAAACACCTCGCAGGGGGGAGATTGAAATATTTTTGTCATAACCGCAATATCAGATCACGATTTGCTACGCTTTTGCTTCGACAGCACAGCAAAGAGAGTTCGGTAATCAACATCGGCCAAAGCTCCAAAACTGCGATTTTGAAGACCATAATTCGCACCTAGCCCTCACCGGTGATACGCTCGCGTATCATTTAGTCAGGCGTTTTCGTTTTCTTTCTTCTGAAGGGTGTTTTTTTGTGTGGTACTCTGTTCGGAAACGTGCAACAATTTCGGGTCGGTTTCAACTCTGACCGGGCAGCAGCAATCCACCCCAACCCGGGGAGATTGGACCAGAAATCGAGGCCGACATTATTTTTGCGGTGTAGCAACTCTAGCGGCTAGCTGCAATTGGGATTGGTTGAAAGAAGAAAAGGCCGCCACCCTGCTGGCATCCTGAGATGATAATACGATACTGGAATTTATTAGTGCGCTTGTGCAACGGAGGCACAATTGAGGTTTTTTTTTTGTTATAATTTGTGGTTTTGGATTTTTAATGCATCTTTGATTGGTGGTGGATGTCGATTTCAGAACTCTCCGAGTGTGGGGAGCCTGATGGCCTAGTTATGTACGTAACGTTGGGAAGATACAATGGTTTTTGAAGTCTCCCCAGGAAAAGGTTTGCAAATAAACAAAAAGGAATCACCGTGTTTTTTGAGCCACAGAAAAACTTCGCCAGCTAATAACTTCACGCTTCACGTTCCGTCCAAGAAGTACCGCCGAAAAGCGCCAGTTGGTTTCGTTGGTTGAAATTTAATTTCATCACCTGTTGCGAGACAGCGGCCCACGGGAATTGTAATGCACCACGGCATGTTGCCACCCGTTACTGGTTACTATTCCGGCACGGACCGTGGCCAGCCGGGCCGGGGAGATCGAAAGTGAGATTTTACCGCCCCAAGGAAGGGTTTTTCTTCCTTCGCTGTTTTCCGACTTTTTTGTTTTGTTTTCGGGGAGCATTAAACTCGCCACGCCAGCATATCGGGTATCGACTATCTGCCAATAACGACCTACTCCAACTTAGACGACTACGCATTACCATAACAAACGAAAACCAATGCAAAAATATCGCTCCCCAAGAGCTCGTGTACAGCCACACTCTCACTCTCTCGTGCACGTGAAAGCAGCCTGCAGGGCTCATTCCGGTAGTGGTGGACCGTACAGTAAAAGCGGAGTCCCAATCAAAGAATGAACTCCATAAATCAATAAAACACCGCACAGCTTCGCCTCCGCTAGAGCTGTTGGGGGAGCATCATAAATTGAAGAATCTATGGATCAATTTCGATCAGATATAGTCCATGGCCGGTGGTTCGTGGTAGGTAATGACTGAATACAGTCCCGACCACGCCGTTACTCCAATTTCGTCGGAGCTAACTGGAGTAACTTTCATTAAGATGTTGTGGAGCACAGGCAACCTCCCGATAGCTCGCACCTTCACACCGTCGTTAGCGAGTGACCTCCGGGGCTCCGAGCCGGCTGTAGAACGGAACCTCCAGGACCAGGAGAAAATCCGTCCAATATTGATCTTCCAAACGGCTTTTGTTTACCGAGCGCAGTCTATGATGTTGGCGAGAGACCTCTCTAGGCTGAACTTTTACACCATTTCTAAGCACCACATAAAAAGCGGGATCGTTTTGTAGGCTTACTCTTGCAAGCACTTCAAGAGTCCTCTTCTAGCCTGTCTGCTCTCTGTCTGCCTTCAACAGAGTCTGCACTGTGGCGGGCTGGATGGTGAAACACATCCAATTTAGATGAACCTTTAGCGGAGTTTGATTTGACTGGAGAGTGCAATAACGTCCGTAGCCCAGCGCACGAGTTGAAAGCCCCAAACCAAAATCCTCGGGATAGGTCAACGCTTAGACGACGCTCCAGATGGCCCGATCGAAAACCGATCGGGCACCACCGTCATCAGGCAACGTCTCGGTTCGCTCGGTGTTTCTGTTTGCGAGTGTCTGGCAGAAAATTGGCTTGTTATGCCCACCACGTTGAGATGCAAACGCGAAGATCTGACCAGCGAGGTTTGCTGGTGTCCCAAACTGAGGGAGATCGCACCTGGATTGGGCAGACCCACGTCCGTGTCTCCACTCTTGGTGAAGTGGATCAGTATAGCACACACACACGTACGAGAAGGGAAGAACACGATCGAAGCTGTCGCATTTGTTTTGCATCGCAGACGATCGTCTTGAAGGGTGCTCTAGAAAATCTCGGCCGTCTAGTCGAAAGTGAAACTTTCCAAATCGGGATAATCTTCGGACGTAGCTTTCGATCGAGTTCGTGTTTCACTTTCCGCCCGTCAAGCACCGACATCAGCGGATGGTCAGCATCGCGTCGGGCAGAAGTGCACGGTTGCAAGGTCCAAGCTAGTAACGATTCCCATGTCGGTGGGAATTACCGCAATTTAGCATGGTGTGTAAGAAATCAACCTTTTATGGCACTGTTCTTCAGCAGTGTGCCACACCATGGAAGGCACTTCCTCAATGCCGATGATGATGCACCCGGGGCGAGTGGTTTATGAGCTTTTGGATGGCTCATGTAAATTTAACTAACTCTACTACTCCATTCTGACGACTTCATTTTAGTCTCCGTTTTGAAGGTGATCCACCTAGGACACATGGATCGTACTGAACTGAAACGCACTATAAAATGCACCCTGAGTAAAAGGATTAGCTCACTCGCCCGGTGATAACTTTACGCAATATCCACACCTAGAGTAGCCTCGGCTCGCTCAGTGACAATATGGGCCACTGGTAGCACGATTGCCCTGTGAACCGGGTGAACCTGCATGCCACCAATGCGTCAAATAATGGCTCTAAGCTAATCAAACTAATCCACATCCATTCATTCGTTCACCTGCAGGCCCCGGTTCGTTTTCTCGTACGTATAAAATGTGTCCAATCCCTCCCTGAGGGTACACACACCGGTGAGCTGATCCCGCCGAGTGCAAGCCCTTTTCGCTCTCACAATAGCATCAACGGCCCCCGCTAATTCGGTGTTGCCTTAAAAAAAACGCGTCCAAACGTTCGGGTGCGATTTCGCCACCAGTGCGTCCATCAATCATGGGCGCGATTACCTTTGCCGGGGGACAATGTGTATTCCTCGCGTGTGTAGGACATTGGAAATTGCAAGATGTTGGGGGTGGGCTGACCGCGCGAGGCTTGCCTTTTATTTTTGGGTCACTCATGCGACAACGATTTGTGCTGCGCTGGCTCTCGCGGACTCTCTAGTCTGGCAAAGACGGTTTGTAGCGCGAGTGACAGATCGATTCCAGGTGCAGTCGGTGGTTGGCTATTGCTAGACAAACTGTGCGCCCACTCGGAAACTGTAGCCCCTGTGCCACCGTGAAGACGTCCGTCTGTCCAATGCAAGCACGGGTGGTGGCCTTTTATGCCCGAAATAAAAACCGCGACGAAGTCCCGTGTTTCGGTGTCTTTAATACCGATCAACCTAGGCTAACGGCTGCAGCTCCGAAAGGTTGCAGCAAACAAACGTGATCTTCCGAACACTGGCGACCCAGGTGCGGAAGGTGGGATGCCTAGTGTGGTGTGCAATCGCAAAAAGGGTTGTACCCTAGTTTTCGGTTTGGGCAGTAGCGCTCGTTCTTGTTGATGCTTGTTGGGTACGTACCACCGCCAGGCTTTTGCCAGCCATCCAGAAGGCAAAAACTGAAACCGACAGGATGACCTACTGCAATGGCGAATGTGCGAAACGGGGCTGAAACTGCGCGCACATGGTGGTCGATTAATCGCACACAGTCTGTCGACATGACGGGTTTAAGGCTGTCGCACCTTAAGATAAAAAACGGGGTGAAAAAATTGGTAGCGAATCGTTCATGGAGATATGGTGGTTGCAAAAATAATGGGCCGGCTTCTTGAGGGAAAGGGAAATGAATAATAATTAAATCAGCTTTTTAAGGTTTAAACTACAACTTGGGAGTTGAAGTAAAGTTGTGGGAATTAGAATAATTATATAATCTTGCCTGCATTTGAACTACAGGATTTAATATTACAATTTTCGAGCATGCATTTAAATTTCACGAATTAAACAGTAGACAATTAAGGATTAAGATTAGGACTACTCGACTGTTATACACTTACACGAACTACTCGAATTACATGTAAATCATTATGGACAAACGAATACACAGTTGCAAACCGACCAGCGATACGAGTGCACACAGTCTCACTTCAATCCTCAAAATATATCACAACCACCCCCTTTCGTGAACATTTTCACATTTGTTGGTCCTTCGAACCGGATCGTGATATACGGAGAGGAAGTTTCATTCTGCAACCAAGAGTGGAACTCGGTATACGGAAATTGTGCAAGTCATTACGTGACAAATTCGCCATCGCATTCGGCCCCGCGTCAAGGGCAACGGTCGGTTACACTCCACCATTTCGAATTTCGCGCCAACGAGTTGTTCGTTACCGTCGTGTGATATTTCGTGTGATATTTTCGAGAAGCAATGGATAAGAAAATCAAGGCAGTGCAGTTGAAGAAAAGGATTGCTGTGGAAAGCATTAAATCCATGGAGCGGTTCCAGACGGATTTCCAACCCAACGACGCCCAACAGATTCCGGAGGTGTTAGAGAATTTGGAATCGCATCAGGCAGGGTTCTTCGCCGCTATTTCTAAACTGGAGGAACTCGACGAAAGTGATGCAACAATCGAAGCGTGCATTATGGAGAGAATCCACTTCGAGGAACGTTGCAGGAAGCTGAAATCATTTTTACGTGCAAATCAACCCAAGGAAGAAGGAGCGGTCAACGATACGACAGGTTTGGCTTCGTCGACACTCGCTTTTGGTCGACCGCACGCACCAAACCTACGCTTACCCAAAATCGAGCTTCCAACGTTCGATGGAGATCATACGAAATGGCTGTCGTTCCGCGATCGCTTCCTTGCTATGATCGACGCTTCGCCTGAGCTTCCGTCCATCGCAAAACTGCAGTACTTACTTTCATCGCTAAAAGGAGAGGCTGCACTACCCTTCGAGCACACACCTCTAACGGAAGACAATTACGCAATCACATGGGCTGCTCTGCTTAAACGGTACGACAACTCGCGTCTACTAATCCGTGAGTATTATCGGAAAATGCACTATCTCCCCGGAGTGCATTCGGTGTGCGTGGATAAGCTTTCCCACTTGGTGGATGAATTCACGCGCTTCGTGAACGGATTAGTGAAGTTAAAGGAACCGGTAGATTCGTGGGATACACCGCTGTCGAATATGCTGCTTATGAAGTTAGATCGGGAAACGCTGTTGGCTTGGGAAAAGCATTCGGTACACTTCACGCGGGACAAATACAAGGATGTGATCGAGTTTGTTCAAGATCGGATCCAAATCTTGAAATCGACCAACACTTTCGTGATGGATCAAAGCGCTGGTGGTACCAAGGTGGCCGGCAACAGTCGGCAGCCAGTGCAACGACGGTTCATCGCGTATGCAGCTACTTCTCGCCCGGCTCCTGTTCCTTCGTCTGCCCTCATCCAACCGCCAAAGTGTCCACTGGAGTGTTCCGAAGGTCACACTTTGCGCAACTGCCCAGTGTTCACAGGTAAAGAAGTTCAGCAACGACGAGACATTGTTGCAACGAATCGACTGTGCTGGAATTGTTTGAGCAGCAATCATCAGGTGAGGGAGTGTAAATCGGAATTTTCGTGTCGCATATGTCGGGAGCGTCATCACAGCTTATTGCATCACACTCCACGCTACACTCCTCCCACAACGGTTACAATGTCTGCTCAAACGGATGACGACAATGTGTTCCTTGCAACGGCAAACATCCAAATCAAGGATGACTACGGCAACATCCACGAAGCAAGGGCTTTATTGGATTCGGGTTCCACATCGAATTTCATCGCGGAAGACCTAGCTCGAAGGCTGTTGACCAGTCGCAAAAGGGTCAACGTCGCTGTTTCGGGCATCGGCAATTCGGTACAGCTGGTCAAGGGTTCGATCGTCGCCACCGTTCACTCCAAGACACAACCCTTCTCAACGGAAATGGCGTTCCTGGTTCTGGACACGCCATGTACAAACATTCCTACTTCACCAACGGACATCTCTTCATGGGAAATGCCGGATGTGGCATTGGCGGACAGCACCTTTAATCATCCGGGGCAAGTCGATATCGTCATCGGAGGCGATACGTTCTGGGAGCTGCACACCGGTCGCAAGCGCTCTATTGGCAGAGGCAAGCCGTGGCTGATTGAAACCCGTTTCGGTTGGGTTGTCAGCGGCATCTCTCATCATATATCAGCCGGTCCGCGGCTGTGTCATCTTTCTGCACACGATGCCACATTGGAGGAGATCCTGCATCGATTCTGGGAGAGCGAAACCATAGCCGAGGATCCTGTGCTATCGGTCGAGGAGAATGCTTGCGAAAAGCATTTCGCTGCAACAACTGTTCGCACTACAAGTGGAAGGTATGTCGTTCGTTTGCCTTTTAACCCCAATCCTAATGTCGTTTTAGGAGAGTCGAAACAAATAGCTGATCGTAGATTGCGTAGTATGGAACGGCGGTTGAACAGTAATCCTACAATGAAAAAGGAGTATGCCAAATTCATGAGAGAATACGAACAGTTGGGGCATATGAAACGACTTACCAGTCCTGCAGATGATTCGATAGATCACTATTACCTTCCACACCATGCCGTTGTTAAAGAGTCGAGCACAACCACGAAGGTTCGCGTCGTGTTCGATGCATCGTGCAAAACGTCGAGTGGTTACTCGTTGAACGACAAACTCATGGTGGGACCAGTCGTTCAAGAAGATCTCCTATCGATCATCCTTCGGTTCCGTTCTCGTGCCATCGCATTGTCTGCCGACGTAGAGAAGATGTATCGGCAAATTTTACACAGTCCCGATGATTGTAGATATCTGCGCATCCGGTACAGAGAAGATCCTGCTGAACCCATCTCAACCTTTGAACTACAGACGGTTACGTACGGCACAGCATCAGCTCCTTTTCTAGCTACAAGGACCTTGAAACAAGCTGCTATTGACAACAAGGAAGAGTACCCGCTGGCAGTGAACGCTGTCCTAAACGACTTCTACGTTGATGATTTGTTAACGGGTACCGATGATATCTATGAAGCGATTGAAATGCAGAAGCAGATATCAGGCATGTTAAATTCAGCTGGTTTCACACTGAAGAAATGGGCTTCAAACCGCACCGAAGCATTGCAAACCGTGCCGTCTGAAGATGTAGCAGTTCAACTAACGCATGAATGGAAGGATTCGAAGCAGGTTTCCACGTTAGGTATCATGTGGGAACCAGCTGCTGACACTCTACGTTTTCGGATCGATATACCACCTACACCATCCCGCATGACAAAAAGGCTAGTTTTGTCATACATAGCTAAAATATTCGATCCCCTCGGGTTGCTGGGTCCAACGATCATCATCGCCAAAATGTTCATGCAGCAACTGTGGGCTCTAAAGCAGAACGGAAGATCGTGGGATTGGGACAGCGAGCTACCATCGCACCTACAGCAAGAATGGTTGAACTTCCACTCAACCTTATCCTCACTGCGCAACCTGAGAATACCACGGTACATAGCTCAACGCACGGCCACAAGTCTGCAAATACACATCTTTGCTGACGCATCACAACTAGCATACGGCGCTTGTTGTTACATCCGCGCTGAAGGCTTGGAAGGAGTCACCGTACAGCTGCTAACAGCCAAGTCGAAAGTCGTCGCATTATCTAACTCACACTCTATAGCTAGGTTGGAATTATGTGCAGCGCGATTGGCCACACTCCTACACGAGAAGGTGATTAATTCACTGAAGGTTTCTGCTACTACAATCTGTTGGACCGACTCAATGACTGTACTTCACTGGTTGAACTCCGTACCAAATCGCTGGAAGCCGTTCGTAGCCAACAGGGTGGCTAAAATCCAGCAAACTTCCGGCATACAGTGCTGGAAGCATGTTCCAGGCACCGACAATCCAGCAGACGACATCTCGCGTGGCTTAACACCAGAGAAACTATTGGCATGTGAACGCTGGTGGCACGGGCCACATTGGTTAGCACGCAACGCTGAAGATTGGCCACAAAACACTTCACCACCAAACGAGGCTGAGAGCGCAGAGGAGGAGAGGTTAACTTCACCACGGGTTGCAACAACATCTACAATCTGCGAATTTCGGAACAGGTTGTTTTCCCGAATTTCGGCTTACCACACACTGCAAAGGGTTGTTGCATACGGCTTGCGCTTTATTCATAACGCGAAGCTTCACAAGGGAAATACGGCACATTCAAAACACATACCACCTCTCACTACGGACGAACTCAAGGCGGCAGAACTCAAACTGTGTTACCTATCACAACGAGACACTTTCTTCGAGGAGATACAAGCCCTACAGAAGGGCAAAGAGATTCCAAAGAACTCCAAACTGAAGTGGATCTCACCCTTCATCGACATCGACGGGATCCTGCGCATCGGTGGCCGGCTCACTAACGCACAACTAACAGAAGCAGAAAAACACCAGGTCATCTTATCTTCAAAGCACCCACTTGCCGCACTACTAGCTGTTTCGATTCACTTGCAAAAGTTGCATGCTGCACCACAATTGCTGCTATCTACTCTGCGCCAAAGATTTTGGATTATTGGTGGTCGCAATTTGTGCAAATCCGTGTACCACACTTGCCACGCGTGTTTTAAGGTAAAACCAACACTCATCAAACAAACTATCGCCGATCTGCCAACATCACGCGTCACACCAACAAGGCCATTCTCGGTATGCGGAGTGGATTACTGCGGGCCAATCTACCTAAAACCAACCATCCGCAACAGAAGTCCGATCAAAGCATACATCGCTATTTTTGTATGTTTTTCAACACGAGCGGTACACATCGAACTGGTTGGCGATTTAACCTCAACAGCATTCATAAATGCACTTCGTCGTTTGGTTGCACGCCGCGGTCAAATCAGGGAACTTCACTCCGACAATGCAACCACATTCAAGGGAGCCGCGCACGAGCTGAATCGCATCTACAAGATGCTTAAATGCGACGAACACGATCGAGCTGCAATATTTGATTGGTGCGCGACGAATCAGATGAAGTGGAAATTCATCCCACCGAGAGCGCCGCATTTTGGAGGTTTATGGGAGGCAGCGGTGAAAGCAGCTAAAAAACACATCATTAGAACCATCGGCACTACAAGCATCACGCAGGAGAACATGCTTACCTTGCTTGCCCAGGTAGAGCAATGTTTAAATTCACGGCCAATAACACCTTTATCCGATGAGCCGTGTGATTTAGAACCACTGACACCGGGCCACTTCCTTGTCGGTGGCAATATGCAAGCGGTACCAGACATCGATTACACCAATACGCCGAGCAATCACCTGAAGGAATACCAATTGGTACAAAAACAGCTCCAATCGATTTGGGCCCGATGGTATCCGGAGTATCTGCAACAGTTACAAGCCCGGGCCAAATATTGTTCCGGTAAAGCAGCCGTCCTACAACAAAATCAATTGGTGATTATTAAGGAAGACAATGTTCATCCTACCTCTTGGCCCATGGGGCGCATCGTTGCAGTACATCCAGGAAAGGACGGGGTAGTTCGCGTTGTTACACTGCGCACTGCTTCAGGGAAGCATATCGTCCGCGCAGCTAATCGTCTAGCTGTTCTACCAAATCCAGACCCGCTAAGTCATCTTGAAACCACGGAAACCACATGCACTGATTAATGCGCACTTGTAAACCACGCTACATTGTTTACATTCACAAGTGTCAATCACGGATCAAGATAAACAAACACACGCCCACACGCACCCACATATACACACACACACATGATAACAGGCAGATAGGAGATAAGCATTGCGTCAGGAGTACACGATTAGTTTTGAATTCACATTTGCATGAAATTTAAAGAAGTTCCTTCTTTGGTGGCCGGGAATGTGGGAATTAGAATAATTATATAATCTTGCCTGCATTTGAACTACAGGATTTAATATTACAATTTTCGAGCATGCATTTAAATTTCACGAATTAAACAGTAGACAATTAAGGATTAAGATTAGGACTACTCGACTGTTATACACTTACACGAACTACTCGAATTACATGTAAATCATTATGGACAAACGAATACACAGTTGCAAACCGACCAGCGATACGAGTGCACACAGTCTCACTTCAATCCTCAAAATATATCACAACCACCCCCTTTCGTGAACATTTTCACAAAAGTTTTACAGAGAGCAGGGGATATTTCTGAAGCTCAGTAAACTAATATTCCTTTAATATCCTCTAGTTGGATTATTATAACATTTGACTACCATTTGACTAATTTACTAATTTTTCGGGTAGAGTACATCCCACACTCAACGCTTCTCACATCAGTTTTCATTCTGAAGGTTTAGAAACCCTGACCAAACTCTCGCTAAAGCTTTTCGCCCCATCGCAGAGAACTGAAGGGAGCATAAATGGGTACAACTCATGCTCTCTTACTTTGAGCCGTCGTTACACCACACCGAACTACAACGCCGTTTACACCACACGTCCGAGTAAAGTCAGAAGAAATGTTTTGATCATTTCTGTTTTGATCAACCATTCGTAGGCTTAGCTCTCATACATTTGCTCTTTTGCCGGTCTCTTGTTGAGAAGGTCTCGGAGAGCGACCGAGAGAATACAAGGGTTGACAACCGTTATAGAGAGCACACTGCCAGGGTGCAATTCACTGTAAAAAAGAGCACAACAAAAGATCACTCTCACATACAGGGGTGGGGAGTTCGCTGTCTCCCCATTGCTGCGAGAGAACGCTACCACACGTCAAACGATCGTTGGATTGCGTAGCAGACGGACGTCGTACTCCCCAGCGTCGCGTATTCGCGGTTTTGTGTTTCCGTGTTTTTTCCCTTGCGCGTGACTTAGCAAGTGTAGTGGTAATTAGCATTCGCACACCTTCTCTGTGCTTGCTCTGATTGGTATCGGTGTGCGTGTGCAGTAAATTGATTTTGCAAGTTAAATTTACTTTCCTACGTACACGTCAGCTGGAAGTTGCTTTTCCCTTCTCTATGCGTTCCCCGTCAAATGGTGCACAACGGTCAGCAGAGGGCTAAAGAGTGAGAGCTAGAGGAAGCGTACCCCGTTCCCGATCCCGTCTGCCTGATGTAACTTGAAACGTCAACACGGGGCTGCGCTTAGGGGGATGACCTTGGTACGCGAAGTGCACCAGTGTAGGGTGGTAGCGTAACGTAGAACCTAACCGACATGTTCCCGGTGTGATCGTGCGAGCGTGGCGTGGTTGGAGTTTCTATGCGTGGCACTGGCGACCATCCCTTGTACTCGTCGAGAAAGCGAAAGAAGGGGAAGGGTGCGTGCAATCGACGAGGTGAATGTAAAGTATTAAACCTTCACTGTTGAGGTTAGAATTGAAGTGGAGATATTAAACACTTTGATTCCAGATCAAAGAAACAACTACCTAATCAGTAGATTGTAGAGTGGAGATGTGAAACAAACACGTAGAGCGAGAGCAAATCATCAAGTGCGAAATCAGCTGATCTTCTTCCGTTCGGAGATCAGTTTAGAGGTGGTGAAAGTCTCTGGTGTGAGAAATTATCGGCAAGATCTATCATTATCGTGTGTGCCTGTACTTGCCTCGATGGTGTGGTGACATAGTGTGGTGCAGTGCGTTGGTGTGTGACGTGACGGCAAACCTAACCTCTTCTTATAGTAGTCTCCCGGGGGCGGGCTCCCAAGCTACACCGAGCGAAATTGGGTTAGCAGAACGTGTATATGTGTACATCTCGTCGCAGGTCGAGCGATCGATCTTACCGACCGAGATCGTGTCAGTGCGTCCAGTCGCGTGTGTTTGTGTGTTGTTATCCGTGTCCCATCTTCTGGTGAGGTTTCCCGGAACAGTCCACCTATCAGGGTCACACCTGCGTCACATCAAAGCCTAGGTTCCGGTGAAGCGCTAGAAGTATTACTTCCAGCTCCAGCTTCAAAATGGTGTTTGGAAGCCGATTTCGTATAGGAAGGTAAGGTTTTTTTGTGGCAGAGGGGAGATGTCAACAATTTTTTCCACCCTCCCGAGGCAGGATATCCGTGGGATTAAATGCGTTGCATAATTCACACAGTGTGTACCAAGATCTTGGGAATTAGGCCTCTAAACAGGTACAAAACCCATAACAGTCGTGCTATATCTATCCGTAACATCTGGATCACGTATAGAGACTCCACTGGAAGATTAAACTCCGAAGAGTTCTTACCTTCAGATAGCAATCTCTTTCCCACCATTGCTGGAAGAGATGTCCCATTGTAGCTTGTTTGGACGTTGGCGAAGTCGCCGGTGCGTACTTTGTTTTTAGAAAGGTTGTCACCACACATGCGAACTGCTAAATGTTGGCGATCAAGGGACCGATAAGACAAAGCGGTAATACAAACCATTCCACCACTCTACTACGCACATATCTTGAAGTTTCCGCGAGATTCACCGGGTTCTTCGCATGCATCCCAAGTGCAGTTACACAATAGCCGGGGTTTTCTGCCAACGCTTACGGGGCTGCTGCTGTAGCTGGCTGCTGAAAAGGACTGTGTTTGTGTTACTTTCACTTACCTTCTATCCCACCGGGACACTGCGGACAGAAGACAAACCAGCCAGACTGCTGCAGTTCCTTCTTCCTGTTGCAGAGGCAATTTCGTGTTTTCTTCTTCACTCACTCAAAACTCCACCAAACAACATTTCGCGTATCGCGCATTTTCCGTTCCATACACACAGGCACACAGTCCGTTCAGTGGATGTGATTATTTTCTCCTAAGCTGTACGAGCGCAAGAAGCATCACATTTCGCGTCGGACACGACCGGCCTTCGATGGAAAAGCGTTCCTCTGGCCTTTGGAGGGCGAAATGGTTATAGTGTTGTTTGGTACGCAGCTTCAGCTCACGTTTGATGCTGACCATAATTGATTGCCGGCTATGGGTAAGGCGGAGGACGAAACCGAAACCACCGAGGCTACTATGTTTCATTACGGTTCATTATTACGCCGACTCTGTATACACCGAAATTGCACACGCAGAGTCCGCAAGCTGCTGTGGGGATGAGTTATGATGCAGTGGACGGTTAGTGGTAGCAATTTGAAATAGTTAGCTCAACGTTTTGCAATTATTTACAGTGGATACATACAGATACTCAGGAGATATACCATCTCTTCTTGAAAGCTTACGCATCAGGAAAAGAAAATGTCTGAGGTACTAATGCTATATTGGAAGGGAGTTTTGAGCTCAGTAAGATCCTCATGGTGAATATCGCAGTGGCTGATACATAAAGTGACCTTTCGTAATTAAACTTAACATCAGCTTACTTCGTTCCCATCTCCATGCATAATACTAATAGCTGAACTCTCTGAATCACGATCTGAAACTACCTCCCCCCATACAGTGGCGTGATGCAATAGATCGGGATCTATTGTTCCGACGTGACCTATTTAGAGGCACACGTGCACCTCCGAAAGCTGCCTCAAGAATTATGTCCACAGACTACCAAATATCAAATTGGAGCTCCCGAAAAGGCATTAAACCCGATAAAGAAGGCAGCCGTGAAAGGTTGAGAAGCTTTCCAGCTTTAGTAGAATGGAAAGAGGTTCCCTTAATGTCTCTGTCTCCGGTGAACTTCTAAGCCTCTCTTCAAGTACTGAAAGTGTTTTCGGAGCACGTCATTGTGTCCCCTCCGAGCCTCCCCAAACCGCGACTTCACGGTCCCGCCGGTCCGATGAGCTAACTTCTCGCACCGGAGGAACTGTCGTGTTCTTTGTCGGGGTACCAACACTCGGCGACGACGCAATCACCAGCCGTCGTATAATACCGCCGACCACGGTCTTTGGTCGTGGTGCTTTACTTTAATTGTGTGTTTTCCCTCGCCACCACCTAACGGTTCTCACACGAGCCTGCCAAACTTAAACAAAGAAGCCGTGCCTCCCAGCTGGTCCTGTGGGTTCCCTCCTGTCGTTGTGGACGCTGTACGCCATTTGTCTCTCCGCCGTTGCGGTGAGTACTGCGCCGTAGTTCCGTCTGGTTTTATGCATGCACTTCGGACAGGAGTTTTTTTTGCGGTGCGAGATTCTGTCCGTACTTCTGTTCGCTTTGTCACCTTTTGTGTCCGGAACACGCAGGCCAGGATGGTGAGCCGCTTCGCCAGCCGCCCCTTATGACTCATGATCTTTTGCGGCTTTCGGATTACTTAACCCTGCTCTCCCGTGGTAAAAACATTCACGGCAAGTGTTGTATGGAAATAGAGAGACGCAGAAGCAAACAACCGAAACCACCGCAAAAACCACGAATGGCAGTGCAAAAGAACGTCGCGATCGGTGTGTGATGTGCCTATGTTTATCTTGTATAACTCCATCCTGAACTGTTTCTTCAGATGGCGATGGGAGATGATCAAGAATCGGCAAGATAAATTCATTTCGTTGTACCGTTTTTTTGTGTGTGTGTATTCGTACTCCTTTCCTGCTGATGATGATGGGCCGCGTTTGAAGCGCCGAGTTCTCAGTCATCGGCACATCTTCAATCGTGCCTTCGGTTCGGCACCAACAATCACAGTCCTCTGATGAGCAGTCGACCGTGCGCTAGAACTGTGACGCCATTGGCAACACAGCACGACGGTGTTGATCTAATTTGCTCGCGCGTGTGTTCTAGGTCTCGGCGACAGACATGCGCATCGGTGGACGACCGATCGTTGCAGTTCGTTTGCCCTGCTCCGGCACGTGGTTGGGTAGTGGGTAGTTTTGCGTCGCTGAGGATGTCAAGAGTTCAACAAACCACACGCGTGCTTCGTGACGGGGGAGGGGGGGGGGCGGAGGGAGTTGAGTCACGGCATTAAACTGCTGTCTATTTTTGACGGCGTCATGGATGATGGAATTCCTTGAGCGACGAGAACTGCACTTCACAACCTAATGCTCAGTCAAAAACCAGTCATGATGCGGTCAAAGTCAAAGACTCAAGAGCAGATTCTGTAGATGCTTCGCTCTTCAACCATCCGGAACGTCTATTTCTGGTCATGCACGAAGCATCGCATCCGATGCAAATGGATGCTCAAGACACAACAATCATCTGGTTTTTGGAACATTCGTACGTACGTCTCATTGTGCACGCGTATGATTAATGAGCCATAACTATCATCAGATCCCTCTAAACGCAGCCACATTGTAGCCGAGTTTTTGCAGAGCGCACATATACTTCCCATCGGGTGATTGATAGTTGCTGCTGGTTTTGCGTCCGAATCATAATAATTCCACCCGGCGGGCATTCCGTGATCACTAGGAAACACTTTTTGAAGCATAAAATTCTCATTAACTCACGACTACTGGCAGGGCAGGAAATTATTCTGAAAGATCGTAAACACAACCGGCGGCAGCAGCAATTTCAGCAGCGTAGTGCACTTAGCGTTCCTACGGTGGCTTCAAATTCCAGCCGGGGCGTTAGGGACGCAGGCCCCACAATTACCATAAAGCCTGTGTGTACGTTCCACGAAACCCGGGACCGTAAACCCCCGGGAAAAGCACATTGACACCGCGTTTGCTCAGCTGGAACATGTCTGCTTTCGGAGCGTCGGATTCATTCACCTTGCGAAAGTTCTACTCACCCGAATTGCTCTCATTTTTCTAAACAATCACGGCTGTAGTTGCGTTCCACCGTGTTTCAATGTTTTCTTTTGTTGGTCGTCGAGAGCTTGGGACGGGGCGCAATTAAATGCGTTCTTCACGAGTTTTACTTCAACCCAACCCAACAGTGGGGCTATCGCGTTTGGTTCGATGGCCGGTCTCGGTTCGACCGAGGAATGACCTAATAAAAGAGAAATAACTTTCCTTCGCTTTTACGCAAAAACACGAACCTGAAGGCGAGGGCGTCAGGAGGACAGCCCAGCTCGGGCGAGCGTACTTCCGGTTCGCGGTTCGTGCGCTCGACGCTGGCCAGAGCTAGGCTGATATGCGATCTGTCTCGGACGGTCGGTCTGTCGGTGACCTTCGACTTTTTTTTCCATCTCCCTACTCTTTCTTGCTACCTCTTAAGTTCATCGGGGTGTGCGGATTTTTTTTCGTACGCAATTCAGGCAGATAGTTTGGCTTCCAAAAATTAAAGAAAGTTACACGAGCTCCCCAGCTTCTTGTTCTCTGCAATTCTCTTTTGGGGTTATTTTTTGTCCTGCAAACTTTGAGTCGTCTTTACTTCACTCGACCGCAGCAGCATGGGTACAATCTGGCGACGTTGCTACCGTGTCAGCTACCCCACTTTGCTCTGGTCCACTCCACCGTGAATCCTGGAGACCTGGAACGGTTTGCCAGCGATGCGAGAAGATAATGAACTCATTCTTCTGTGGCTAAAAAAATGAGGGGGGTTTTTATTTTATTTTTTGCATTCCAAATTTCACTCTTTTCGTGAGGCAAGCTGCCGGACGACTGGCGGTAGTTCTGATGCGTAGCAGATATTTCTCGCCCTTGGATTGTGTTTGTGTTGGAATGCTCTCTGAAGGGCTCAGCGGATATAGGAGGAGTTGAAAATATTTCAATTTTTTCACGCTTGGTGGAACGCACTTATAGGAATTCTTGGTTGGTCTTCATGAAACCGAAATTCGTAGAAAGTGTTGGCAGACCGAGTTTCAGCTAAATATTTGAATTAAAAAGCGGGTAAGGCTGTCGAGCCCGAGGTCTGCATGTCAAAATAGCCTGTTTTCTGATTGATGAATGATACTGCCAACGCCTTGAATGAAAGGACAAATCAACCAGCAAACCACACCTTTAAAGAAATTAATTACTATTTTTCGACTTCCAGTTTTGCTACCGTCCAAACAGTTCCTATTACTCTTGAGCTGGTTCAAAAAGGTCCAGCACAAAAAACGGGGCGTAGGTGTTTCCTCAAGGACACTTGGTCGAAGGTTTTGCTTCTATCGATCAAAAACTGATTAAATTCCACGCCACTGTGTAGGTTTGCGAGAGTTCTTAGAGGTCTTGTAGGGACCCTCGAAAGTCCCTCGGTAAAGTGTCTATAAGGTCCTCTCACCATCAAAGCCAACATTGAGCCAAGAACTGTGGCGCACTGATTTGCACTAGAGATATTCGACTTCATTACTAGTCTTTAGCTGACTTCTTGTTGCGTCCGCGTGCGGAATTCTACGGGAGTCTGCAACATAAAAGCGGAACCCACTATTCATTGACCTTCCGGATTGTGCCTCAGCCAACGACACGCGAATTTTTCAAACTAATTCAATTTGATGTCGGCTTTCTGGGTAAATAGCGAGCCTCCGAGAGTAGCACTGCTGTGCTGACCGTCATTAGTCAGCTGTCAACGGTATCGGTTCGAAGCCATCGCGCATTAAGACCGCCTCCGTTGTGTGTCTGCGGAGGTTCGTTCTCTCGGGAGGTCGGATCTATTGAAGCAGTGAATGTTTGCCGCCAGTTCGTACGGTCACTGAGGGACCTTTAGCCGCAAACAGGACATCTTGGCGAAAATA
This sequence comes from Anopheles stephensi, assembly GCF_013141755.1. Classification (NCBI taxonomy): domain Eukaryota; kingdom Metazoa; phylum Arthropoda; class Insecta; order Diptera; family Culicidae; genus Anopheles; species Anopheles stephensi. The sequence continues at coordinate 81,156,569 of NC_050203.1, read as the reverse complement.
GAATTCAATTTAAAGATTTAAAGGCTTCCAGCGACAAATTCTGTCAATCACAACTTCGCTCAGCATGGACAAATCGGACGCGGAGGGGTAGAAGCTTACTGAGCACATCTGGCGATGGTGTCGATCATTCGGTTGGAGATGGACACGAAATGGCCCCAGGGTAGGATGATCAGAATGCGAGTGAGGTTAAGTCGTGGAATGTTTCGTTCCCGAAAAAAAAAACACACACAAGAGAAGCAAAGGATGAGGTGGGAACAACAGCAACATAAACCGATCACGAAATCTTGGGAAGCAATCAAGGTCGATTGAAACCGTGTCTCTTGTTTCGTTCCTCGAGGCTATGAACACGCGTCGCGCCCTGTTGCGGGAGTCTTTTGGGATCCGGATCTCCGTCCACCATCGTTTCTGCGATGTTCACGGGGAAGAAGCAGAGGTTTTTTTCGTAAATTAAAATACCGCTACTGCTACTCTGGTCAGGGTTTTGGCTACATTGATTTAGGAATTTCGGTGGGACCTTGTGTTGATTATTAATGATTGCTGTAGATTGCTTGCGAATCATAGCTTTTTAAAAGAGCAAACATTTGGCAAGGAACAACAAGAAAATGACGACTCAGGGTAGCTTATCATGAGAATCATCCATTTTAATCGATCTTAAGCTGAAAGCACCGTTGTTTTGTGGAGAGCAAAAAATCTGTTCTATCGAATCTTCTAGACAAACTGGTGAGCAAAAGATAATCAATGATAGATGTCTGTAAGAGCATTACTTTGGAGAAGACTCCATGTTGTTTATCCAGGAATAATTGTGCATTTAAAATGACTCCAAATCTCAACATAATTACTAACCAGTCCAGTGTGCTTTACCTGTGATACTCAAGACTTCAGGTTCAACTTTAGCTTTCATTTTCATTCCAACCGTGCCTGGGCTCGATCTCGACCTGTTTGGATCTAATTCTACGAATCGTCTCTCATCAGCAATGTGAGAAAAATGCGATCAACCAGACACAATCAATTGCGCACACTGGATGCATCAACAGCATCAGCAGTAGTAGGCCTTGCATAGGTGCGGCTCGACCTTTTTCGCTTTCGCCGTACAAACGAACTCAACTCGCCCGGTGCGTGTCGTTCGTACAGGAATAACCACTTTTGCTTGCGCGTGACTTTATTTAGTCAAACGACGTTGAAACAATAATGTCAACTCCTCCGGGTGTTCTTCGCTACCCGCACGTCGTGTGCACGCTTGTTTCGCTGTTTTTCATTTCTCATTCCCGCTTTTCCATAACGATCGCAACCAGTTTTCCACGGTCTCTTTCTCGCTCCCGTTGGGCATTTACTAACGCTAAGGGACAACGGGTCAGTATGTGAAAACTGCGTCCGATACGTTGGCAAAACCCGTTGGCCAACATCGATACCGGATGAGATTGGTTCGATGAGGTCGTGTGTTGAAGAAGTGTTTGCTAATTCTTGCATCCGTCTAGTTATATCGTTTTTGGATAAACCCTATCATCACGATTAGTAAAACCCTCACCTCGAATGATGTAACGAATTGCAACTTACTTCGAATAGGTCACGATTTGACTCCTAATTCCTTAATAATAGTAACCGTCCTAAATGACTTCGCTCCAAATGCCCACAACAAAGTCGATAGGCGATAGCACACCACGCAGACATTTCCACTATATTTTAAACACTTTCACCAACACCTTCGCGAGGCTGACTAACGGCCTCGGATAGCTCGGAAGCGTCGGCACTTCCATTAGTCAAACGGTGTCATTTGAACGCCCGCACATCACCAACGCTTATGCCAATAAAATCAAGTTTTATTGGTTACTTTGTTGGTAAACTTTGGGACAAATCAATTTGCTGCTTCTCCAAACCTCCACACGTTGGTGGCGCATTGCGTGTCTCGGTGATGTGTCTGTCCATAAGCCCTTGGTGAAGAGAAAATGTGGCGAAATCAACACGCCCGATACGTGCAACAGCGAAGAAGATCCGCTTAGTATTCTTGCCGTGAATACGGTCCCCATCACAGACGAACCGGAAGGTCCGGTTTTCTCTGGGAACGTACGACCGGTTCCGTCTGTGTTTGTTGTGGAAATTGTGGAGGTTATCGACAAGGGTTGAGGCTCATTTTCATACGCGCTCGATACAACTTACTTTAGATGCGCGCGCGCTGATCAGTATGGTGATGAGCACTTGAACCTTGTAAGAAGTTGTAGTTGTGCCGCGGATACTTCTTGAAATCTTCATCCATCTTTCACGCGTGAAAGGCGTAATTCTTCACAACTAGACGCCCGCAATGGACCGCCAGTCTGGAATGCGGACCCGAGCAAACCGTATCGACATTCTGCGCGTCGTCTGCATCCATCGATCACTAGTCGCCAATCGCACTGGCTTGCCTGTGGATGCTCGGTAGACCACGCCGATGGGACCTGAACGATGCCTGCAAGTGATCTTGAACTGCACGACACACTGATCGACCGATCAGGTTTTGTAGCCGACGGCATAAATCCCATCACCGGCAATGTCGTTCCGGACCACTCCACCACTCTCGCGCTCGTCCAATGCTACGTTCGATCGAGTATGATTTATGTGAGATCAGCGACAGTCCGATCGCAATCATCGGTCACCAAAGCGATCGCGCGATAATGCCGCTAGGTTGTGGCTGGCTGTCGCCATCGTCACACACCGCCAACCGTGGTGGGGCTCCATCAAATGGCGCACGGTAAATGAGATCAGATTAACGATTTCAACGCCACCGTCGCAGCGCTATACAGCGAACCGGACCACGTGAGACCCCATCAGCCTAGGTGTAGTGAGCCGACGTCGGCGAGAGATGAATTCTCAGTGTCCCTCCCCCGTTTGGCGATGGTCTGTGCGAACTCTATTGATCTAAGATTTGCTGCGCCGGTATCGGCACGAATCAGTTGGCCGGTAAAGGCCACACTCCACACCGGCAATCCTTCGCAAAAGGCTTGGTAGTAGTAATGGGTAGCATATTGGTCCGCCGCCCCATGAACAAACAAAACCTCGATATCCAGAGTAGGCGATCGGCTTTTTAAAATTAGATTTCGTAATGTAGCAAATTGTTCGTCGCGGCTTTCAGCCGTTCGTCGGGGTGTGTCCCGGTACCGGGTACGGAATTCGCACAGCAGTTTTTATTTGGAGTTTGGAAGTCAATCATGGTGCGCCGTGTTGCCTAATGTGCCCGCATGCACTACGCAGCGTACCGTGGTCATGTGGATAGGGCCGACATTCGGTATATTTATATTGATTTGTCAGAGCGACAGAAACATGTGACTCTTGGTGTTCACCAGCTCCACAGGATGTTGTCAAAGAAGACAAACAATCGTTCATTAATATCGCGCCACTCGCGGTAAGTCAAAACCCGGGGAGGCAACCTCCAAAAAGAATGCTTTACTTTTGAAGTGATCGTTGGCAGATGCCTTGACTTATGGACTTATGGATGCTGGAGCTCTGTCGCTCGGTCTCACCGCACTGCTCCACTGCTAGACGACCTTGAAGGACCTTAAAACATCTCGGGCACCTGTTGTGTGCAGCCGCCGCCGCCGCCACCTCTACTACACCGTATCCGTAAAAAGGTATCACATGAAAAAGTGAATGTTCCACATTCTTCCGAATACTTGCCGTAGCTAGCGAAGGCTGGCAAATAAAACACGCACAACGCTTACCTTTGTGTCGTGAGCGGCATTGCAGTTGCTGGGATGCGATGTACGTTGCAGCTGTACAATCGGCTGTAGAACGGGAGTGTGGCTTGTCTGTGCGTTCTGTTTCCATCTGTCACCACATTTTTGTCAATGTCGAGTCCAGTAACGGATTCTGTACGGCTGGAATGTGGCGTGACGGAATTGATATCTGTTTGCAAAATGGTGAGCCATTTTGTTGGGGATTTACTCACAAGCAAGATGGCTGTTCGTCATTTCAAAGGGATCCCTCATTTTGCTTTTTAGGAACGAAGTCTCGTAATCTGCAACTGTTTGACACTTGAACGCCTCTTTTCGCTTTAAAATTTGAGAAATTTTTGTGTTGACGGGTTTCAATTGGATTCAAGTGTATAATTATTGGTCATTGACAAAACGGGCGTCCAGCTGTCAATTTTGATGGCCAAGATGGCCAAGTAGGACATTGAAACGAGATCTTATTCCTAACCAAAACTAGAGAGATCCTCCGGTACCCTTTGACCTTTCTGGTGGTTACTCCGTCTTTTGACAGTTGTGTTTGTTTACATCGCGCTCGCGCCATAGCTTACTTCAAATGTCAACTGTACGCCCCATTCCCAAACAATAGATCGTCGAACGGAGCATCAATTGAATTTTCACTTACAATTCCGTACAGGGTTTACTTGCCGGGGGTTTTTCATTTTGTTTTGCTCTCCCAATTGTTACTCAATTGTTGATCGATTCGATTATGCGATGAAAGATAATGAAATGACGGGCGGTAAAAAAAAAGCGGACCAATTCAATCCACACCAAAACCCACCGTAAAATGTGCTTGCCTCGAACGCAAGTTGTGGTAGTGGTGGCACCTTAAAAAATGCCACGATTTGATCTATTTCTCTGTTTAGTGTGGTTTTTTTCCTCGCTCTTTCGATGGGTTTTGCCCTCATTGCATTGCGCCTTCCATTCAAATAGGCTAATACAGCGATTGTTGAATCGGTGTAGCAAATCGTTAATTCAATTCTTTCACCAATATAGAAAAAAGCAACCCCGCACACACTACAATGCAATTGGATGTTTAAGGGGGCACGATCGCAAATGGGACGAAGCATGTTCTTCATTATTGTGGCGGCTGCATCTCGAATGTTTGCTCAAATCCACTTACACAACTTGATAGGTGTTTTAGCCGGTTTTTTGTTTCTATTTACGATGTAGCACAGTTTAACCTTAAAGTTCAATTGGTGCAACATTAGTCGCTTCGGCGGCTGTAATCGCTGTGTTGTATATTTTTCGCAATAAACAGTTTATGCTGCGAAAACATCGAACCTGACGCTTCCCGATCGATGTTAACATCATTAAACATACACACAAAAGAGAACAAAAAGCACCACCTCGAAACCACCAAAACATCGATCGATTTCAACGGTGAAATAAAAAATGTTAATTTTATTGCAGTTTTTGCGTTGCAAATTAAACGTGTTTCTCGCGTTCGGTTGCCGCTTATCACAGGAAGTGTTACACAATGTGGAAAATGTTTTTTTTTCTGTGCCTTGTTGTTGTATCGCACAGCTCATTCACCTCTCAGTTTTTTGGTTAAGAAACTATCGAAATGATGCGCCTTTAAATGCACCGAAGCGTGCTATTTCTTCGCGCGCTTGCCGAAAAATGTTATTCGTTGCGTACACCGAAGTCGGAATCGCAGCACCGAAACTGTTTTGCCACACATTTTCCGGAATGCATTGCATTGCACTTTCCCCCCATTACTACCGGCTGCAGTACGTGCGGTGCAGCCCAAGAACGATGCAAAGGAAAGTTGTTTTGCGATTTATTTTCTATACCGGGCACACACCGCAAAACGCCCGACGATTGCGCTAATTGTATCAAATGCCTTAAACGATCTAACACTCGGCCGGGCTCGGTTTCTTTTCCACCGGTGTGTGTGTGCGGCACATTTTTCCGCCTACCAGCCGGTTGATTTCTATTTTTCCCTACCAGCCTAACAGAGCGCTCTCTCGTGCACACACACACGCACGTACCAGAGTATGTGGCGGGAATGATGTTCCGTTTATCGCGGCGGCAGTTTTGTGCAGCCGTCGTGTGCAGTAAAATGGGTTCATTTTTCTATTTGTTTAGCCTAAACGGCACAAAAGATTCCAACATTGCACGGTAAATAGTGTGTGGGAATGTGTGGTAAACACGCACAGAAAAGGGAATTTTCCTTTCGGTCGGTTGGTTTTCTTTTTGCGTTGGGGATTCATTCGAATCGGTTCCGCGGCGAGAGTGTGGCGAGTGTGGATGCTGAAAGTGGAACACACCAAGGTCGTCTGTGTGGCCGGAGATAAACCGGGCTAAAGCACGATCGCATGCTTTATTTATCGGCCAATAGCGTTCAAAGCCGTGAGTGACCGTGTGGCTCAATGGTATCGGTGCTGGCCTTTCACACGGCTGGACCGAGTATCAAATCCCGTATCGAGGCTAACATTTCTGTGTACGAGAATGAGTTTGCAGTTATTGGAAAATATAAGGAAAAATAGTCAGAAAATAAATGGAAGACCGTCAAGATTTTCCAAGGTGTGTATATATGAATAAAGAGAAGAAGTTTTCTCAGATCTATGGTACGGAAGAGGATTCAAAATTGGAACTTGTTATTATTATTAGCCCTTTTTTGAACAATTTCTTTAGGAAAATTTTACTTTAAAAAAATCAAATTACCAAAACCTCATAAATCAGATTTAGCCTAGCTGAGCATCACTTGTTTTCCAAAAGAATTTCCCTCAGCAAGATCGGCTCTTTTCAATAGACAATTTCTCCGGTTTCTCTCCACTCGACCAATATTGTTTGTCCCAAGTGTAGGTCAACACTGCATGTGTCTGGCATATTTGCACCGCCGTGGGAAAATCAGTTCGGTTCGGCTTCTTCGGCCGACACAGTATGAGTTCAGGTCAAAACCATCATCCCTCTTTCAAGCTGGTGATAAGTGACCAAATGCTCCAAAATGTACCAATTGCTAGCTCTAAGCCGGGAAGCTCGGCACCATCGGAACGAAACTTCCTAAAATGCATACTGCTGTCGGCGACCAATCAACTAGCTCGGGAGATAATTTTCCCTACCAACCGTTGAAGATCATTTTCTAAAGCCAAAGCGAGTGCTTCTCCCTATGTAAGGAGCGTGTTGTAGCTCCGAAGGAAACCCGAAAACAAGTTTCATGGCGTTTATTGGTACGTGCACGCTCCCACGAGCTAGTTCGCTTTTGCTTCCCTCTCAGTTTCGATTGACCACAACACGGCAGGGTCTCCAGAAGCATAAAATCATGCCTTCCCGAACACACGTGGGGGGGGAAGCTGATCGGTTGCTTTTATTATTCACCTGCGCATGAAGGGTTGCTTTCGGTGAGGTGTCGTGTGTAGCATAAACCCATACGCGCACCGCTTTCGATTTTGTTCCCGCTGTCCATGCGCACAGCTTGGTTGCCCTCTTTTTACCACAGCCTTTATCTTTTAGTTGTTTGTCGAAAAAAAAACAGCAAATCGACGGTTGCAACATATTCACCCGGTTGGCAACCTCGCGATCGTGTGTGTGTGCGCGCGATCTAGTGAATTTAATTAATTCAGTCATTACACCCGTTTTTGGCAGCTGCCAAAATGCTGCGTGCTTCGATGGTTTTGTGTGTGAACCGTGTGTGTGTAAACCCGGCTCAAAATGGATTCAACTCACCCTCCAACCCACCCCAGGAGGGTTGGTTACGGTTCACCGAAAAACTGGCCATTATTTTAACAGGTTCGTTGCAGCAATGAGACACACCAAGTCAATAAGGTGTCCATATGCGTACCACCGGCTCACATAGGACATCGAATCACACAACACCGATGGCACAGTTTTTATGGGTGCACGGTTTTTGGAAATTGGGTGGGAAAATCGAATCCGTAATCGAGGGGGGGTTTTCCTATTCGGCCGGTTGGCCTCTTTACATTTATTGAGCCGCAAATGTTTTGACGGTCTGTTGCCATCAGGAAATTAATCACCCGTATAAACTTTTCGGTTCTGGGGTTTTGGCTAATTTCGGTAACATTTTTTATAATGAATTGATGCAAGAAATGAAAATAATACGACTTGTCGTCATGTTTTGCATTCATTGGTATTATACAGTGTGTTACATAAATTTAAGAGCATTTATATTTGTAAGAAAATTTTACAAAACTAAAAAACGACATCGGTCATTGGTCAACTTTGAATGATTAGCAAAGCAATATTTTTGGATTCTATGTAATGTACTTCAATACTTTACGTTTAAGTTTTGTGTAATAAAAAATGCAAGTGCTCTTATAGTTATGTTTTATACTGTAAAGGCATACCGAAGAAAGATATGAAGAGCAATATTGTTGCCTTTTCATAAGAACAATTCTATAAAATGAAATTAATTGAAAACTATTCCACTTTTAATACGGAGATAGAAGAATCCATTAAACAAGCCTGGAAGTCAATGCTCATTTCCGCTTGGCCTGTTTTCAAAACGATATCAAGTGCTAGAATTCAACTTTACAACAGAACACCACTAGCTGAACTATAAACAGGAGCGCCCCTAGGTATATTTACACCACCGGGCCTTTCGTTAGCTCCCTGGCGCCAAACCAAACCTGAAAAGTGTGAAGTCAAAGAAGGAAAGCTAGCACCTCATCCACACTAACACTCTTTCGATAGAATTTTTCCCCGTGTTTTTTGTAACTCTTTTGTTACCAGTTGTTGTATGTTCCCGGGGTTTTCTCTTCTCCAACGCCGTTTCAACTATGGGTGGTAGTTATGATAACAAAAGGGCGACAATTAACCTCCGTACAGGCGTTGCTTGTGCACCAAGAATGTCCCACTTTTGGTGGTCCGGAACCGCCAAAGAATGGTAGAACAAATTTCACGCACAGGTGCAGCCCGATTATTAAGCACGTCAAATAATACGGGTCACCCGGTGGTTGGCACCCCTCAGCTTGAGTCCTCTGCTGCTACAACGGTATCAACGGTGAAGGAAGGTGTTTTGTTAATAGAATAAAGAGAATGAGTAAACTGTTTATTTTGAGTCGTCAAGCGACAGGGTTTGGACGGTTCTCCCGGCTTTGGAAGGAATGTCTATTTTTGGGAAGAGTTGTGGCGCCTAATGGCGCTTTTTTGGAGGTGCTTGTCTTGTGTGTATAAGGTGTTGATTTGATGATTATACAAGAAACCGGTAGAGCTTGTGCAAGGGAATTATCAAATACAAGCGCTTCCGTCTCATGTTTATTAATACGAGAAGGCGCTTCGCGTGCTAACTGATTCGAGCTGCATTCCAGCATCCATAACATCAACTTTGTGTGCGCTTTTCTGGCGTGTTAGAACTGGCCGCGTCCGATGACACCACACCTTCTTTAGTACACAAATAACTCATTCACTGACATCACGCGAAGGTTAGGTAAGACTGTTGGAGCAGTCAGAAGTACTGGGGCTTGTCCGTAAACAGTGTCGTTTAATTTCTTCCTAAACTCATCCCTTATCAGCATCGTGGTGGGGTTTGAATTATCTTGCCTGGGGAGAGCTTTGTCATACGTCAAACAAGTTCCCTGTTCTATTAGACCTGTGGTTTATTGCTCGCTTGGTGGTCGATAAACTTTCCGCTGTATCGTAGGCGCTTGTTTACTGATATTAGCTCACATACTAATTGAGGGAGTAAATCATGCTTAAAATAGACTTGTTTACCCCTCAATAGTACATGACAGAGAAAGAGATCTTCGTCAAATTTGAAACGAATTTGATTTTGGAGACATAATAACAACTTTGATTACTTGTGTGATAAAAGAAACACACGCAGCGCCCTCTGCCAGATTCCCTCGGTACTACAATGACAGCTAAGTATGCTCTAATAATTTCGACGGTGATGTTTACGATTTAATGTCCAACAGATGGTTACGTGAGTGGTGAAAATCACTCGTTGAGTAACAACCCTTAATTTCTATCTGGGCTGGTGAATCTTTCTGATCGGAATCAACTAAACTGTATAGCGCTAATTGTGTTTTGAACCACTTACGGTGACATCTCACCATCTCACCATTGTTATGTGATTAACGAGACCCCAGAAAAGGGGAGTTTTGCTGCTGTAACTTGTTTTCTGAACACATTTTTTTCATTAAAAATTAGAGAAATTAAAGTTCATTTATCTGAAGGAAAAACGTGGTACCGCGTTAATGTGCGTGTAAATTGTCACCTTCAGGAAAGTGACAGCGTGAGGCTGTGCACACTTCCCAAAATGATTCCACATAATGTACTCCATTTGTCCATTCATTCGTCATTCCGGGAAGTTTTTTTTCTCACCTTTCCGGAGCACCTTTCAACGCCCTGTATTTTCCACGACAAGGTTCAGCTGCGTTCACGCATAGCAAAACAAAGCTTTATCGCGATGAAAATGCCAACCAGCGTTGCGTTCCATGTTTGACCGTCCATTTGTTCTTCTGCAAAGGTGTGTAGGATAATGGTATTGTTATTTTCGCGAGACTTTCTTATCCGTGCCAAATCATACCAAGCGCGGGCTGCTAACTTGGGTGGGTGTCAGGGCGGAAAAAAATGCAACCTCCCCAATCCCACACCCTTCACGTGCATTATGGCACACCGAACCAGCTTAAGAAACAAACCACCTTGGATATCGTTTTCCTTTGAATGGAAATTTTCATGCACTTTCTTACGCAGCAAATTACATTGAAAAAAAAAAACGGAAATTGTGTGCCCTTTTTTTCTCCTCATTCTTCTCGTTTTCCACTTAACCTTTTGCTATTGTGATGATGCGTTTTTTTTTGTAATCAGGGAGGGGAAGATTGGTTACAATGGCACTTCTTTAGCGGCTTCGGTGATTTATCCGACACCACAGTACCGGAACAGCACCGGGTACGGCTCGATGCGCATCTTATTTGGAAGGTTTTCGTGCCCCCGCAGAAGTGACAACTTCCATCAAACTGCAGTGCAATAGTGGTGGAGAAATGTCTTATCATCTGAACCGACAGAGGTACGGTAAACATCAAACTCCACCACACGACGGGTGTGTAGGCTCCATTATAGAGCTTCGTCCACGGCCGAAAGGCACCAACTTTCCTCTTGCGAGAAGGCGTCTTTAGTGTCTGTGGTTGTGGCACTAAAACCAGGCGCCAAAGTTGAATCTTCTTCGGACGAAAAAGCCGCATAAAACTGGGGAGAGAAAAAAAAAGAGGAAGACACAAAATGATAAATTCAATCCAACCGCAAGAGGTGTGATGGGTTTGAAGTAACAAAACAACACACCATCATCAGCGCCGCCATCCAACGCCGAGCGAAGGCGAAACGAGTTGATAGTGGGAAAACAATATAATCAGATGTAAATCATGGCGTGTGTGAGTGGCGGCGGTGGCGAGACCTAGACACCTCGATCCGGCTAGCGCTGCTGTCGCCTGTCGGTCGGCAAGGGCACCCCGAAACATACCAAGCTGCTGGAGATGAGTTGGTGAAAAATTGCGTAACATCCTCTTTCGGTTTTTTCGGACCAGGGGTTTTTTTTCTAAGACTTCAAATCTTCCTCCGGACCTCCGGACCGGAAGTTCAGGCTCACGATGCTGTGTGAGTGTTTGGTCGGCGTGTTCCTGTCGCATAAGGTCTCCCTCCAAGGGGACTTTATTGTTGTTGTTCACTAGTTGTTTCGAATTCCAATTCGCAATCGATCGATCGAGGATGGGTCGGAGTAAAATGCAAATATTTTATTTAATTAATTCCGCTTAAGCAAACGGTGCTGCTTTCCAGTGTTTTTTTAAATTAGCAAATGTAAATCATTATAGGTGAAATGTTAGCACCGATAAGCATGTGATGAGATGGTCTCATTTCTTCACATTGGCTCAAACATTCCTGTTTGACATTTGAACGGCTACCGAGCTGTCCGATTTGCAAGCGCCATCTATGAGCAATAGCATGAACTATAAAATATTGCTTAGGTGAGCGACTGTGGGGACTCGGGAATTGGATTTTTTTTCATTATCTTAACGCTCACCCCATGGGTCATAAATGAATGTGCGAATTGTATCAACGGCTTGCAGGCCGAGCATCGCCACAAAGCGGTTTAATTTCGAGATTGATGGAAAAAGTTTTCTGATGAAGCGATTGTATCAAAACAACAGGCCGCTCCCCACACTCCTGATCACACCATATGGTACGATAGTATTAATCTGATCGTTTTTCCTCCCCTTCTTTTTTCCCTTTGCAGGTAAGTTCAACCATAAAACACATCGGTGCGAGATCACAAAACTGTCCTACCAATCCGCCAGTGTGCCCCCGCGGGAGAAGAAGATTGCTATCTGGCTCGGCTGGAGGTCAGCTAACGGATAGGTTCGCGCATTGGCTAGCACCCCGTTTACCTGGACCCGGGGTGAAAGGGTAATCGACTAAACGGACATCGCGTATCGGTTTCTGACGGAACGGGCCTGGCTGCCGGGGAGAAGGTCTAAACCAGCCTCCCGGATATCCATCTAATCTTGAGCCTCCGACGCAATTAAATGCTGACAATCAAATTACTGAACGATTTGCCCCGAAGGAGGTCAACGCGTTGATGGAAATGATAGTGATCGCGCTGGCGGTGATGATGATGATGGATAATTTTGATACTTCCCACTGTATGGTCGAACCGAGGATAAGACAAGCCATATTTCTGCTATTTATTGCAAAACAATCGTTTAATCCGATCTGTCTCTCGTGGTGGAAGAAAAGCCTTCTAATGAGCCTGTTCTCTTTGGGGTCTTTCTTCGTTCTTTGAGATAATAGACACTCCGAGACCTCCGTTAGAAATCCATGAAAATCATCCAAAATCATCATCTCAGAACTTTTTTTTTTGTGGAGATTCGTACTAATCTAATGAAGCTAATTAGGGGCGCCTTTCAAGGGGAAAAATTCTCCAGAGCAGCATCAACCTGCAGAGATCAGCTGATCAGTCGGGGTTTGCCTTCAAATAAAACGGTTCTTACACGGTTCCCTCTCGACTCGGTCCGTTAGTACGGGATCAGCTCACCGGGACAGAGGAAGATCACCATTTAAAAGCGACTACCGCTTCTAACAGATGAATCGAATTTCATGTGTGTGTGTGTGTCTCCGTCGTGATTGAGCAGTGTGTTGGCTGGGAAGCGTTTCGGATTATTAGCTGCTACGGTTCCGGCCAACGCCGACAGTGCAAGGTCGCAGCGGGAAGCCATCGGACACGATCAGACACGAGAACATTCTGTCTGTTTTGGAGAAATTAAGCAATACCGAGGGGAGTTTTGGTATTTTTGATTTGCTGGAAGCAGCATAAACGGGAAGAGAGCGATAAACGTTTGCCTCTTTGAAGATTGGAATTGGAAGAGCTTGAGAGATATCTTCAACAAGAACCCTCCAAGTTCTTCACACGTGGATCATAAATGTGCCGTTCCGATTAAACGATCCAATGATTACTACTCCAGTAGTCTCGAAGGAAATGATGTAGAATTAAAGTCTCCCCCTCCCCATGGGCCGCGCATCTAGACTCGGCTTTCGTAGACACCGGGAATGAGATAATCCACGTCCACAACATCAAATTGACATCTCTTTCTAATGACGCGCGCCGGAATCGCACAACGCTCAGCTCGCCCGATGACAGCCGCATGATTTGATGCGGAGGACCGTTTGTTTTATGACTTTTTAATGGGCTAATGGAGAAGCTCACCGATTGTGGTTAGCTGAAGGCCGGGAGTCACACGATTTGGTCCGTACGTTTGATACGTTTCCCCAGGGAAAACGGTTCTTTTCGCCAAAACTCGGTTGATTAGTTGCGGACAGCTGAACTGGGCTGATGAGTTGACGTCACATTTAATCGACATGTTTCTGCGATAAGACATTAACCTTAAGCCATCGGGAGTTTTTTTTTGTTCATTCGTATCATGTTGCACAAGAAATATTCGCGTAATGTTTGTTAAATCATTTGGAACCTCTGCGTGTTTTGGCTGGTGTAGGTTTTTGCATCCGCGTAGCGAACTGCGAAGTCGAGGAATCTTCGTGGTGGTTGCGTGCTACACCAGGCCAACCGTACGGATCACGGAATCAGTACGGTGAAAGATGTTTTAATTAAATATGACCTTTCTGGAGTCGTTTTTCTTTTCGGTGGAACGGGTTGCAAGTTGTTTGAAGGTTACAAATTCGTTTCTAACAAGCCACCAACCCTTCTGTCCATCCTGTGGTAATGTTTTGGCGTACATAAATCGAGTGGGAGAATTATTTCCATTCCCGGTTTGTTTTTTTTCGTGACAAACGTGAAATTTATACCTCTTTCGTGTGGCTGGCAAACAGGTTTTCACGCCGCGCCGTGTTTGTTTGTGGCATTCCAAGGCTTCAGCTTGCCTGGTTCGGTGAGATATACGACAAAACTGAAAGGACAACAGATTTATTTTATGCTTCACCTGCACGCACGCGCAAATTCAGCTCCACCCAGGCTCTCTCGGTCCGGAGTTGTTAATCGTTGCCCATGTGAAATATGAAAAGAACAGCGCGAAAGAGAACTTTCGTTCGAACGTCCAACGTCCTTCAAAGAGCTTCCAAAAGCGTATACTTTCACTCCATTTCTTTTGTGTGTCTGCTTCACCACCGCCGGATTGGGATTGGGTTCAAAAGTAATGCAGAGTACGGGTGTCTGTCCGGTTGTGATATCCTTTGGCGCAAAATATTTCATAATCCATTCCAATTACACTTTCATGCACTTAGCCTGATGTACCCCATTTCACGCCCTAACGAACCGGAATCGGGTGGACGTTCGCCACCGATCCGGAACAGTCCCGTCTGGCACTGTCTGCCCTTTGGCCGTCGTTACTCGCGTCGAAGGTTGACGGCGCGAACATAGCTTTTCGGGCTCGCCAAGCATTTGGTTGCGCAACGGACGAGCGACACAACCGGAGAGGAAGCATTGGAAGACGCCAAGCTGACGACGGTGTTCGTTAACATGATGGAGGAGGATACATTATTCCCGTATCGTCGACCTTCCGAACGGGGGGTTTAATAGTTTCCCCCGTTGTAGTAGTAGTAGGACGGGTTGTGTTTATTTATGTAGTTGTGATTGGTTTCGTTCCGGATTAGGGATATCCTTCGATTACGTTCTGGACTCAAACCTTGACGATCGGCAAAAGGCGTTATGGCGGGTGGCGAAATCGATGTAGATCGTGACATACGATTATTTACGGATGTTGTTGAGCACGGAGGCGTTGGGAAACATTGATTGTGTTCAGCTTTGAAGCTGATTGTCAGCTGCAATAGCTATGGTGGGTTTTATTTATTGTATGAGCCTGGTTAACTTACTTCAATCCTATTTTAGTTATATTTCAATTTAAATCTATTTTCACTTACATTATCCTCTCTTTTTAACTGCTCGTTAGCAATTCGCGTTCGCCATAACCCAGTCATTGAACCACATTTAAATGTCCGCACGGTCCTCGCTTAAATCGGAACTCACGATTCGATTAGCTGTAAACAAACGATCCATCCGATCGCGATCTCAGCCGTCACTTTACCATCGTCTTGCTGGACCGTAAATCATTCCGAAATGCTTCGGAATGCGGCCGGAGTCGATGTTATTACAAATTTAACACTTCCGTTCCCGTGTTCGGAACGAGAGGGAGAAATTCGGATCTCGGACGAGTTTGTGTCTTCGTACCGGAAGAACGGTCGAGAGAGACAGACCGAAAAGCAACTAAAACGTCGGACCGCGGGCGGGAAAACAAACGGAAAAGAGACATTTTAATACGATCGATCGACAAACGTTTCGATCGTTCGATCGATTTCCTGCTCTCAGGTGTGACTTGGAGGGTTTTTCTTTTCTCCTTTGGTCCACGATAGCCAAGGTGATGAGCGATTGATCAGTGAGGTAAGATATGGTCAAGATAATCACCCAGCTTGATGCAGATTAGTTTGACGATTGTTGTGTTGATATTGGGGTAAACAGTGTGGACTTGCTGTGGCACATGAAATATTGGAAGAAAGCTCAGCTTCCTCGACAGATCGGCAATAGATAGTTATCTAATTAATTTAACTGTCATGTTAGTATGCCTTTTCTACTGATCGCGTCATTTGCATACTGTGAGTAATGTTTTGTTTCTGTAGCTCATTTGATCGTTTTGTGTTGAAGAAGTTACGTTTGCCTAGAAGGTAGATTAATCGATCCATTAAACCTGACAAGATGTTGACGCTCTCTTACTCGTTCTCTCTGTGTTCCGCTAGCTAAACGATGATTGATTCAAACGCATTAACCGAGTGAAGATACTGATCAGACACTCTGTATCTCGTGCAAATCACTGAGAAAAACCTTGAAGCGAAGCGCCTGATGCATCGCGGTTTGATTGGTGAGCGTTAGCCTCTCTTTAGGCGCTTTGCATCCACGGTCACGGCACCAAGAGATATTCTGAGATCTCACCACTTCTGAGAGCTTTAGCTTCTCACCACTATGTAGCGCATCATTTTTGTATCAAGTATGTCAAAGGTCACCCAGCTCACAGTGCACTCTTATGCAATGGAGAATCAAGACCTCTCCGATACTTAACTAGCGAATTTAAAAGCATCTTATCACTACGTACGTACGATAGTAGAGAGTTTATCATGACCTCCGAGTGTTTGTTTTCGAGACCTTTCACCAAATCGCTTTAGCTTCCCATGAGGCCTCCCGCAAGTCCATCATAAATAACGCAAAGTACTCATCTCCACCAGCAAAACAAACAAAACATAAACGGAACGAGAAATTAAACACTTTACCGGGTTGCTACCCGACGACGATAAAAAAGGGTTGCACATAAATTCACCAATAAACCGGAGGACAAATGGGAGGCTCACTGTTAGCGGGCGAGAGCCACCGGAGCCTCACCAGGTTTCCCAGGTGTTTGAAAATGAAGATGAGGTTGTTGTTGCTTGATCATAAACTTAACGGGCATTACCACAACTAATTGCTGTTACTTCATCGATTGCCGAAATCCAGTTTTCCTACATTCCGATGAAAGTAAAATCACACCGCGCGAGAGAGGGACAGCGTTGGGACGGAAATTTGGAGCCGCGACCGCGGGGATGGATGACAAAACCGGCCTCAGATTGCCACGCTGAATTCAAACTGGTGTGGTTCGAATCGTCGTCGTCGAGCACAACTTTCTTCACGAAAGAAAGGAAAGAGGAGGACACCTCGTGCCCTCGCGTGTGTGTGTGTGTTTGTATGTGAGGTCCACCCCACTTATCTCTTTCGGCTTTATTTAAGCTACTCTTTTCCCTCGACGCGTGATATGGCGAGAAATTATGTGCAAGCAGGGTTGCCTGCTTTTGCAGTTCGGAACATCTAAAAGCTTGCCCCCGAAGCGAACGAAAAAAAAAAGGCACCAAAATCGGCTTATATGGAGAGAAGAGCGAGACACCTTTCCTAACGAACGAGCACGACAGGCGGAACTGTGCGGTTTTGCTGCAGTGAAACATAAAACTGCAACCGGCCAGAAGCGCGCCATGGAACCACCTAAAGTGACGGGTTACAAAAGTGGCTCCGGCCATGCAAAAGTCAGGCAACAGGTTGCCGCTTGCTGTGCGTGTGTGTGTGTGTGAGGAGGCTCTCCAGAGGGTTTCCCGGCTCGAACGGCTCGAACGGAAGGTAAGAAGGTGGCCATCTTTCCGGCTCGATCAAGTTTGGGAGTTACCGCTTGTGGAAGGTGAACGCCGCAGGTTATGAACGCTGTAAACAAGATTGGTGGAGACCCGCTCGGTAATAACCGGGTGTCCGGAGGCATCGCACCAACCAGCTGATATGATGATGAGGAGTCGCCCCCGGGGCCTAAACGCGCATGATGCAGCAGAAACCTGTTTAGGATTAGGCGGAGGCAGCAGCAGTGTGATCGGATCGGCAAGCCGTTGTCCAAGACAAATCTCCCCCGGTGGAAGGTACTATTTTTTTGCCCACGATCTTCCACGTGCAACATACTCCTCCCGATGGCCAACACACCTCCCGATGGGTTTGAATGAAACCTGAGCTCACCACACGGTGTACGCGTGTAGTAATAATCCTTCTGTGCAGATTGATCACAAGAGGACATTGGGGAGACTTGTCCGCGATCATGGCACATGCGACACATCCGCAGCCGTACAAAAGGCGCCACGCTAACCAGAGGACTCAGTAAGCGTACCCTCGGGCGATCGGGTGAAAATGAAACAACAACAACAACAAAAAACCCTCCCATCGAAAAGTGGGAGTTTTGGAGGTGAAATTATAATTTCACTTTAATTATAGTTTTACGTGCTGGGTGCCTGTCGCGCGCACACCACAGGGTGTTGTTTTATTACACGCAGCACACAAGTGGTCTTTCCCTTCCTACAAGGTTGTCTGCTTGCTGGTGGTGCTTTCAAACGCTTTTGTTGGTGAAAATTGAATCAAAAAGCACTTCTTGAAGGTGGACGTGTTCCAGCAGAAGCAAGAAAAAAAGGAGCATCGCCCAAAGGACTTTGCGTTGCACGGTAGCCTTGCGTATCGGGATCCAAAATTGCACGGTCCCCTAATCTGATCCGCTGTTTGAGAAAGCGAATTAGCCGTCTGGCTGGTCGATCTGCTGGAATCACCTGTGCCCAATCGGTAAACACATACGAAGCAGACAAGCGAACTTTGGGGAGAAAATGGAGCTCGTACGGCTGAGGACCTGCAGGGCATAGTTTATCAGAGTGTGGCAATTAATATATTATTATGCGCCTAGACTTGCGGAGTCTTCAGGTCGTACTTCCTGGTTTAAGCTCTATCTATCCGGTACACCGCGAGGGTATCTTGCTCTCTCACACCACCTTTCCCTTGAGTCTTTACATTTGGGATGCAAATGTAACGGGTGTTCTCGTCTCGTCCAGACGTGATCAGGTCCACCAACATACAATTTAGTAGCCACCTCAGAGCAGTGTCTGGTGGTGAAAATGATTGCATGATGAAGGGATCAGATATCTCTCTATTTTGTTTCAAATCACATGTTTCCCTTCCTTTTGCGAGGCTTGTGTGACTAGAGGGACCCTACGATATTAGCGCTAATAGAGCGATTGTGGATAATTAAATTAAAACCATCGTTTCACAGCTCACCCGTTGGTGTATCAATAAATTGATCAGTGATTATTGCGGTACCAGGTTCCGAGGATCTTTTAGACACTGGATCAGGAAAATTATTACTTTCCGTTTAGTGTTCATTGTTTTAGTAGCTTGGGTTTAAAGAAAAATTCTACTCTTCTGGAACTCCATTTTCTTCCATCATGCAATTCGCTCAGGAAGAACGAATCGGCGGAAGTCAAGTATCGTAACTCTTCGACAGCGTGACTGATGTTTCGTATCGAGGATCTGCACAAAACCGCAGACGCTCAAGTGGTGAGATCGAGAAGTTAATTTAAGCCTGACCAAAGCAGCGTGCAATTTTCTTCGTTTCGAGCAATGGCGGACGGCGCACACCAGCGGTTCATGGTCAGGCTGGAGCTAGAGTGCTACCGAAGTAGATTGAAGGGGCAACTGTTGAACATTATCTCCATGTGAGTCAAGCTTTCGTCCAGCAGTTGAAGCAGCAGCTGCAGCGTATTTTGGTTATGGCCAAGCTCCACCACCATCAAGTGTCAAGTTCAAGTGTTTTCAAGTGCTTCGCCATGTTCGCGGGGAATCTGCAAAAAAAACCATTGCACCGAGTCAGACAATTTATTGTAATTTATTTTACACAAAACTCAACCGCTTGTTCGTTGGCAGGTATTCGCCAGCAGACAAGTTCTTCATTTGCAACAAACAAAAACAACAGAAAAACAATCCGCGAGACAACATAACCTTGACTGATTGGTGCCTTACCGTATACACTCCAGTCCTTTGCTCAATTATCCGGTTACCGGTCACTACTCTTACGCACACGAGAACGCTCCGAAACCGAACCAGACACAGTCAAGACAGACGGTTGACAAGTTGTTGCATTTTGGAGTTTCTCGTACCAAAGATACGTTCCCCTTTTTTTTTCGGTGGCCTTCGGGGGGTTGAGAATTTTTATGAGCCAACCTTATGAGCATGCAAAACACGGAAGGTGTTTGTGTGAAGAATTTCGCTCGTACAATCGAAATGTCAGCGGACAAACTTCGTAACCAGAAGCTACCTTCGAAGAGGGAAAAACCAACCGACCGCGCTTGTTGAAGTATGTTTTCATTTGGGTGTTAACGTCTTCCTTCTACCCTGGAAGAAAGCAATATCGCACCGTTCGTCAAGGTTAATCGGTCGTTGAGCTCCGTTTAAGCCATCCTCGGAACTCGGAACTGCACTATTGCGAACATACCGACGAAA
This sequence comes from Anopheles stephensi, assembly GCF_013141755.1. Classification (NCBI taxonomy): domain Eukaryota; kingdom Metazoa; phylum Arthropoda; class Insecta; order Diptera; family Culicidae; genus Anopheles; species Anopheles stephensi. The sequence goes on along the minus strand of NC_050203.1, from coordinate 81,136,577 downwards.
GAAAAAAACCGGTAAAATCGACTACATAAAACAACCATCCATTTCCTTTAGCCCCTCATCGGGTTGGTGATGAGTTGTGGGAAAATTTCAACACTTTTCCTACCGGATCTACCGCGCGGAACTGTTGACGATCGGATGTGCGTGAGGGCATGCGTGGTTCGTGCGTGCGCAGCCATTTTTCGTAATTAGTACGCCCAACCCGTTCATCACAGTAGTTCCGCCATTTTGTACATGTGCGTGTACATGGGGTGGGTGAGATTCGTCGAACCTTAAAGAAATTCTGTACGTTTGAAGGTTCAATGACACCACCACCGTTGTTGGTAGTAGTGGATGACACACTTAAACGTTTGCGTTCTGTACTGCGTTCTATCCGAAAAGTTTGGAAGATCATCCAAGCAGTATGGAGTCGTACGTGATCGCAATTCTTGAGCGTACGTTTATACGCCTCTACGATACGTTTCGATCTCATGGGCTGGAACCTGTTTGTACAGGTTGTTCTCTGAGAATTTAAAGTATAATATTATATCAAAACATCACAACATACCACTCAATCCACTGAGTCTCTCTAGACCCACTCAGGAGGACCATCAGGTCTTGTTTTATTTTTGAATAAAGCTCCACCGCTGTAACTAATAACTTCCGGCTCAGGGTGATTGATGATGACCGAGGAGGACTCACACCACATCTACTGACAAATTGCTCCAGAAATAGATAAGCCACTGATTAAGCTATCAAAATCCGCGCACCGCAGTACAAAAAGGGTTTCCCTGACAAGGCGGACCCGGTTGGGTTGGGCCAAGGGTTAATAGGATCAGACCGGAATCGAGCCGTTTACGTAACGCGCTAGACGTGCTGTGGTGTGATCCATGCCTTCGGGCATCCACTGGCAATGCAACGTTGAAGCAGCTGATAGACACATATCATCGGGTTTCGGGTGCAGGTGCACAATGATCGTCCACCACCGGGACTGTTCTTCAAAGCAGTGCTTTAAGGGTACAAATAATTAATGCGAGTTGAAAACTTCAACTTTTTTTTTGACAGATATGCACTGCGGTAATGAGAAGAAGGTGATGAAAGTGTTTTCTCCACCGTTTGTTTGGGGCGAGGTAGCAAAGGAAGAGTCAGCGTTCGGTTAGGAGCGTTTGATAACAGCTAGCTTCAAGGGAACATCCGGTTTAGGAGGCCACGTCCGTGCAGGGTGACGCCTATAACAAAATTAATCGGATGTGTCACGGTTCATTTGTTGGTGAAGTCTTCAGACATGGCGAGAAGCGGTGGCTTAGAAAGTTTCACGATAGTTAGCTATTGGAGATGGTACTAGCAATACGGCTAGGGAAATATGTTCGATCGTTCATTTCGTTTTGCGCCGCTTGCGAGACTTCCACGATCGAAACTAATGACTGAGTAAAAGAAAGTGGAAGAATCGGATTAACGACGTATTACAGCCGTACAGAGGCGTATTAGAGTCAGTTCGTGATCGTCGGCTGACCTACAAGATATTCACTCCGTTATTGTTTCACGGCTCGCTCGGCCAAGGTTTGCTTCTTCCTGTTTGCTGTATCCGCTAACGTCATCGGGACATATTGGCACCATGCCAATGTGTACCATGTACGTCAACATTTGTTTTACCCCAGCATATGTGTCCAGCAGTTGGCGATATTTATAGCATCTCCGAATCTTGTACGCCCCTGGCTGACCGTTGGAAGCTGGCTTTAAATTTGTTTACTTACACCAAAACCTTCCACTGCTTTCTTTGTATCCGGCGAGCAGCAACAACTGGCCGTGTCCGGTGATATGTGCGGGAGAGGAGCGTTTTGGGTGATGAGCTCTTGTGCATCGATGATCGTCAAAGTTTGGTGGATAAAATTTCATGAACAAAAACCGGAAAGCCATCGCGTTTTGTGCCGGGTAAAGGGGTTAAACGAAAACAAGAGAGAGAAAAGAGCTAAGAGGAAGAGATCTTCGGAGAAAGGTGTTTGGAAAAATGTAAATAGATATTATCTAATAACGACAACAGACCTCCCTTCCCAAAATCAAACAGTGCCGAGAGATGTCTTTCCGCTTTCAAGTCGTTGGTGAGCTCTGAAGAAAACAAATGATGATCCCACTGTGTAGGTGCAAACTGCGAAATGGATTAAGCAGATATTGCCATAAAACAAGCAGTCAAACCAGCTCGCCCTACTTTTGTTAAGCAGATGCGATGTTTCTAACTCCGCTTGTTCCGGCCATTCATTCTGTCCCAATTTCGTGATTTAACGATCATGTTTTCCTGAGGCTTTTTGGAGGCTTTGCCTGGAGCTGGTACGTATGTAAATCAGTGTGCCATCTACGTGATAACAAAAAATTGTCGCATTTCGGCTATGTTGATGATGATGCTAGTGTTTTATGGTGCCAAAGCACACCTTCGGATGTGAGGATGCTCCAGAAAGTGATGAATCTTACCGGCCTAGCTTCAAAAAGACCTAGTCGAGCGGTAATTTAATTTTGAGAACCGTTATGCGAAAGCCCACACAAACTTTGAGACACATGTACCAGGTCGTCTTACGTTGAACGTGGACATGTTTTGGTCACATCTAACACATCTAGGCGGCCGTGAGAACTCTTCTGCCTGCTGGCATTACGGAACAAGCATTAAATCATAAACTCAAAACACTCCTAAATCTTGTTTCCCGCAGCGTTCCAATGTCATTCTAGACCGCCATTGTCGACTCGAGGGAAGTGTGTTAATCCGCCCTGGCTTAGACGATAAGACGACCTTTTCTCAAGACCCTTGGCTTGTCAATTTGGCGACGGTTTGGTTCGTTCTACATTTCTGCAGTACAATTAGAAGCTACCGCCACATTTATAACAGCTTCATCCTACTTTTCTCACGTGGTGGCGGTGGCCTTTTCTTTAATTAAAAATTAGTCGTCTATCCACCCTTCAACTCCGGTGTGCGGTACTCCAAACAGATTACGTCCAGAGCAAATAGTAGGACAAAGCCTCAGCTATTACTTCATTTTCAAGCTTGCGATTGGATCATCTTTTTAATTCGTTTTCTTTCTTTCTTTTCCTTCTCGTTTTCTTTTTCTCTTTTCCCAGGTGAGTGACTCCGTTCTGCGATGGGTAATTATGGTTTAGGTGATAGAACTTTCCACGGTTGGACTCGCTCCCTGCCAGAACGGACTGCTTCGACTAGAACGCTCTCGCTTGGTTGGACAAGCGGAACAGTATAAAATCAATTACCGAACCGAGAGAGCTGGTGAGAGCATGCAATCTTCACGATTAGTTGCCCATTTCCGAGGTCCGGAACCTTCTTGCAGATGTTGCTACGATCTTTTCCTAGGGCCAATGGACTTCTCTCCCTGGTTCTGGTTCTGGGGCCCATCCAACCGAGCTGATCTATTTGTAACAGCTATTGCGCACTTTACTAAAATTCAGTTTTAATGATTCGTTGAGAATCGTTTACAAAATCATCAGCCACAAACAGCTAGCGCGCTTTACACCTCTTCCTCCGAGTGTCAGTGTTTCAGGGTTCAAGTCCAAGTTCTGCGGACAAGCACGGTGTGGCCTTGCATTGAATTTAAATTTCCACCCGGTTAATGTTGTGACCGGACCGGTCGGGTTTGCTTTTGCGCTTTGTCCCATAACGGATGTGACCATTTCCTACCGCGATTAGTATGCGCCAATTTGTGTTTTTTTGATATGTTGGTCGTGGTTTCTTCAGATTAAAATGTACACATCCGGGCTGGAGTTTTAGACAAGAAGCTAGAAGTACACTGGAGACATTGAAACAGAGCGCTTTTTGACATTTTTGTGCCAGTGATGAGATTTTGAAGTGTTTTGTCTGTCCTCTTGTCTAGTGTGTCTTCAAGGATGGCTTAATTGTTCGTGTACAATAAGCTGTTTGAGCTATTCATTGCAGATGTCCTAATTTATCTTGAAGAGAACATCTCAATTCCGCTGTTGAGGATAAGGTGAAGTGATGAATTGCCTTAGCAAAAGATTCATTTGACTCTATGGATTCTGAAGTGTTTGGACCAACACTTACACCTCGCATCGTCTGAGCATCAACAAAAGATTCTTATTTATAGATTTACTTTAAGATTTACTGTTGAAGGATTTTAGTCAAAAGATCTTATAGCTTTTAAAATTCTAGTTTTGTTCCCAAATCGTATATTGCCATCTTTAAGAGTCATATGTTTCTGTCACGATCTTTCGTTTGAAAGCTGTTCGCTCTCTTTGTACGCAAATGATGCATTTAATATGTCCCTCTAAATCCATGAATCCACAAGTCACGATAATGCATGCAGGCCAGCACATGATTGATTCGTACTAGCGCTCGCTCTCCAATCTTTTCCCTTCGCCAGCCTTACTACAAATAACCTGTTCAACTGCAGCACACCAGGACCAGGTTCGCGAAATAGACAGACTGCCGCCACGCTAGGCCGTACGCTACCAGTAGCCACCGGTCGCATAAATAAATAACAATGACACTATCTTTCACAAATCGCATTTATGTGACAGATGCGGAATTGGCACATGTATGTGTGTAGGAATGCAAATGCTGTCCAGCCCTGTTTCGCGGGCGCAGAGGGAAGATTAGCTCGACAGGTGGAAACGGCGTAAGCGCGCACGCGAGTCTAAATTGGAGCATGCTCATTAATCAATGGCACTCTGCCTAGGTTGGCGAGTCTCGGTGAGCTGTCCTCACCTCACGAGGGCTGGCTAATGGGGCTTTGATGCATGTGCCTTTTGCGTTCCATTTTTCTCACCGTGATACCGCTTTGATTTGATGTGTCTTAAAAGAGATTCCAGCAGCCGCATGCTTTTTTTTTTGCTATTCATTCGCAACTCTTACACAACCGGTGTGAGATCATTATTTGCGGCACAGCGTGAGCCTTGAAGTAATCAGCTGTGTGGTGGTGATAGTAAACCAAACTGGCATCGATGACAGCTGGGCGAAGGGGTTTGATTGGACATATTTTTGAAGGAAAAAAAATTGGAGCAATATCTGAAGAGTGATGACTTTGACCAACCGCAGCTTAGCATGAGGTCATCAGGTTAGGACGGTCTCGTACTTCGGAATGATATCCGCCAGAAGTCAACTGTCAAGGAACTCTAACACGACCAACCCTTACAACTCTATGCTCTACTTAGATTTCTTATAGACAATGTTCCACGCTCCAACCATTTCGACCATACAAAGAATCAGGAAGGAACCCGTTACGAACCCAACCTTTACCGGCAGAGGAATTCTCTTGACCATACATCCGTATCGCCCATGTTCTGACTGTGGAGGTACCACACCGTTTCTGGCTGCATTGTGGCACTGTCGAGCCAGCAAGCCCCCGCTGTGGAGATCCAATCTTGCATCCAGTTGGACAGTTAGGCGGGCATTAGTCGCCCAGACCCGTATGACCCCAGTGACAGTGACTCGCACAAGAAGGATCACCGTCGGCAAACTTTGCCATACATTTTATAGCAACACGACAGAACGCAGGAACTGGATCGGATGCTATCAAAGCGTGTGTGTGTGTGTAGGTACGGTTAGGTGTGGCGTGTGGACAAGTACACGGTTCTTCAAAGTTTCGAATGACCAGCCGAATGTACCGGTTCTCGGTCGTACCGTTGCTTCCTACACATGTTTCTGCAAACTCAGACACACACACACACGGTACAAAGGTGCGGTCATCGTATTATCGACCGCCCGTTTTGCTACCGCGCTATTCTTTCCATTCATTCTTTGCTGGACATTGCTCGAGTTGGTCGATTAGTTTGTAGCCGATGGACGGACGGCTCGCCACAGGACCGAGTGTGCATTATCAATTTAAATAAATGCATATCGGAGCGAAAATTACAAACGGGGCAGCAGGGCACGCTGCTGCGGTCGCCATTACTGCAGTGGAGTTGATTGAGCGCGACGATCGCCCATGATCTCCAAAGTCTGGCGGAAAGTGGCAACAGGGTGGCTTGTCAAATTATCATTTTTTAATGCTCGGTACAAAGAGCCCTTCGTGAGGCTGGATGCTGGATCGGAGCAACGGGGGTGTGAAAAATAACGGTAGTTAGGTAATTTTAGCAAAAAAGGCGATATCACACTGCACTTTGGGGAGGGTCTTATTAAATCTGGACCGGCAGATACTTTGGCGGCGGAAAAATATAGTTATGACGCAAAACATATTACTGGCAGCAGTAGTTCAGGGTGAGAAGAGAATGAAAATTTGTAAGGATCATTTGAGCGATCTCTCCTTAATGAGGTGGTGTTAAGGTCAAACGGATCGTTGCTAGATGGAAAGTTACAGGTCGTCTAATATCTCAAAGTAGCTCAAATTAAGAGAAAAAGTGTGTTACATATATGGATATGTGGGACATCGCCTAATGATGGATTTCTTGCGATAGCAACTCAGTGGATATCAAAACTAGCTCACTGGCTAGTCGCTTAATCACTAGAAATTGAGATTCATATGTTGTACATTGTTAATTTCTGATCGCTCAGTTTATCATAACTTACAGTTGAACCTACAGAGTCCTCGAAAGATCTACCAAATGCACAACATAAATCACATTTATCACAGTGCAAAAGCCATCAGGGAAAACATTAAAACTCAATCAGCCCAATAATGAGCTTCGAGCCCCATCTGCTAGCTACATTCTTCTTCCATCAACGACAATTTAATGTAATTGCATGTGCACGTTGACCTCTCCGAACGAAACGTTCCTCCGCTTCCTGTACAATGAGACACGTCGGAAGAAGGGTAAGAGATTACATCGAAAGATGCAACCCCTTGAAACTACAATGGAGAACGTCGTCACCGTGGGGTTTTTTTTTTGCTTAGTTATTTAACCACCGATGGAGAAATGGGTGAGCTTGCGGTTTGCAGAATGCCACCATCACCACCACCGCCGAGTGTGTCAAGTTGACAAATGTGCCTGCCAAACAGAACAAACGGACGCTGTCAGCATAATGGCGGTAATAATCGAGCTGCACTTTCAAGTGTGGATCGAGAGTTCCTTATTGCTTTTTGATATCTGGCCACACGGTTTCTTGAGGAGTTTGCAGAGCTTAGTTTCTGTAAGTTGGAGACGAAAACATGATTGTACAATTATATCAGGGTGACATAATGAGCTGATTAAAGTACCTTCCGCTCTGCTTGCTAGTTGATTAGTGACCACACAGCTTGTAGACCTTGTGTGGAGCTAACCATTAACATATAGGAGTCGAAGATCTAGCATTCAGTTCCTCGGAAGGTGTCAGGGCCAGTGCCCTTTGAAGAGAGATCTCTCCACAAGAAAAGAAGTAACTTGACTTCTCAAGAAACAAATCAATGTCTAGGAGTATCGGGGTTAAGCTCGAAACCTGAGACGAACCTTTAGGGTCGTAAAACCCTTCCCAGGTAGTAACAGTTCCATCAGGGCGAGAAAACAGTTCTCCGATCGGTGATGAACTCCCGACTACCGCTACTGGGTTTAGTTGGAGTGACCTAGATTTTTGAAGCCCTTCAAGTACATTTTCTGATGCGTTGCAATCAGCGTTAATTGTTTGTAAATTTTACGATACCTCATAACTCATATCAGACGGGGACCGGCGTAGTCTGAAGATGCCTGAGGCACTTTTGTTGTTTTGAAACCTTCGGTATTCCTCATGACAGCTTCTGCTCCCAATTCTTTACCGGGCGTTTTTTGATAAATGTCAGGCACCCGTGGTTGGTAGCGCCCTCTGGGAGCAAAACAACAACCTCAAAATCGCTCGATCGTGTTGAATATAGGTCGATTTCGGTAATTTTAATGATCGATCAATCGATCGATCGATCAATTATTCGGCTCCAAAATCGTTTCGTGGTCGTTCCACTCCCATCCTTGACGTCCTTTCCGTCCTCGCACTATTTAAATTACACTCTCTCGGCGGCAGTGTTGTGCTGTTGTTGTTGTGTCATTTCGTACCTCAAAGTACCGTTTACACTTGACATGCGCATGACACATCGGGTGAATGAGAAGCATAATTTATGCATCGATTTCGGTACCTTTTCCATTGCCATTTGCGGTCTCTGGACTTTTTCTTCTCGCAATATCTCGCAATTTTTCTTTCCCCCATGAGCGATGCAAAGTTGGCAAGTCAAATCAGAGGTCACCGGAGGCATCGCGCAGTATTATGTCATGTTTACCTACCTTTAAGAATAATGCTTTACCATCGTCGTCGTCCGACTCCCATCAGATGCATCTGAAAGGGGCAGTAATGTTTCGTAATGCTTCCCAGCTTCTTCTTCTTTCCATAATCGACTGGCAGGCAACGGTAGCGAAAAGCAATTTTTTATCATTTATCTCCGAAAGGCTATCGATAAGATGCGCCAAAAGGGTATTTTGCACCACCATCACCACTAGGTATAGCTAGAAAGCTTTGTACAGGAGATGCTGATGGCGGCATTCCACTGATATATCTCATCTCATCAGCTGGGGCTCGTACGCGCGCGTGGAATAATTGCCATGGCTGTGACCTTGAGTTAATTGGAAAGCTTTAAGATATTACCTCGCAGCACACTACGGCACGGTCGACGTTCGAAAATGAGGTGTTGAAAGTAAAGGGGGTAGTACACAAGGCAGCATTAGCATCTGAGCTCCATCAACGCCTGAGCCTCCAGTGTAATTACAATCTCTCTGACCTGCTGCTACCGAAACGCCATCTGGAGAGGTGGAAAAAAGGTCACAAGGAATTAGTGGGCAAAGTCTCTCTCCCTGTCCTCCACTACCACCCTGCACCACCCCCTACCCTATACTTCATGGCAAAACGCTTTGGCACCTCATCATTTTTATCGATCATCGGGTCATTTATATAATGTCACCCGGCCTCGCCAATGGCTTTTACCATTTTGCTCCAGATAAAGCGCATATGATCGATGGCGCGGCCAAAGTCGAAAAACAAACAGCGTTAAATGTCGGGTTTGGGATTTTTTTTTCGCGGTGGCTTGTTTCAAGCAAAGTGGCCGTTTAAGTCACACGCAAAACTACGATTATCATACGCATATCATTCATGTTTATGTAAATCGATTACCGGCCGCGAGGGTACGCCCGGACGATCGCCTCGAAACAAAAACTAGTTCTTTCCAGTTTCTCAGATTTCCAAACCTTTTGTTTTGAGGTTTTTTGGGGTGTGTGAGAAAGAAAACTCCCCCCCTATCGAATGTGGAGCTAGCGTGTTGGAATAAATTATTTCCTTTCTTAGCTAATTTTCTTACGCCTAGCGCAACAGAACGAAGTTTTTGAGTGTGTCTTGTCTTGTAGTCATACGTCATCTTTTGTGTCAAGCCGGGTATCATAATCCCACACATACGCGGGTTATGTCCTTTCGCTATTGTTTCGCGCTCGTAAAACTGTGCACATAAAATCGCAACGCCACATTCCATCGTGTGAGACTCGATTGTTTTTCGATTTTTAATAACTAAACCGGGTTATGAGGGATTTCTGTTTTTGCTGTGTCTTTGCTCGGCTCTGCTCTGTACCAAATTTTATGATCATCTCTTCTTGCTGGTCGGAAGTTTTATGACTTCCAACACGTCACGATTTTACGCTCGTCACTGTGCTGCCGGTGATGCATTTCTTGGTAGTGAAGCGTCAAACCGAGTTTGTTGCATAACTTTAGGGGGCTTTAAATTCGGAAGACGTGATCTATACGTTTACTGCCCTTGGCATTACGTGTGAGCCTTACTAACGGGAACTAGCGCTGGAGCTTCGTTTATCTTCTCGAAGACTTCGATGTTTCAAACCATACAGACCGTGTTCCTGCAAGCTACACTTATCATCTCCATAGTGACCAGAACGTCTAGGAATGTCTGCACGGTTGGCGCCTGCTCCACAGCGATCCTACCGGTAATTCGTATCTTCCTGACATGTAGCCATTATTGTGCAATTTTTAGCCTCCACTGTTTTTGCCTCAGCGTTGATGCTGCCCCCTGACAAATGTGCCTTTGCCTACTGTCTGCACTCTCATCGATCGGGTCAACCTTTCTACGATTGCCGTTGCGATTGGGAGTGGCAGAATTTTTGATCCAAACGAGAAAATAATTGCCACCCCAAGAACGCGAACAGCGCACCACTGCCGCATTCTTTTGCTCCGCTTGTTTTCGCTCTACAATTTCTTCGGTCGTTTTCTTTCGGACGTTCGTTTGGTTGGAGTTTTTTTCTTCATTTGGTGTCCATGTGTGTCCATACAGTGGAATGTTGCATGGTAAATGGGCTCTTGCCTCGACTGCATCTGCAACTGCGGCGTCCGCATGGTGGTAGCAATCGGGTCGAAACGGGATGCGAATCGTGTCGGGATATTAAATTGCACCTCGACCTCAAGAACGTACGGAGCGCGATAAGGAGGCCTCGCCGTAGGGGTAAAGTGTCCGTTCTTAGGCCTATTAGTGTGCTTCAAGAAGAAGCGGAGGGAGAGACAGAGGGCACTAGATCCCTAGCCATGTGGAACTTCTGTGCAGACTTCTAGTGCACTCTTTGGATTCTAGGCGTACTCGTGCTGACAAGCTGCGGTGTGCTCCACTCTCAGGGTCGTCTCCCAAGGTGTTCAGTAGGGCGGGGCTGAATGTATGGGCCAACCAACTGCCTGGATAACTGGAGCAACTGCGAGCTCATTGCGAGTGGAAAGCACCCAAAGGCAAAATGTAGAATATTATCGATGGCGAAGGCGAAAACTAACTAATTAAAGACCAGACAAGAAGGTCCTCGGTCCTGCTCCCGGCGCACAGCAGCGAGTGTTGGTGATGATTTTAGAATCTATTGGGGGAAGATGGGGGCGTAACAAGTCGATTACAGGGCTCCAGGAGACCTCCATTAGCAAAAGCGGGAAGATACGGGAGCTCAGAAGCAGCTTTGTTCGTTAGCAAACGTTGCCCGGGATACATTCGCCTCACCTATGGAGATTAATGATTACTCGGCAGCTCGGGAGGCTCTCTGCATGAAGTGGTTCGTTCCATGCCATTAGGTGCAGAATACATTTTGCACTGCTCAAAAACCGAGGGGAGTTAGCAAATAGAACTCTTATCAGGGTAGCGGTGAGGTTAAACGAGTGGTGGGATGAGGTACTTAAAATTAATGACGAGAATGGCTTAGAACAACAGCAACAGCGTCCGTATCTTTTATTGAATCCGTTTGCAAAAAAAGGGAATAAAATCTTTCCAGCTCTCTCTCTCTCTCTCTCTTCAGATATCTACTCTTGCTTCTTCAAGGTTCTTTAAGAGAATTTTTTTTTCTATAGCGGAAATTAAATTAATGATGTTTGCACTGACTTTCACAATTTCGCAATCAGAAGCGAATTGTGGTTTTTTTTTTCGAAATCAAAATCTTCTCACTAAAGCGTATTAAATTGATTGATTGCATCCCCAAAACGAATTGAGTGCCTCCAGATCAGACCTCAGCAAGTTATAGATTCGGAAAAAAGGCATAACCATTTCAGCGTGTGCCCATTAAAGGCGCCCGTTAGCTCTAAGCATGCTCCGGTCGGGCAGCGTGACCTTGTATGTAGACGGCTTCTTGGTGACTCCCCAAAAAGGTCATCTCTTTCCAAAGTCTCTGCCCTATAGCTACTACTCCGCATCTGAAAGGCTCTATCTCGCCGTCGAAAAAAGTAGGAAATTAAACAATTAAGCAGTTAACATTCCGTCCCGGAGTTGGTAGCATCCACTTGGATGGTCCGGGCGATGATGGACAGATGTCGCCGATGATGATCGTCGCACGCCCAGACATAGGAAGCGGCACGCTCGTCGCATTCCGCATTCCACTTCCAATTACGCTACGCGAACTGAACGAATCACATAAAAATAATAGCACGATTATTTTACCTCCACACGAGCGGTGGGTTAGCGTATGCGCTCAACAAACCACCACGCCCGAGTGCCGATTTTATCAATTGCCTTACTCGTGTATGCGTGTGTACTGCTATAAATCATAATGAAAAGTTTGATGGCATGGGTGATGGTGGTCGGCCACGTCTACACTGCACGCCTTTTGTAAACGGGCGAAATTCACAAGAATTCTTCCTATACTGCCGTGCTACCGGGAAGGTTATAAATTCCGATGTGAAGAAGGGGTTCGTGGAATGCGATCGTGAGGTGTCATCGGAGTGCAATTTCGCGAATGATGCCGCCAAACCTCTAACTGCCCTGCTCTAGAGCGGAGCTCTCGTCGAGTTGCTCAGGCTCGGCAATCGGAGCGGAAAGAAGAAACTCTACGAGTCGTCGTCGTCATCAACTTCAAGCCACCGGGAAGGGCAATGTTGGGATGTCGGCAAGGATCTAAAAATACTGACGAGATGAAGTAATTTCTCGTACGATCGTACGATGAAGCCATCTGTTTCCAATCACCCGGCAATTACTGCACGCGAATGAATCGCGTATAATTGTGGCAGAAAAGATGCAGCGACCGAGCCACAGTCACTGTCGGCGATGGTGGTCGTCACTAAAATCAGTGAACTCATCGTTGCTGTTCTGTAGGATTATGGCGTTTCCGTCTTTGATTGCAATTAGCATTCGATAAGAGAGCGGGACCAAATTTAGTCAAGATCCCCCTCCCCATCGGAAACTTTACAAATTGCGACAGTTTAAAAAAAACGCCAAGCCGTCCTAATGGTAATGCAATCAACTGTACATTTCGATTGAAATGAAGTTCTTTCGGTTTGCTCCCCCTTTTTTTTGTCGGTCGTTTATTATAAATCGCATAGCGGGCGTGGCGCCACTGCCCAAATGACTTCTTGCCCGCAACAACATCGATTGGACACTGATTTTAACGATCCCAAAATCAGCAACTGCTCCGCTCGTTATCATTGCGTCAAGCAGACCTTGTGCGGTACGAAATAAATTCAAATTAAATCTGTTACGATCCCAGCCGGAGCAGGACGGGCACGGGAACTGCCAGAGATAGCAGAGATGCTAATGATGGTTCGGTCGTATAAAAGACATGTTTGAAGCCTGCGGCAACATCACCATAACTCTGCACACAATCCGCAACATCGATCCGGTGAAGGATTTACCTTCCTTTTTTGCTGCGCTTGTAGCTGTTGTTCCGTGCTCCACTGCCACGTACCACGAAGAGGTGACCTACCGCTCGGGGCGACATCAAGCCGAGGGACGACCTTCGCAGCGAACACGCAACGGATCGTGAGAATCTCTTCTACCACGCGCGCGATAAGGGAGCGTACATCGAGCTTACAGACCTTCAATCCTCGGTGAAAAGTGATCACTTATCGCCAAAGAAACAGTCATGTTGCCCCCGTTTTTATCTTCAGGAGATTAAGAGAAGGAATACAACAAGACTCCAGCGCTTGCTACACGCTTGGTTTCTGGGAAGAAAGTATCCCAGCAGGTCCTACGTACGCTACTTAGTAAGCTCGTGCGCGTTGGGTGGGTTTGGAAGAGACTATCGCCCGAGTGGTGAAAATTAGCATTTTCTTACAAACGACTGATCATTGCTCGTGCATGTAAATGCACCGTACCACCAAGTGCAGCTTCATTGAGATGTTAATCGGGTTCAGAGACCGACGCCGCACCGCGGATGATCTTTCGTGCTCCCAAACCGGGTCGCTCTATTAGCAGCCCCGGTCCTGTCCGCTATCGGTCGGTCGGCCTGATGCCCTCGCCCAAGTATCGGTAAAACATGGCCCAACCGAAAGGGGTGAAAATGGAGATATCCAAACTGATTACATAGCAAACGTAGGTACCTGCTCGAGCAGCAGCATCATCATCAACGATTTCGCTACAATGTTGCAGCAGTACACGGACCACCCTATCTAATGTTAATAATGCGTTTCACAACGATTGCACAGTGTCTCCAACGGGGGCCGGGCGAGTTTATTGGTAAAGGATTTTAACTAACAAGCCATGGAATCGGGGTTGGGTTTGGGGTGATTTGTAAGTGTAGACAGAGGGAAAATGACTTTCCAATTGCAAATCACACCCTTGTTAAGCGTGGTGGGAAAGCTCAAAATTTCCCTTCGCGATAAGGGCTGGCCCGGTGCTCCGGAGTGGAATAACATTAAACGGGTGACATTTAAATATGTCTGGAATGTACAAAATGGTACAGAAAAATTGCAACACTTCTTGCCGATCGTGCCGAGGGCATTAGAATTAATTCAATAGCTAATCGTGTGCATACAGATCGAGTTTTAACGTCTCCACTGATAACGTGCATCACAGCGTTCCGGGTAGCGTGAAAGGCTGTCACACTGGAGGCCATGAGTTCAAGTTCTCAGTCTCGCGCTCGTTTCAAACATCTATTCGTTCCATTTTTCTCGTTAGCCATTTTGCTATTAATTGCCTCCTGATACCTTTCTCTCTCATACTTTACCTCATCACAGTTCCACGCCTCCAATGTGCATGACGACATCTCAAATTAACGAAATATTTAATAGAACCGATTACTGCTTCCTGTGTATCTCCTCTCAGCCGTCTCGTTATACTACACTGCACACTGCTTCTCCTCGCTCGCGCCCACCTTATATTAAGATGTATGATTGTCAGGCTCATTACGTGAAGTGTCACACACCGGTTGTGTTGTAGCGAAGCATATACACCCGATGAGTGATCACTCAATTCCGCCAGCAAAAAAAAGGTGCATTGTGTAATGGGTTCACACACAATTTTACATCACCCCAAGGAGCGACCAGTCACCGCAGCACCCTGATTGCATCTTCAAATTGCATCGTGCATAGAAGGCGACGGTGGGCAGGTTCGCACTAAACCCTTGGGAGAGAAGGTGATATGTGTGTGGGGTGGCTAACTCCCTCTGATTATTGCTCACGCAATCTCCCAACGACGACGACCTGTCCAGCATAATATGGGCAGCAGCCAAGACAGCAGCCAGCCTCCTCACTGAAGCGTTACGTTCTTCTGCGTGTGTGAGCTGTTGTGCAGCTTTTTAAGCCTTCAGAGCGGTCCCGTGCAGGGAAATTAACACCACCCCTCGATCGGCAACGATCTGCATTTCCGTCCAGCAGTAGTAGGACGTGAAAAATTCCCCACACGAAGTGGCAGCTTGTCAAGGGAAAGCCACCGGGTGATGATGATGATTGGAAGATCGTTTGGGTGCACGAGCATTATCGTGTTCGCGTGTGGCGCGATTACCAGCAGCCAAACGTGTGAGCAATTGGTGACTCCTCTGGCTCTCTCACTCTCTCGCGCCCTATCTCTTATCATTTTCATTAGGACAGCTTTTCCACATCGCAGCAAATGAATGTTTCCTGTAGATAAGGTGTTTTAATTTCTACCCTTTTGCGCACACTCACACACGCTGCAGACGACAGACGGTCGCCTATGTCCCTTATGGTTACGATCGGTAACGATCACCCGTGCGTTAGCTGTGCTAGAGGAGAAGGAAAAACACACATACACTCGATTTGAAAGCTCCAGTAACAAAACGAGAGTAGATGTTGGGCACGTTCCCTTCTATATTTTCCGTCACCGCAGCAACAGGTGGGTGGGTGGGCTTGATGCGAATTCCTACGGTCCTCCCAAGCCAGAAATCACACCCACCTTTCGGTGTTTGCAGTTACGCAATCTCAGGCTTCCCAGACCTGGTGCCTGGTCTGACCACAAACCAAACCTCTCGTTGCAGCAAGTCAAGGAGATCCTAGGAGATAAAATCAAAACTCCAGTATGCCCAATATGCATCACGTTCCTCTCGCTGGCTGACCTTCAGAGCGCTTGGAGCGTACGGAGTTAAAAAGTGCATATCATATTGCAGGTGGCTACGGGCTACGGGGACTTGGGCTACTGGAAACCGCAATTGCTCAATCTTCTAGCTTGCGGCTTTGGCTGCTAATGTGTTAGAAATGATTCAATTAGGTATGAACCTGGGGAGGAATTAGAGTGTTATTGAGGTGTTCTCACATTGTAACGAGATTGAACTCCATGAAGTTTTGCGTTTGGAGTGTTTGGTTTTCCAAGAAGTTTCGATATTTGAAAGAATAAAATGGATAAAACGAGAATAAATTGTTTTCGTCATAAGCATCGATCTTTGCTATCTGTGTTATCTGTGCAATTTTGAAAAGGTTTTTGATCAATTTCTTGTTCGAGAGCCAAGATACCAGAGTTTTGGAACAAATTGGGCTACGTCAACGCTGTTAACTACATCAGTTGCTTCATTGACTGTAACTTGGCTATCAATCAGAATACTATTGTTCCCTATGTCCATATCTCCATCAAATAGACAACCTCTTCTAGGACACATAACAAATTATACTTCCCTTGTTAACTCTTGACTAATTGACTATAGATGCAGCATAATAATATTCTGAGCAACCTTTCCAAACCAAGGAAATTTGCTCAGGAAATTCCAGTCTCGACCAATAAGCCTCTCCAAATCCAAGCAATTCAAAAAGACTCATTACTTTTTAAGAGCAACATTCAATTCATTTCGCGTTCTATGTAAACATTGCTTTCTTAATTTCTTATCATAAATATAGCGATTTCCCACCGCTCGTCGTTACATCACGAGGAAGCGGAAACGATTGTGCATTGCAATCACAACCCTTACAGAAAAAAAAATCTGCAAAAACCCACCACCGATCACAGGGTGGTCATCTCTCCGGTCGCTGGAATGCCAATCGACCCTTTTTTATCCGGAATCCTCCACGCAAACCACCGCACGGCTCCACGGGGCTTACTTATCTGTCGGAGCTGGATCTAAATCGCGTCTCCCCACGAGTGCGCACCCTACACACGTATCGTACGCAGACGAGATGCGAAGAGTCGTTGCAGCTGCAGCATCATCCGCAACGGCTACACGACTCGAACCACGTGGAGTGAAATTGATGATGCGCATTTAGCCGGCTGGCGCAAAACGAACGATCGGTTGCGTTGGTCGGTGGCGAGGCGGATGAAAATTTATTGAAAGTAATTAAAAGCCATTTTGGTGCATTCGATGCACCGAGCGAGGTTTGTTTGCTTATCTTGCCGCCCAACAGGAAGTGATGACATGGTAGGAGTTTTTTTTGTTCCCTTAATTTTTCTCCTCTATAGAAAGGGAAGATGTAACATAATCGATCGGAGATCACATTTTGGCAGTTTTGTACAGTTTACGCAATTTTTAAAACCGTCCGTGATAGGATCAGAACAGTGCAGCGGGTAGATGACACGTACGTAATTCATAAGGATCGATTTGAATAATGCTTGCAGTGTCGTGAAGGAAGGTTTCAGACACATGCAAACGAGAGCCGTCGTTTCCGTCATAAATAACGATCATTGTAAAGGGCAAGCGCCCTTTGGTCACCGTCAGTTCAACAAACCACCCGTCAGCTCTTGTGATGGAATGCTTTTGCTTTCTCGCAGACACATCTTCGGTAGCTCATCGAGTGTGGAATTGCTTCTGCTCCGTGCCATAGTGTTGAATATGTTTTATTTATTTGTTTAACCACCAGCGCACACCAGCCACATGTGACTCCACCAATCGAGATACAAATAGACGGTTGCAAACCTCGCTCCCGGACGCTACGCTTCTACCTCGTCAGAATGCATCTCGCCCTCGGTACGAAAACGTAACGCCGGCGTAATCCATCGCTCAACGCAGATCCACCGCTGCAGATCGATAAATCTTACTAATTTACGATGCAGATTGAGCCGATTGTCGATGGCTCGGTGTGTGTCTGTTTGTGTTACCATCGATCGATCTTGTGCGGCTGACGACTTTCGGCTTTTACTTTCTACCGGAAGATACTGGCCCCGACACCGAGAGGCGTAGTTGTAGTGTGCAGGGATGCATCATTCCACTTAGTTGGCACCAGCCGCTGGTTGAAGAAGAAGCGTTCGTATTTACAAACGATCGTTGAGATGCGGAGAGACCGAGAGAACTCCCGCCACATTGTTTAGGGCGTCCTGAGCGGTCGTCGGGTAAGCGAAAGGCACCCGGCAAGTGACATTTTGAACGCCCGGTCTTAGGGCGCACTCTGGGTCTTTGGCTACGATAATGATCGTACTATGCTGGCTGGCTGGCTGGTTGTGGGAAAATGCATCTCCCGAGTACCAATGCGGGCTGGCGGTTTTTTTTGTTGTTGCTGTTGCAAAATGAGTACAATTAAAAGCGACATAAATTAGCCCTACCGGAAGGGCTTTCTGCTAAACGGTGGTGCGTTCGGTGCTGCTCGATGCTTCGGTTGGACCGAGCTATGTGAGAAAATTGAGTTGGTTGTTTCAAGGAAGAAAAAAACAGCGTCGGAAGACTAGAATTATGAGCTTAAATGAACTCTTAATTCACTAGGAAGTCATAAACGTTTGACAGTTATTATTTGATAGCATCAAGGGTTGATGAACAATCCAAAGTCGTATTTGATCAAACGTAATAACAATTCTCAGAGAGTAACATCTTTATATCTGAACGACAAACATCATAAAATTTCAAAATGGATCTTAGTTGTATTTGACAGCTGCCATTGTACAACAGCGCCATCTGTCAGAAAGCTTCATGAACCTTTAAGTTTAAGTAGATAGATTTACTAATTTCGTAGCTATCAGTTTCGACTCTTCGACGAAGACTTCTCACAATAGATCCAGGACGTCCCTGATGAAGAAAAAAAAACTTCTGAAGGATTACAGGCTACTCCCAGACTGGTATCATTATTATCACGAAATGTCATCTTGGAGTTGGAGTAAAGATAGTCTTAGTTATGATAGACACACATGTGCCTTAAGACTTAACTACCTAAACACTTATACGACATCTATTTCCTGAAACTGTCATTGTTACGACAGTGCCATCTGTTGGAAAGCAAGCGGAAAGACCATTTTATTTGACAAATTTACTAATTAGATACATAACAAACGAGTCCAAACACCAACATCTTATGGCTTGTGGTAAAATGAGAGTATAAAGAAGGACCTCACTACGATAGTGTTCAGCAAAACAGCCATAAAGTGATCAAGCACCCCAGACAGTTGCATATTTTATAGCGCTTGGGGTTTTACAACCGCACGTCACATTTACGACTGCACAACAGTCGCAGTGTGAATGCATCGGTCATCAGCACCTTGTTTGTATTGTGTTCACCTGCAGCTTGAAATTTAAAATGCAAATCGCATTTTGTAGCACCCAAACAGTGGCACCGTGCTTCTCGTCCACCTGACCACATACGGCTGAGGAAGGTGTTGAACCAGAACCCGCACCAGTATCACCAGTCTCCCATTTGTGCGTCCGAGTTCCGGAAACTCTTTCATTTTCCCCCGAGATGACAATCGTGGCGCCTTCGTCTCTGTGCGGGCCGTGGTTGCGTGATGCTTTATGAAAAGTGACGAGCAGCCAAGGGACGATATGACGGCCAGACGACGCGACGTAAATAAGTAATTAATCAATCGCGTGAAAACAAGGGAAAGATGCGGACAAAGCGACACAAACCAAGCGGATTGGTGGGATGATGATGATGCTGGTCGGTTTGTTACAGTTTTGTAGGTGTCTGGGAGACCGTACTGTCGCCGGTTGCAGCAGAAGAATCGTGATGTGCTGTTGCAAGAAGGCGGGTGAATAGTGCGTTTTAACGGCGGGCCGTTAAATTGACATCGGTTTGGTAGTGATGGTTCACTTTCCTTTTTTTCCCCCCGTTCAAAGGTTAGGGTTGCGTACCACACACGTCCAAAGTCCGAGCTCAAGTTTCCAAGATGACCCTCTGCGTTCTGCGTCCAATTTAGCTTGCAGAGTTGCGAGCTATAGTCGGTAGTAAGTCGTGGTTTAATTATCCGCTTAGGTCTCCCAAGGGAGACTTGAAAAACACAATCGCCTCCATGTCACTGCGGAGGACCTCCTGTGGATAACATCGCAAGTTTGAGTTCTCTGTTTCGCACAGCTTGCCAACGACACATCAATAATTATTAGGTTAATATTTCATCCCCTAGTCATGCGGTAAAGTCAGCTTAACCGTAGCGTACCTCACGACTCACGCTCAACTTCTGCCCAATATGATCCCAAAAGCAGAGAGGATCTTGGATCGCTCGGCTGAAGTTTTCGGGTGCATGACTTGGTGATGATCCGATTTTAAATGATTTAAGATCTCCCTCCCTCCAAGTTCTGGTTCGTGGAGCGAAAAGGCAATCGGTGCGGTGGACTACTTTTACTTTAGCTCTTAAAGTTTGGCGTGAGAAGGAGAAGTGGTGGTTCGCAGGCATCGATGGTGATGCTTCAGTTTTCGTGAGCATGCTCACGATCGGAATTAAGACATGAATCCCTTTCGAGAGTTGGGTAATCCCGGTGGAAATGTAGACTGTTTATTAGATTCCACCTAAAAAGAGGGAGTCTTGGTTCCAGTTTTATATCATTACCTTCAGTGAGATGGATGGAATCTTCTGCGAGGAATTTCTTTGTTATGGTTAAACGTCAAAGGTGCGATCAAGAATTTCAAGTACACACCCAGTACCTGCGATATTCACCTCAGTACTTTAACAAGGAAGCGTTAGGATACTTCATAATATATTCCACAGATATTACTTTGCATCACACGGGCAGAGTATTAAAGACAACTATAAAACGGGCAATAACTATTCATCATCTTATTGCGGATCGAGGCACGCCTTGTGCGTTGTGAATGGATGTGATGATTTATACCCTTGAAGACCTCTTGAGAATAAATTAGCTAGTAATAACCAATTCTTAAGTGATATTACTACTACCTGGCTAGTAATATAAATTCTTCTCATTGCACTCAACTATAAAAAATATTGTATATTGATCTCAACCTTCCATGGGTTGATCGTAATAAAAAAAAACTCTATTATCTCACCATCCACCGACAGAAAAAGCCGTATCAAGATGAACGCGCGCGCGGAACTGTTTGCCCCATGCCACCATGTGGCACCGTTGACATTTGAATTTGATTTGCCTCAGTAAGGAGTTACCTTTCAGACGGCAGAGGTTAAACAGACCCTTCTTATACGGGGGCAGCCAGACCATTTCGTTCGACATTCGGCATCACCTTTGGGCTTAGGATGGTGCGCTCTCGAGGTCCAAAACGGTGAGCCCACGGCGTGACGAACCACGCCTTAATATTTCGCTCCAACAATATCGATCGGTCGCGTGAGGCAGCGATGGTCGTCGTCGTAAAAGGTCAAACCGGGCGGACCACAGAAGACTTCTCGAGTGGGGAGAGAGACACACTTGAGGAGATTAACAAACCCCCTAAGGGGTGTATTCGTAGATATTTCGAGTACTGTTTTGCGATAATGGAGCGAGCTACTGGATTTGGAGCGAGCGACCAGGCAGGCTACCGCACTTGAAGAGAGCTAAGTTAATGGAGGGTGCAGTTCTTGTGTGGCATTTGACAAAGCTACTAACTGTATCGAGCACTTCCAGCCTGAAGTGGCGTTAGGCTTTGGAAGGTGATTTGGGCAAATTTGGATAACCTATCGATCGGTGAAGAGGTTTGTGAGCTGCCCCAAAAATGGGATAATTTAATTTCATTACGGAGTTATGGTGCCGCTCAACTTTACACCTTTGTCGGGACCGGTGTCTGATCAATCGATACTTTTGCACACCTTCATCAAGAAATCTACTACTACTGAGGCCTCCAGAAAAGCAGCATCAGCATCTTCGGATCCACACAAACCCATCCATTAAGTCAAACGATCGTTTCTTAATTGAATTTACCATACCGAGCTACATAAAACCCCAACCATCACTAATTGATTATTTTTTGCTCGTTTCGTTCACAGGTATGGCAATTCGCGTGCAGAGAACCTCCATTCTCTACCATACTGACAGGATTGTGTTCCAGCGGCGGTAAAGTAATGTTTTGCGTGTGCCCTGGAGGCTTTTGTTTCGCGTAACTCACGAAACATATGGCATTCTAAGACGCGTCATGTTCTAAAATCGTTAGCAGGTCGTCCAACTTCAACTCCACTGCGAGCATACGGTTTTTCAATTCGTTTTCTAATTTTCCACGCCGTTTTGCAGTCCCTTGGAAGCGGACTTGCGTGCGCGGGGTTCGCTAGCGTGACAGAACTTAAAAAGCAACCTCCACCACCAGGTCCAACATAATCTCATTAACCGGTCACGATCGGTGTTGTGGTGGCCCGAGGTGTGCAACAGTGTATCGCGTCGGTTATTGCAGCCAGTAATCCTCCCACAAAAAAGGCACACGCTAAAACTCCATTATACACTCTACCACCAGGAGATGGCTAATCGGGTGATCTAGCTAGGCTCACGCGTATCTAAGAACTTTTCGATGCTGCTAGCAGATTCAAGCAGCAGATAGTGTGGCTCTGATCCGGTTTTGTTGGATGACGGTCATGCCGACGGATAGAGCAGGGCGACATTGACCAGTATCGTGTCTAACTAAGCCGCCATGGCCTTCTGGCTGGGGAGAAGCGTACGAGAGCAGGTCTCGCTTTTGTGTGTGATTTATCTAATCTGTACGATTTGAGCTTAATGGGTTTTGGTTTGGGAAGCTAACCTCAGCAGGTAAATTGCTTTTTAATTTGTTTATCGTGTTAAATCGTCGGTCAGAATGTGTTATAATCGCATTCTACATCACGGGATGAATATTTAGGTACAAAATTGCGTTCGTAAACGTTGATGGTGAGGAGAATTAGATCCGCACGCCGGAATGTATGCAATTTGGTGTGTTCAAACACCTTGACATACACTGAGAGCACTTACTAGAATTACTTCTTGGTGGTTAGTGGTACTATCAAGACGATTAAAAATCGTCGTAAAACTATTAATTGCATACTTTCAGGCGCTATCAAGACTCCACTCAGTTTTGCTTATTTAATTTGTACAAGCAATTTGTTGCATCCTGAAAAGCCTTTTTTCGATTGCTTTCATCTTGCATCCTTCGTTCAAGGCAATGCAAACCCCAAACCCCAAAACAACACTCTTTTCGCCCAATAGCCGCTAGGGGCGCCATGAAACACCCTAACCGAACCGATGGCATAATAGCCTCCGGCGGTTCAGCTTTGAAAGCCTTCGATCCTATGCTGCTCTACCAGACAAATTAGCAAACGATTTGTAGCAGCGTTAGCTTACAGACGTTCTCTCGGCCTGACTAATGCGCTCAGCACCGTGGCTCACCCATTCATGCGTTTCATCATTTAAGGTTTTCGAAAAGTTTGACATCCCGTTCGATGTCGACGGAACTTAGCCGGAATAGTTTGACGTACAGCTGTCACTTTAGTGCGGCAGATTGAGTGAGTGAGTGAGCTGCGTGAACATCGTGTCGTGGTGTGCGCCCGCTCGTTATTTGGGTTGGCAATTTCGCCACGGAAACGTTTGTCGTTCGTTCGCGATTGGTTCCGCTTAATCTGACAGGCTCGTTATTTGTGGCCCGGCCTGGCGGGTGAAAATAGACACGATGATGATACCCCGGCGACAGATTAGCCGTAAAAGATAAGTGATTGTCTCGCAAAGCTCAGGTTTTACTACCGGTTCCACCGGGTTGACACATTCACCTCCGTGGTTGGCAAATTTCTCACAACCATCCGGAAGGGGGTGAAAAACAGGCGCTAAATCTCACAGCCACACGTCAATGCTTTCTTTCGCCCGAGCCGACGTGTGTGTGTGTGTGTGACAATCGGTGGCCTTTGGACTTGGAATGCTTTAGCTCAGCTGGTTTGTGTGAGGGTCCCGCTCGCTATCCTACACGATATCACGGTATCTACGGAAGAGGATCAACCATATCACGGCGATGTATCGTGGCTGAGCAGTATCCGGCATTGGCATCTCGTGCCTTGAATGTTCCTCAATGCACACGAGAGACATGAGCGAGCCGTTTACACACGTGCAGCGGAGTTGGGGAGTGCCTTCAGTAGGCCATCATCGCTGATCGTGATCGTGAAAGGAAAACAAAAGCATCTAAATAATTGAGAAGGATAAACACACTTCCGAATGGTCTTGGGCTCTTGGGTGTTGCCGTTGCTCAAACAGACCCGGTAAGGTTGTTAACGAGGTCAGTTTGCAGCTGTACTATACGTCGGCACTTGAAGCTGGTAGACGCAATACGGCACGCCAATCTACTCTGGTGGGGCTACTGTTGGAGGTAAGGTTTTTGAAAATACAAACAACAAACACAGAACATGAAATCAAACCACTTTTCCAATTCCCGGCAAAAAGTGGGAAAACATTCACGAATGCCTCATGTATGAGATAGAGCGGGAGGGACAGCTCAGTTATTGATGTCTAAGCATTGGAACTTGAGCCCCTGTGTACACATCGGAAGATCCATCTCTCGCCTGCCTGAGGACTGCCGACGGGGCAATGTTGTTTGAATGAAATTGAAAGTAAAGCGAGGCACGCCACTCTTCGCTTGTTTTCTTCTGTCTAGTTCACCCACAAGAACGCGCGAACGGGTGCTGTCGATGATCGATGATGAAGTTGGGGGATTATTTAGGCCTTTTAGACATTTGGTTTTTGGTTTGCATCAATATTAATTGCATCTTATTTTTTCTTTTAATTTTCATGCGTTTCTGGTTTCTGTTCCCTGCTTTTAATTTTACGCTCTTCTTAAACACACAACACAACTGTCAAATTTACTTTCAATCGCATCGCACCACACACATGCATGCGCACAACACCGCATGTCCAACGCTTTTATAGTTGCACGAGCAGGGACTATCACATCTACCACGTCACGAGTCCTGAACCGGCGGCATCGATCGCAAAGGACGATGAGGCGAAGCGTCCTGACAGCAGGGGCATTGCCTCGGTCTATTCACTGAACTGTCGTCATGGTGGAGGTGGTGACACGATCAGCAGTGACGATGACGACCAGGACGACGAAGACACCGATGGCACTGTGTCCACCTCGGCGTACTCCGTTGCGTCGTCTTCCTCTTCCTCTTGCCATTCGGCTTCACGCAACTGGCTGGAGTTGCTGAGTCCCAGAATTCCTAGCCCTTTCAGGATGAAGCGCACGATTGCGTTGACGTAAGTCCAAATCTGTCCAATGTGTGTTTGTGTGTTTCTGTGTGGCGTGTTTATTTTGCGTTGTTCAATCGGCTTTGTGTTTTGGCGTTCTGTTTGGAGATGCGCTTCGCTTATGCTTCGGTGTTCTTTTTATGCCTCATTTTTTCCATAAATTAAATGATTTCTTACCAATTTTTATACAACGTGAGATCTGAATTTTCTAGAGACGATTTTCCTTAGTTCTTTTTAATGCTAGAAGCAAATATTTTTGCCAGCGTTTCGAAAATGCTGGAAATTTTCTCGAACGCCTTCGATATCTCGGTCACAATCTGAGATCCTGTTACGGGTGGTTTCTCCGTACTGGATGTCACTTGTGAAAGAGTCGTTGTTTCGGGGGCTAGCGTTGTGCTTAGCGTCATTCCTTCGGCAGTCACTTCAATCGTAGATAATGTGATCGACTCCGTTGTGGTGTCCGATTGCGTTGAGGATTCAGATCGTTCTGTTGTCGACTCGGCTGCCGTCACCTCTGTAGTTGGTTCTTCCGTCGTAGACTCTTCTGTTGTGGACTCCTCTGTTGTTGACTCGGATGCTGTCCCCTCAGTAGTGGATTCTTCAGTCGTAGACTCTTCCGTTGTGGACTCCTCCGTGGTCGAATCGGATGCTGTTACCTCAGTAGTGGATTCTTCAGTCGTAGACTCTTCCGTTGTGGACTCCTCCGTTGTCGACTCGGATGCTGTTACCTCAGTAGTGGATTCTTCAGTCGTAGACTCTTCCGTTGTCGACTCGGATGCTGTTACCTCAGTAGTGGATTCTTCAGTCGTAGACTCTTCCGTTGTGGACTCCTCCGTTGTTGACTCAGATGCCGTTACCTCAGTAGTGGATTCTTCAGTCGTAGACTCTTCCGTTGTGGACTCCTCTGTTGTTGACTCGGATGCTGTCCCCTCAGTAGTGGATTCTTCAGTCGTAGACTCTTCCGTTGTGGACTCCTCCGTGGTCGAATCGGATGCTGTTACCTCAGTTGTGGATTCTTCAGTCGTAGACTCTTCCGTTGTGGACTCCTCTGTTGTTGACTCGGATGCTGTCCCCTCAGTAGTGGATTCTTCAGTCGTAGACTCTTCCGTTGTGGACTCCTCCGTGGTCGAATCGGATGCTGTTACCTCAGTAGTGGATTCTTCAGTCGTAGACTCTTCCGTTGTGGACTCCTCCGTGGTCGAATCGGATGCTGTTACCTCAGTAGTGGATTCTTCAGTCGTAGACTCTTCCGTTGTCGACTCGGATGCTGTTACCTCAGTAGTGGATTCTTCAGTCGTAGACTCTTCCGTTGTGGACTCCTCTGTTGTTGACTCGGATGCTGTCCCCTCAGTAGTGGATTCTTCAGTCGTAGACTCTTCCGTTGTGGACTCCTCCGTGGTCGAATCGGATGCTGTTACCTCAGTAGTGGATTCTTCAGTCGTAGACTCTTCCGTTGTGGACTCCTCCGTTGTCGAATCGGATGCTGTTACCTCAGTAGTGGATTCTTCAGTCGTAGACTCTTCCGTTGTCGACTCGGAAGCTGTCACCTCAGTAGTGGATTCTTCAGTCGTAGACTCTTCCGTTGTGGACTCCTCTGTTGTTGACTCGGATGCTGTCCCCTCAGTAGTGGATTCTTCAGTCGTAGACTCTTCCGTTGTGGACTCTTCCGTCGTGGACTCGGATGCTGTTACCTCAGTAGTAGATTCTTCCGTTGTCGACTCGGATGCTGTAACCTCAGTTGTGGATTCCTCTGTCGTCGACTCTTCCGTTGTTGGCTCGGATGTAGTAACCTCAGTTGTGGATTCCTCAGTCGTCGACTCTCCCGTTGTGGACTCCTCCGTTTTTGACTCGGATGCAGTGACCTCAGTGGTGGATTCCTCTGTCGTCGACTCTTCCGTTGTTGACTCGGAAGCTGTCACCTCAGTAGTGGATTCTTCAGTCGTAGACTCTTCAGAAGTGGCTTCTTCCGTTGTTGGCTCGGATGTAGTAACCTCAGTTGTGGATTCTTCAGTCGTCGACTCTTCCGTTGTTGACTCGGAAGCTGTCACCTCAGTAGTGGATGCTTCATTCGTAGACTCTTCTGTTGTGGACTCCTCCGTTGTTGACTCGGATGCTGTCACCTCAGTAGTTGATTCTTCAGTCGTAGACTCTTCCGTTGTGGACTCCTCCGTTGTTGACTCGGATGCTGTCACCTCAGTAGTTGATTCTTCAGTCGTAGACTCTTCCGTTGTGGACTCTTCCGTTGTTGGCTCGGATGTAGTAACCTCAGTTGTGGATTCTTCAGTCGTCGACTCTTCCGTTGTTGACTCGGAAGCTGTCACCTCAGTAGTGGATGCTTCATTCGTTGACTCTTCTGTTGTGGACTCCTCCGTTGTTGACTCGGATGCTGTCACCTCAGTAGTTGATTCTTCAGTCGTAGACTCTTCCGTTGTGGACTCCTCCGTGGTCGAATCGGATGCTGTTACCTCAGTTGTGGATTCTTCAGTCGTAGACTCTTCCGTTGTGGACTCCTCTGTTGTTGACTCGGATGCTGTCCCCTCAGTAGTGGATTCTTCAGTCGTAGACTCTTCCGTTGTCGACTCGGAAGCTGTCACCTCAGTAGTTGATTCTTCAGTCGTAGACTCTTCCGTTGTGGACTCCTCTGTTGTTGACTCGGATGCTGTCCCCTCAGTAGTGGATTCTTCAGTCGTAGACTCTTCCGTTGTGGACTCTTCCGTCGTGGACTCGGATGCTGTTACCTCAGTAGTAGATTCTTCCGTTGTCGACTCGGATGCTGTAACCTCAGTTGTGGATTCCTCTGTCGTCGACTCTTCCGTTGTTGGCTCGGATGTAGTAACCTCAGTTGTGGATTCCTCAGTCGTCGACTCTCCCGTTGTGGACTCCTCCGTTTTTGACTCGGATGCAGTGACCTCAGTGGTGGATTCCTCTGTCGTCGACTCTTCCGTTGTTGACTCGGAAGCTGTCACCTCAGTAGTGGATTCTTCAGTCGTAGACTCTTCAGAAGTGGCTTCTTCCGTTGTTGGCTCGGATGTAGTAACCTCAGTTGTGGATTCTTCAGTCGTCGACTCTTCCGTTGTTGACTCGGAAGCTGTCACCTCAGTAGTTGATTCTTCAGTCGTAGACTCTTCCGTTGTGGACTCCTCCGTTGTTGACTCGGATGCTGTCACCTCAGTAGTTGATTCTTCAGTCGTAGACTCTTCCGTTGTGGACTCCTCCGTTGTTGACTCGGATGCTGTCACCTCAGTAGTTGATTCTTCAGTCGTAGACTCTTCCGTTGTGGACTCTTCCGTTGTTGGCTCGGATGTAGTAACCTCAGTTGTGGATTCTTCAGTCGTCGACTCTTCCGTTGTTGACTCGGAAGCTGTCACCTCAGTAGTGGATGCTTCATTCGTAGACTCTTCTGTTGTGGACTCCTCCGTGGTCGAATCGGATGCAGTGACCTCAGTGGTGGATTCCTCTGTCGTCGACTCTTCCGTTGTTGACTCGGAAGCTGTCACCTCAGTAGTGGATTCTTCAGTCGTAGACTCTTCAGAAGTGGCTTCTTCCGTTGTTGGCTCGGATGTAGTAACCTCAGTTGTGGATTCTTCAGTCGTCGACTCTTCCGTTGTTGACTCGGAAGCTGTCACCTCAGTAGTGGATGCTTCATTCGTAGACTCTTCTGTTGTGGACTCCTCCGTTGTTGACTCGGATGCTGTCACCTCAGTAGTTGATTCTTCAGTCGTAGACTCTTCCGTTGTGGACTCCTCCGTTGTTGACTCGGATGCTGTCACCTCAGTAGTTGATTCTTCAGTCGTAGACTCTTCCGTTGTGGACTCTTCCGTTGTTGGCTCGGATGTAGTAACCTCAGTTGTGGATTCTTCAGTCGTCGACTCTTCCGTTGTTGACTCGGAAGCTGTCACCTCAGTAGTGGATGCTTCATTCGTAGACTCTTCTGTTGTGGACTCCTCCGTTGTTGACTCGGATGCTGTTACCTCAGTAGTAGATTCTTCCGTTGTTGACTCGGATGCTGTCACCTCAGTAGTTGATTCTTCAGTCGTAGACTCTTCCGTTGTGGACTCTTCCGTTGTTGGCTCGGATGTAGTAACCTCAGTTGTGGATTCTTCAGTCGTCGACTCTTCCGTTGTTGACTCGGAAGCTGTCACCTCAGTAGTGGATGCTTCATTCGTAGACTCTTCCGTTGTGGACTCCTCCGTTGTTGACTCGGATGCTGTCACCTCAGTAGTTGATTCTTCAGTCGTAGACTCTTCCGTTGTGGACTCCTCCGTTGTTGACTCGGATGCTGTCACCTCAGTAGTTGATTCTTCAGTCGTAGACTCTTCCGTTGTGGACTCTTCCGTTGTTGGCTCGGATGTAGTAACCTCAGTTGTGGATTCTTCAGTCGTCGACTCTTCCGTTGTTGACTCGGAAGCTGTCACCTCAGTAGTGGATGCTTCATTCGTAGACTCTTCTGTTGTGGACTCCTCCGTGGTCGAATCGGATGCTGTTACCTCAGTAGTGGATTCTTCAGTCGTAGACTCTTCCGTTGTCGACTCGGATGCTGTTACCTCAGTAGTGGATTCTTCAGTCGTAGACTCTTCCGTTGTGGACTCCTCTGTTGTTGACTCGGATGCTGTCCCCTCAGTAGTGGATTCTTCAGTCGTAGACTCTTCCGTTGTGGACTCCTCCGTGGTCGAATCGGATGCTGTTACCTCAGTAGTGGATTCTTCAGTCGTAGACTCTTCCGTTGTGGACTCCTCCGTTGTCGAATCGGATGCTGTTACCTCAGTAGTGGATTCTTCAGTCGTAGACTCTTCCGTTGTCGACTCGGAAGCTGTCACCTCAGTAGTTGATTCTTCAGTCGTAGACTCTTCCGTTGTGGACTCCTCTGTTGTTGACTCGGATGCTGTCCCCTCAGTAGTGGATTCTTCAGTCGTAGACTCTTCCGTTGTGGACTCTTCCGTCGTGGACTCGGATGCTGTTACCTCAGTAGTAGATTCTTCCGTTGTCGACTCGGATGCTGTAACCTCAGTTGTGGATTCCTCTGTCGTCGACTCTTCCGTTGTTGGCTCGGATGTAGTAACCTCAGTTGTGGATTCCTCAGTCGTCGACTCTCCCGTTGTGGACTCCTCCGTTTTTGACTCGGATGCAGTGACCTCAGTGGTGGATTCCTCTGTCGTCGACTCTTCCGTTGTTGACTCGGAAGCTGTCACCTCAGTAGTGGATTCTTCAGTCATAGACTCTTCAGAAGTGGCTTCTTCCGTTGTTGGCTCGGATGTAGTAACCTCAGTTGTGGATTCTTCAGTCGTCGACTCTTCCGTTGTTGACTCGGAAGCTGTCACCTCAGTAGTGGATGCTTCATTCGTAGACTCTTCTGTTGTGGACTCCTCCGTTGTTGACTCGGATGCTGTCACCTCAGTAGTTGATTCTTCAGTCGTAGACTCTTCCGTTGTGGACTCCTCCGTTGTCGACTCGGATGCTGTCACCTCAGTAGTGGATTCTTCTGTCGTCGACTCTTCCGTTGTCGACTCGGATGCAGTAACCTCAGTAGTGTATTCTTCCGTTGTGCTCACCTCTGTTGTCGTCGAACCGTAATCGATTGTTGTGGTCGCTGGATCTTCACCTTCACAGTACACATTCTCCTTAAAATCACACTCACATCGTTCCTGATTGAAACGCAAGTCGTTCGGACACGACACTGACAACATCAGCCCAAGCACGCACAGATTATACTTCGTACACGCAGCATGATCCACTATCACAAGCCTGCGTGGATCAAACACTTGCGGACAAACTGTGGCACAGGTGGTCACTGTCTCTATTGCAGTGTCTCGTCTCGATCGTTCAACAACGTCCGTTGAGCGATGTCGGACGCAGGTTTTATCACTATCGCTCCACACACCACCCTCAGGACAATGTGCTTCAATTTTGATTCTCCCAACACAGGTCACATAACCCGTCGGACTGTGAGGCATTGCATGCAGCGTAGACAACTGTCTGGCACTGTCATACCTTGGGCAGATGAAAGTGGCAGCTACATGCAGATAGCATGCAGTGCTCAACGCTAACGCGAACAATGTCCGTGGGAAACTCATTTTTGTATCACTTTATTGCACTTTTCACTTCACAACACCTTTTTTTAAGCACTTATTCTTATGGTTCTTGCGTTCCAATTGAATCCGGAGTGTTTTGCTGAATTGCTGTAGGAGTTGCTATCCCGATCCGGTCGAATTTACCCACTGCAGAACGAGCGAGCTTCCTTTTATATAGGGACGGCACGGTCGCTTATAAAAATATCAACAAAACTCATACCAAAATACCAATTTTTCAAGTGGAAAGTAGATAATATTTTTTTGTGATAAACGGAGGCACTTTATCATCACATTTTTACTCTCGTTTGCCCATCGAGTATCGGTGCCGCGTGAATCGTGAGAGAACAAATATGCCGCCATCCCAAATATCGCGTCACACCATGGCGCCCCTCGTGCCGCAGCCATGTCTTGTCAGACCCCTTCAGGGTACTTCATTAGCTTCGACTTTGACACAGGACGCGTAGCGTAAAACGTTTAGAAGAAAATTCAATTGGAAAGTAAAACGCAATCCGCGCAACGTGAGTTGTGATAAGTTGTGTACGGTTCGACATTCACACCTTCTTCTCTACGTGTACAACATTAGCGGTAATGAGGTATCCCACTTTCGGTACATTGTTTTAATCGTGAGGCTCGAAATTGTTGATTTATTTCGTGCGTATTAAGTTCGATTCGTGACTCGATGTGTAGAACGCTGTTCCGCAGCATTTCCCATGCCCCGTGAAGGTGTTGGGAATATTAAGGTCACTCTGTCAGTCGCTCCCGGGAGCGATTAGCGTCGGAGGGACAGTAGGTTAAGGTCTGGTAGGTTTTTTTTTGTGCCTTAGGGAAAGCATTTTTCGTTCACAATGGCCGGTAGTAAATGTGTCACTACAATTGCGTTCATTTTACCTGAGCTTCCTGACACTAATCAACCGTTTGAACCGTTCGAAGAGTGCGCGTCGCCATTTGTTCATTCTACACCCGCTAAAAGGAAAGAGGGGAAAAAACGGACGGGGCGCATAAAAAACCCCCAACATTCAGCCGAAGAGACATTGAATAAATGGCCACACAAAGCAACGCCATTAACACTGTGGCCCAGCTAGGTGAATGGGTGTTTATGCTTCATCACATATGTATAGACAGTTTCAGTTCACACCAACCGCATCGCCATCATTACTTTGCTGCTTGCCTTGCCGCCTGGTCGGATGATCACTTTCTCATCATTTCACACTGTGTTTTTAAATTAAGCATCGATTTTCCCTTTTTTCCCCTCGCTGGGCCGGCGTTACATACAGCTACCTGTTGCTATTTTCGACCCGGAAAAAGGCATTTTGAAAATGGCTTCAAAATTTTCCTTCCAAAATTTTCTAAAAATGGCAAATTTTGATTCTTTCTTTAAGCCTTCATTTCCGCTACTCTCCATTGATAAAAAGTTATTCATGGGCAGGCAATTCTGCCTCAGTCATCCTCAGACACCTACCGGTTTGAAGTGTGAGACAAGCATTGTTTACATGCAAAAACTGTGGTTTCCCCGTTGTTGGGACTTTGCTGATAAAAATACTATCAGACACCATCGATAAACTTCGCACTAAACGGGAATAATGGCCGGTATACAAATGCGAGCTTGTTTAAAGAAAGATTCATCGTCACCGGGTGTGTGTCGTCATACTTCACTCATCATCTGCTTCTTCTACAGCAAACGTTCAAGCTCAAGAGGCTTTTCCCTCCCCTTTTGATTGACTGAAGATGAGATTGACTCGTCGTATTTGCAGAGCATGCTTTTGTTTCATTTACAAGCAGAGAGGTGATAATTTGCGCCGTTGGTAAACATTCCCTTACCACGCGAACGTTTATTTTTATTCCTAATTAATCATTCTTTTCAAGAAGCTCTTGAAATGCTTTCTTCTATCATTACTCAATATGTTGCAAGCTGCTTAGGTTGTTGAAGGTATGATTTTTCATTTATTTATCAGTACATGATTATGATGAAAATGTTATTTAAATTAGCAAAACGCGCCAAATTTAAACGGCCATCAAAGTGTTGGAAACTAGCGCCACCTGCCTTTCAAATGAGAAACTACATTAGCGCCATCTGTCAGGCAGTAAGCGAGACACTTTCTTTGCTGTGCAGCTGCATTCAGTGCTTGCCCCTCAAGGTATGCAAACGGCTGTACATGAATTTTCGTTGCTTCGGTTTGTTCATCGTTTAGTGAATTTATTTACTTTTGAGTATTAAAAATAAATGTAAAACGTTGATTTCATTAATCAAAATTAAAAGAAAAAGTATATTATCAAATATTCTCTCGCAAAACCATTTGAAATATCTTCAATTTATAATATTTGTCGTGTGAGAATTATTCGTTGTCTACTTCTAAATATTCACCTATGGCATTTAACTGAGCCAACAATAGTTCTACAAAAGTTAAAAAATAAGAAGATAATCTCCATAATCTTCAACAAGCGTGCTCTCAAAAATATTTAAATAGCGTTGCTAACGAGCTTGTTTAACAGCCGTTTCCGTTCTGCAAGCTCTCCAAGGAACACGTCCCGAAGACTTCCTCTAAATTCCACCACAAACCTACAACTCAATTAATTGCAGTAATCACCATCCAGTGTATCGAAAATCTGCCTTGCGTTGTCTCTCGAGACCGTCAATAATTTAATTCCATTCAGCTCATTAAGATGCGAACCACCACCACAACACAACTCAGCCCTCAGCTCAAGTCCCCAAATTCGAACCACAACGAATCCCGTTAATTCGACTCCGTCTTTCGCTTCAAGCAAACCTACATCTGCTCCACACCAGCCCAAAAAATTATACACATTGTGCATTGTTGTGCTCCGCGAGCGCGATCTCCAACCCTTTTCTTTTCGGGAAAATTGGGAAGTGAGAAACACAAAATCGCTGCCAAAAAGATAGAGTCCAGTTTTTTGTTGTTCTTCTCCGTTTGATGATGATGTAGAAAAATGCGAACATGCGAAAACGGTTAATTGTCGGAAGCTTAGTTGGAGGGGAGTTGGGCTAAAGGTATGTGTGTTTCGGAAGCGCGCTTTTCGAAGGTGAGGAATTAAATGTGCCAAAGCGCGGGGTTGGATTAGGCTGTCGAGAAAGAGCCCAAAGAGGAAAGGGATGCAAAGGTTGAGCTTGTGTGTGCGAGTGTCGCTATGTGTTGGAATCGGGAAGGGGTCGAATCCGGTTTGAATTCCGGCTCCCAAAACAAAACAGATAATCAAGCTCCGTGTTCTTGTGCCTCTCATTTCCCTTTTGTAGCTTTTGTGAGTCGGGCAGACTTGGCCATCGTTGGGTGGATGATCAGCGCTTTTGATGTACTGCTGGCTAATTTCTGTTTGCATATTTAATGCCCTTTTTACATCCGGATACTGATCGCTTTTTCGACCTTTTACTCTCTTCTACAGGAGCAACTCGAAAGCTTCCTACCTGCCGAGACAGCCCCGGGACAAGCTGCACTCCGATCCGGACCATGGTAGCTACAAGCTAACGCTCACTTCCAACGAGGACTGCATCAATCACAACAGTAGTAACACTGGCACAGCGACCACCACAACAACGCCCAACAGCGGTGGTGCAAGTGGCGGCCATGATGGATTCCCGGAGGAGATCATCACCACCGCCACATCGCCCAAGTGTAATCTACCGGATGTGCTTCCGCCCGGTGTAAAGTATTCGCTGTACTCCACCAACAACAACAACAACACGGTCAACAACAACAACAGCATCAACAACCAGCATAATGGCGGTATGCTGAAGTCCAAGCATGGAGGTCCTCACTCGGCCCCGATCATCTCGACGGCAAACAGTCTCAAGTCACTGTTCAACTTCAGCACATCCTCTTCGGACACCTCGAAGGATCGCGAAGGGCCGGCAACACCGCCCACCCTAATGTTCAACGGCAACGGTAGTGTGAGTCCTCCGCTAGCCCAGATCCAGGCCACCTCCCCGAAGTACACCTCCCAATCGTCGTTCGATCTGAAGAAAACGCAAATCCTGGACACTGGTGGCGATTCGCACTGCAACGGTTACCATCTACACAACGGCAACGGCATTCTCGGTCTGCCGACAACTCCCACCACCACCAACGTTAGCGCCACGGCCACCCTGACCTCGATCGCTTCCATCAACCATACCGTGGTGGTGGAGGAGGAGGAGCAGCTGGAGCTGGTGGAGCCGAAACCGACGGCAGATGAAGATGCATCAACAACAACTTCCAACACGGCCACGCCCGACGATAGTGTACCGCCGCCGCTTCCCTCCACACCCTCGCCGGCCCTCAGCAACGGTGGGCCAGCCAACTGTTTGCCGGTGTGGCCGACCCAAACTGTAAATAATTGCAGCGAAAATTCCGAACATCTAACCAATTTCGACCACCAACACCAGCGCGAAGCGCCGAGCAGCGGTACCGTTGGTTCCGCGTGTGCCAGCTCCGAACGGCCCGTGACGGAGGCGGCCGTCGACAGTGAAGTTTCGCCCGCCAGCACGTCCACACGCAACGATGCGTCGAACGACGCAACAGCAACGCAAGCAACGGAAACACCAGTCGTCCCAGTGGAAGTTGTCGTGGCCAAAGAGCAGGAAGGAGAAAGTTGCCCCAGCGGGTCCGAACTGATCGTGAACGGTAGTGTTGGTGATCATAATTCCACCACCAGCAGTGGCTCTCCCGTGCCCGGTCTAGAACGCGTCACGAAAGAGATCAACCTGTCGCCGGTAGCGTCCACCGAGGACACACCGGTTGTGAGTGAAGTTCCGCTGCAACGAACGGAAATTGTACTGCGCGTTCAGGCGCCAACATCGGAGGCCGCTTCCCAGACCGATATTGACGAAACTGGTACGATTCTTAGCCGAGGTATCGCTGAGCTAACGATCGATTGTGGTAGAAAGAAGGATTCGCAGGTTAGCTCCAGTCAGCAGTCCTCGAACGGCACGGTTACTTCGGTCGCGACGTCCACCACGTCCAGTCCACTCGGATCGCCACCAGGAACTCCGCCGAGCGGTAAGGAACCGGGTCAGAAGTTCTTTGCTGCACCGTCGACTTCTCCGCCGCCGCCTCCACCAACGCCCCGTAAGCTACACCCGGAGGAGATCGATTGCGATAAGCTGTCGCACGATCTTGTCAGTCAACTGTCACCGTCGGATAAGCTGCACACCATACTGGGTAAGTGATAGGGTGATGTGATGTGAAGTGTTTTTGAGTAGTAGTGTGGCGAGGCTTATGAGGTCTGTGACGTGACTCAAGTGATCTAGGGAAACAAGAAGTTTTGATGGGAGATCTTCAAAGGGCCACTCTTTAGTGAGGATATCTGTGAAGTTTGTTTGTCGGTGTTTTGAGTCTCTGAGATTTCATTTCGGAACTCCCAATTCAAGCCCTACTATTTGACGTGTAAAACATGGGAAAATGGGAAATCCCCGGCCCAAACGACTTCATAATTACAACCTATCATTGATGGTGCATTACACGGACATTTATGAACCGCTCGCCGACTGGCGGGTGCTATAAAACTGTCCTCCGCTGGGGCTGTAAGACATTGCGGTGCGAAAGTGGAACAAATGGAAAATCTTTAACCACAAACCCACCCAACCCGTCCAAACTATCCCAAAAACGGGCAATTACAGATTTCGTTCAATTTCCCGCGAGCGAGAGATGAGATACTGATGTCCGGTGGGGTCCCCCACATTTGGATTTGGTGTTGTGCTTGATTCGGAAGGGAAACAATATTTACTGTCTCTCCCTCTCTCCTTCTTTCTCTGCCTCTCTCTTTCCCGAGTGGAGATGAAGTTTTTCCCACCTGTATGGCGATCGCCCCTCTCGCCGTACGATCAGCTAAACAAGCATCAAACACGGAGGGTGCGATAAAATCGAAAGTTTGTTTGTGAAAAGATATGGCTTCGATGCGAATAATAACTCGCACACGCGGAAGAGCGCGCCATCTTACAGCACCAAACAAAAGAAAAAAAAATTGTAAACAAAAGCCCTACAACGTACGGAGAACGTAGAGAGAAGAGGGATAATAAAGGGAAAACTGTTAAATTTTCCCCCTCTTAATCTGCGACTGATGGCAGAGAAAGTAGGTTCAAGGTAAGTTTTTCTTGCGATGGGTTTTTTGGAAGGTTTTTTTGCGAGGGCTTAATAATTTGGATCTTCGCCCATACTTCAAGACTGATCTTCAGAAACTTCTAATCACTTTGAGGTGTTAGGCAATAATGGGTAAATTTTATCACCTTCACAAACTCCCAACGCGTTCTCCAAATCGGCCGGAGATCAGTTTTATGAAATTCAAACCAACGCAAGGTGACTATTGTTCGTCGGGATGGATGAAAGATCGTGTGAGCTCCATAATGCACTCGGTCTCAAAACAACTCCCCGATGGAATGTTGGCGGTGATGTGGGAAAGTGTTTTGTTTGGGACATTGAGGTGGTGCAGGTTATGCAAAGTGGTCTAGATTTGCGTGGGAGCTCCCATAGATCTCAGCCCTGTTAGCTACGGGAAGGTTTGCGTTATATTCGTCACGTCACTTCCGATCGCTAAGACTCGGTGTGTACTGTAACAGCTCACTAACTAGCGTGCTCTCTCTCTCCCTCTTATGACAGCGCCGAAAACATTCAAATCCACGTCGGACTACGTGTCCGACCTGTTCAACATCCAGATCGCACCCCGACCGCTCAAGAAGGATGCATCGACCGAAACACCAACAGAAACGGGTGGCGGTACACCGAAAAGGTAAGGCACCGTGCCACAGGGCAACATTCTAGATGCCAGCTGCTGTTTGCGTGCTCGACACATCTTAATTAAGCTCGTTTCCGGTTCGTGTTCCAAAGTAATGCTCCAATTTTCGGTTTGTGTTTGCTTTCTTCCCTTCAACAGCCCGCTCGGTATTCTGACGTCCAGCTCAACCTACTTTCAAATCTCCGAACCGAAGGCGAAGCTGATGACGCGCTACAGCCGCGAGATGACCCTGATCAATGGTGATTGCTGTGATCTGACCAAGAAGAAGGTAAGCGTCCTTGCCGTGTCGGAATGTTTCGGAATTCGGAGAATGGAAAGTGCGTACTTGCAGCAGCTAATTGCGGTACCGAGCGTTCGAGTCTCGATCAGTCGCAATCCGAGGACAGCTCTAATTGTTTCAACCACATGCCAACTGCTGAAAGCTTAGGCCGTAAGCGATAGTTAAAGTGTTACGTCGAAAACGCTAAAATACGCCCTTCGGTGATTAGGAATGATAAGACTTTGGAACCGGTTCAACCATTCCTGGGGAGGGCTGCTGTCGGATGAGCTGTGGATGTGCGATATGCGCCGTGTGCTGGTGGCACATATGGGTCACGTGCCGAGTGTGCTGAGAGCGTGAATCCGACCCGAAGATACGGTGGTTCTTTCTCACAATCCGAGCCAGCACAACCTACACAAACTGCGCGCGCGTCTGACGTGCGTTGTCATCAGCTCCCCACCTCACAAACTCGCTCGCTCGCGGCAGATAGGGAACGAGACACGACTCCACTGTTGTTAGTTCACTTCCGAACGAGTTGAAGGTTAGACGCGGTGGTACCCGGCCAGCCAGCCAGTTCACCCAGCTGAAGATAATGCCCGTGATCTGTCACACATCAGCCAACCGTTATCGATGTCTACCAAACGTCGTGCCGCATCGATTACAGCATCACAGCGACAACAGTTGGTAATGTTGGATATGGCCACCTGGAGGCCTAAGAAGTGTTGTAGTTACTTTTGGAGCTGGGAAGCGTTGGTGCAAACAGTGCTGTGCAAATACTGGCAGATACGTCCTACTGCAAGTGATCAAAGTTGGTTGACTTTTTTTTTTGTTTTGGTGGAGCTGTTGGCGATGTGTGGGACGTTGTCACCTTCTTTTTGCGTGAGGTGTTGTTTGTGAAAAATTGCTTCCGATGAGGTATTTTTTTTTTCGTGCGTGTGGTGCGAGAGGATGCTGAGGACTTGTGCAAGCAACTGTGTGATGTAATGTTTGATAAATTACGAGCAGCACTTGGGGAAGTGTTTGCCTGCCCGTAGGAGAACCTTGACGAGCGTGAGCGGAGTGAACTTTGGTTTAACTATGTTGTCATAAACGCACTGTTCTTCATTGCTCGAAAAAGATTGGAATCTCTGAGGAAGTACTCGGGTCGTTCGGAGATTTCATGACCAATTCGTCTACAATGTGCTACAGATTCGTATTGTCATTGTGTAGCTGATAAGGCTGGCGACATTTGCTCGACACGTACGAGAGGAAACATTCTTGGAATGTTCTGCTAGAACGTGTCGGAGGGTATAGGAATTAGGGAACATTCTATATAGTCCCAGCTTTTTACTGGGGATAGGATTGTTGGTTTTGACTCAGATTAGTTGAAGTTCTATCGAGGATGGTTCGCTGATCTTCATAGCTAGATGGTGTTCTGTGATCTGTGGCCAAAGGATCAATCCCAATCAGGGATTTTATCTTTAGGAAGACATTTGGCGACATATTCTATTCCGATTTTAATTCTCATCCGTCAAGGTGTTAATTAAATAGTCGAAGAGAATGAAGAGAGAGAGAGGGAACGAGAAATATAAAGCAAGGAAGAATCTAGATGATCTTCTTCTTCTTGGCTTAACGACCTGCGTGGTCACGCCAGCTATCTAATGGCTGACTAGTTGGATAGTCATGCCTCACTCGAGAGGGAACGGTCAGGATGGGATTTGATCCTTCATGAAGACCAGCGCCGCTATCGCTTCGGCCGCCGGACCGCTCCAATACTAATGATCGTAGAACCTAAAAATCGGTGCCTAAAGCCCTTACCGGCTTCGAAGCCAATATCCAAAGGAAGTTCGGCTTGATATCAGACCCAAACACATCAAAAGGATCTGATTAACTATTGATAATGGATCCGTTAAGGGGAGTTCCGGTAGAATATTAACTCTGATACTACAGGACCAGTATCAAACTTCAAGAAATTCCATACTCTGCCTTGTTTAAATCCATTGAATTGTAGAACATTGAAGTCGTAGAACCAGATAAGAAAAATCAGATATTTGATCTTGGGATATGCTCTCGACAGCTCATCCGATCATGATGAAAGGCTTATTAGACCCTATTTTTCTCTTAGGCTGCTCTATATCATCTCAGAACTTAGTTCATCAGGGTATCAAGTCACAGATACCAAGTTGAAACAAACCCAGACACTGATATTCAATTTCTTGGAGATAAAAACTTTTGATGAGGATTGATGTGTGATACTTGCCATCATCATCATCATAATTCCTTTTGTAACAAACACCAAACAGCTTATGTAAATCTCGTATCTAATATTAGATTACCTCATCCGCCACGCTATCAACCTGCGTAACAGTGATCCCTCGTTTCGTTCCCACTCGGAAACGCTTCATTTTCCAATCACGCTTCGATCGAGCCCAATTCGACTCGTTTTCCGCCTCAATCTTTCACAAATTCCAAGCATGCCATGGTGCTAACAAGCTCCCTGACGCGTAACGCGCGTGTTCCACCCATCCCCCGCCTAATCACACCGTTACACGTGCTTTACAGGAGGAACTTGTCCAACGGCTTGGCAAGAAGCTACTAGTCCTAACGAACGAGCAAACGAACATCGCGGAGGAAAGCAACGCGAACGATCTGCTCGGCAACGATGTCGCGCTGAAGGTGGCCCAAAAGGTACGCCCCACCGATGCGTCCAAGTTCCGCTCGTACGTGGACGACGTCGGGTACATTACGATGCTGCTGCTGTCACTGTCCGGCCGGCTTGCCCGCACCGAGAACGCTCTCCACATGATCGATTCTAACCATCCGGATAAGGTAAGTGCTAATGTCAGGCAGGCAGAATTGGACATTAATTCTCCATCCCCATGGTTCGTTCTATCGTTCAGAAGATCCTGGAAGCGAAGCGGGAACGATTGCTGGAGCAGCTGGACGAGGCCAAACAGCTGAAGGATGACATCGATCAGCGTGGCGCCACGATCGCCCGAATCCTCGAACAGTCGCTCACGATCGAGGAGTACGCGGACTACGATTACTTCATCAACATGAAGGCAAAGTTGATCGTGGATTCGCGCGAAATCGCGGACAAGATTAAGCTCGGCGAGGAACAGCTGGCCGCCTTGAAGGATACGCTCGTCCAGAGCGAGTGCTAGTGGGGCCTCCGATCCATCGGCGCCGTGTTCGTGTTATTTTTTGGCTGTTTTTTCGTTTCTTCACGTGTGTGTGTTTGTGTGTGTGCAGTAGTGAGTAAGTGTTCGTGGCCGAACGAACGAGAGACGTGCATTTTGTGTAAATAGGGAGCCGACAAAAGGGCCCACCTATCACCACTAATGATGTGCTGGTGGGACCTTTTTAGCCGGTTGGCTTTTTTTCTTCTGCCTGTAAATTAGTCAAAGTCCTGGGTCGGACCACCGCTTACGGCTTTAGTGAAGCGGATTAGGATAGGATAGGTTTGTTTTTAAGGTTATAGCGTTCTTATTCCTTTTTTGTGTGTCTCTCTCTCTCTCTCTCTCTCTCTCTCTCTCTCTCTCTCGTCCTTCTCTTCTGTTCTCTTGTTCTGCTAATTTCCTCCTTCAGTACGGATCAAGTTCTTGCATTTCAACGGTGTTGAAAGTTGAAATTCAAAGAGTGTTGCACCGCTTTCCCATAACTCCTGATTTACCAATTTTCCCATTTTCCTTTCCTCCAAATGCACCCCCTCGCCTGCCCCTTTTTAGCGTATTTTATATTCCGCCCAGTTTCGTGTGATTATTAGAAGTTCGTGTTGTACGTTTTTCTGTGTGTGTTTGTGAAGCGAGAGATTTGTCTCCTTTTTTGCGTTCTTTTTCCTTACAATTTTAAGTAAAGTTCCATGTACTCGTTCCCTTCGTAATAATTGT
Organism: Anopheles stephensi; assembly: GCF_013141755.1. Taxonomy (NCBI): domain Eukaryota; kingdom Metazoa; phylum Arthropoda; class Insecta; order Diptera; family Culicidae; genus Anopheles; species Anopheles stephensi. Next base: position 81,094,806 of record NC_050203.1, on the reverse strand, counting down.
TTGTGTGTGTGTGCGCGCATCAAATCTTCCACACTGCAATATAATGGTGCTTACAGCAACGTTTCTCGTTCTTAAAACCTATCTTAAGCTTATAAGAATGTAAGGAAAAGGAAACAAAAATTAAAAAAAACGTTCGCTTTTTTGGGAAGAAAAAGCATTAAAAAGAGAGAGAGAGAAGAAAAGAAAGGAAGGAAACATCTAGCAGCTACTGTGTTACTACTTTAGCAAAATTTAGGCAAAAGAGGAATCGGAAAGAGAAGCAAACGAGCGAACCGAAAATTGGAACGAAGGAAGGAAGAAAATGTGATTTTATCGAAAATAATTATTTGATTCGTGTGCTACTATTACTACGACAACCACACTACAACACTGCTGGCCGCGATCTCCCTTTAGAGGAGATCGCATTAGGAAGGTTAGTGTGTATAGGTAGTTGTTATTAGCCCGTAGCTAGTTTTTAATCGTAAAATCGTAAAGCAAATCCATTTAGAAGCGGACGAAGACGTGCAGAACAGCAGAGCTTAGTAACTAGCTAGCACTAACACTACACAGCAACGAACGATGAGTTGAGTTGTTACGAGTATTTCTTATTACGACTCTAAACGTCCTAGCCCTTATCTTCCCGTCGAGCGGACGATTTTTGGTTTGTTTTGTATTTAGTGCGTTTGTTTCTTGCAGCTTTATGGCTTCCTACTCTGCGACTGTCTTTCTCCTCATTTCTTCTTACGAAAATCTCCATTACTAGCCTTAGTAGACATGTAGTAGGAAAGAGAAAAGGAAGGTATCCTTAAGGGATGTATCTGTCCTTTGGGGGGGTTTTTTTGCTACTTAGTTCGTCCCGGGACGTAACGCAATATGATCGTATATCCCCGGTTTAATTTTTTTTTTTCTTTCGTTTTCCCTTTAGTGAGGTAATTGTGTCGCGAATAATTGAGCATGTGTTTTACTTATTACTCGAGCTTATCATATCCTGCTGCTATCCCGAACAAAACCCCTCCTTCGATGCGAGGAAGGCAGCAGGGACCCCACACTACAATCTTATCGAATCGAGGAATGCGAAAATATCATTTAAAAATATAAAACAAAAATCGTACCAACGGGTTGTGGTTGTTTGTTTTTTCCATGGGTTTGGCACTCCTAATCCGAAGCCGCTTTCAGGACGCGCAGTTTCGAGTAGATTTCGTCCCAATCGAGATACGCCCCAACGATGTGGCGTGTGTTGGCTGCGGTGTCGGTATAGCCGGTACGGCCGTGTACCATCCGAACGTTGCTGAACGTTAGAATGTCTCCGGGAGCTGTCTTGAAGCTTACCGCTTCACGGTGCAGAATGGTGACGAAGCGCTGCATCGCCCGGTACCACGGTTCGACGCGATCGATCGGTACGCTGAAGTGGCTGTCCCGCTGCGGTACACTGTGATTGATTCGCTCCAGTCGACCATCACGTCCGATGCTGGAAAATCGTGCAACCCATTAGTAAACTAAGAGCAATTTTAAAGGAACGTATCCTACCAGATAACAGGTGCACGATAGATGCTATGGAAGCTTCCCGCCTCATCCGAACCCAGATCGCTCCAATCCACAAGCGTTTCACTAAGCAGCCGGAAATCGTCCGGATAGTGGTGGCGCAGTTGTTCCGCAACGTAAAACCCGTCCGCGATTAGGTTTTCACCTCCGACGCGATTGTTCGACTGTACGAGACAGTGCAGTAGATTGCAGCCCGGTTTGTAGTCGTAGTACGGGAGATCGGTGTGCAATTGCAGTGGTGTCGATAGGTAGGCGACATTACTGGTACCTTCTTTTGCTTTTACGATGAATTCTTCCCTGGTGGAAATAGAAAGAAATTAATAGCGTGAAAGTGTGGCGCAAACGATTTATTTAAGGCACCACGAGTGAGTATAATTTTAAAATTATAGTTCCGCTACTGACCAATAGATGGCGCCACTAGCAAGTTAAAAGAAATGTGAAGCAGCCACAGTTTGAGATGTTTTCAAATCGAACCCAGTAGCCATCGTTCCACCGTTCTCCCAGTGTTAAAATCGCCATTATTCTGTTAAAATCTACAAATTAATCCCCAATACATTATTCAGAAAACCTCCCAACGTGTACTGGGCATTTCAGAGGTCCGATCAGAAGTCTTTACAAACCAAACCAACAATTGAGAGAGTGATACGTATAAACACACCTTAAGCTTGATGCTAGACAAAGAAATGCATGATCAACACGCTGTTTGTCTCGCTCTTTCCTCATTGCAAACTAAATTGAGAAAAAGCTATATTTTGATTTTGCTCTCACTGACCTATCTCAACACGGAATAGAAACACAAGTGCGGAAGTAATTCTTCTTTATAAGCAAGTTGATCCTAATAAATTTCAAATAGCTTAATTAACTGTTTGAATGCATCAAAACAAGAATTCCCTTTACTTACCCGTAATGCGTTTTCCGAATGAATCCAACCCGATCGGCCAACCGCCGACACTCGTTCTCCGTCAATGGAGCGCCCTTGATCATGACCACGCCGTACGCAATCAGCGCCTCGATCCACTGCCTCAACGCCCCATCATCCCGCAGGACCTCGTCGAACGAAAACTCCCGCAACACCTCACCGAACCCATCCACACCCCAAACGATCGGCTCGGGACGATACCACTCCCTCAGATAGCGTTCAGTGTCCTCCTCCTTAAAGCTTCTCTTCAAAAGCCATTCCAGCCCGTACACCGATCGATGGCCTTCTTCGGATTCTTCATTACCCCACACCAACTCCAACGATCGCCCACTGTCCACCACACGCACCTGCATCACCTTCACCCGATCCACATCGAACCGTTCCCAGTCCAGCACTCGGCTGGAGGATCCTCCATGGAAGCATCGCTCACACTGACAGTTATCGCGTAACCAAACGGCCGGGAACTCGTACCGTGCCGTGTCCACCCGGAGCACCACACGCGCACGGTTCGTATCGACGGTGGCTTCGCTTATCTGGCGTCGCGGTGACGTCGAGCTTTCTACCACAAGCCGGTCGGACTTTGCCCTCGGATTTGGCGGATCTTCCGAGGTTTCGCGATCCGCGGGCAGAGACGCTGACGGTGATGAGGATGCCACTGTTCGAAACGGATGCGTGCCGGAACTGGCGAATGTGTGACGGGGACCACTGGTGGTGGTGGTGAGATTGCGTTTGAGATTGCTAAAATTAACACCAGCAGTTGGGGCCACGGTGGCGATGATGGGCGGGTTTGTTAAGAGTGATGACGATCCGATCGCCCTGTTAAGCTTTGCTACACAGCGAACAAGTGACATCGTTTTAACAAGGGGGTTTTGTTTCACTAATAAAACTGAGTCGATCACAATGTTTTTGTCTGAAGATACTTCAACAGAAGGAACTAGAATGCTTCGCAACACAGCTTGAATGTCGGTCAGTAGTATGCGTGTTTCAGGAGCGAAAGACCGACGACAACTGAATGAAACACAACGCACTGGGTCAAACGATGCCAAGGCGCCGACATTCAACTCAATACATCAAGCTCGAGTGGGACTGTAATCTCTCCAATCCACCTAGAGTGCTCAGTCTTGGTGGTTTATAAAGAAAATATAAAGTCTCCTGGAAAGGACTGACTATCTAGCAACGGGTTGAATGAAGTGCTGAGTCCAAGCTTAAGGTGGATGGGTCACAACTTCACAGCATAGTCGAAAAAATTTGTTCCTAGTCCTGAATTAAATCACAAACGTTAATTAAATCTGATCATTTCTACTTCATGCAGCGCTCTGCTTGTAGACAGTAGAGCATCTGAATTGAACTACAAGATGTTTGGCCAATGATGCCCCGTCTCGATCTGGAACTCCTTGAATAACCGACAGTTAATTCAGATTCTTCTTGCTTCGCACAGTAGCTGATTGCCGTGTTCCAATAAATTGAAGTCGCTTTTTATAATAAATAGATATCAATATGATCGGTGTGTTGGTTTCAGATGCATTTACAGCGCTATTGATATTACCAATTTGACATTTTGTAGCCGGAGTTGTTTGCAACAGTTCCTCCGGGGGTTGAGTTACCGAAAATACACCATTTTTAGAAAGCCTGAGCGTACTGCAAAAGTAATGGCACACTTTGATCAAAGGAGCACACAGAAGAAACGCAATTCCGTTTACAAAATGTCAACAAGGCAGTAGCAATGGCGACCTGATCAATGTTCTAAGCTCACCTTTTAAGCCAATTGTTCCAGGAGACCTCTCCCAAACTTCTCGCAAAATCCCAAATATACTGAAAAAGGTCTAAAATAAATTAATTTAGCCCTAGAACAGAGTTGAATAGAAGAGAGCAAAAATAATTTCCAGCTTGAGCGATTATTCTCATTATGTCCACAGTTCAATTCACAGTGCACTTTCACCAAATGCCCCTAAAAGTATACAATTGTTTTTCATAAAACCCACATAGTAATAGAAAGTGCATAAAAAATATTTTTAAGAGCACATTTTAGCCAGTATATCGATCATTACTCGACTTTCGCCAAGACGAATACAGTAAACGCAACTTGCTGTCCATTATTTACCTTAAATGCTTAAACCCCCTAGCCCAAGTCCCTTTTCTCCACTTATCTTTGTTTAGCTTTTCAACGCAGATAACGTCCAGCTCTCCCCTGCACGATAAAACCTTGTTTTTCGGACGCGCCAGTGTCATCAACTTTAGCTCCTCATCACACCATGCTTTGGATGTTCCACATTTTTTAATCATTTTTTGTTACAAAAAGACAATAATCGATCACGGTTTTTCATTCTTGTGTGTCTGTGTGTGAGTGACTGTGTATGTGTTTTTCCCCCCACCTTCATCATACTGATTCCTCAATGCGTGTATCCTTAGTGGTTTCGGGATCGGCCCTGGTTGCAGGTGGTGACGTGTACCTATTTTCTCTCTCTCTCTCTCTCTTCACTTCTCTTCTTTCTTTTGTTTTTACTTTTATCGTGTTCGTTTTTGTTCTGTTTTTTGTTTTCTCTTTGTGTTATGCTTTACTTTTTTAGCTTTCGGTTGTGTGTTTCCTATTTCGTTTTCCTGTTTCTTATCTTCTTATTAACTTATGTGTGTTTTTGTTTTGTTTTGTTTTTTTTCTTGTATCTCTTACACTCTATAGTCTATGTTAATATTTATCTTTTCTTGTTTCCTTATCCAGTCACCTTCCATCCGACTGCTGCTCTGTTTGTGTAGTTCTAATGTGCTGTTGTACACTCTTACTTAATTTTTCTTTACATGTTCCGATGCTTCCAACTGTAAGCATTGTATGTGTGAGTGTGTGTGTCTTCTGTGAAGGTATGTATGGTGAAGGAAGAAACGAAACGATACAATTAATATTTCTTCTTCGATACACACACTCACACACACACACACAAACGCTCGGCATCATTTTTACATTGGTTTAACCAGTGTATATTTTACTTTCATGTTGTTTAGTGTTAGTTTTGTTTTTGTTTTCTTTATTCTTATTTTCTCCCCATAACCCCTTTGCTTAGCACTACACACACCTGTTACACTTTCTTCCTCTGTTTACTTCTTTACTTACTTTCTTTCGTTTTTTTTCCCCGTATTACTCCTTTTTGCAACCGTGCGCCGCTTTCCGTGTTTTGTGTTTGTTTTGTTTTCTTCTTTTGTTTTTCTTTTTCACGCTTACACTAATAAGAGAATAGTTCTTGTTTTCTTTTTTGTTTTTTGCCCCCATTTTGCATCGTGTGTAAATGTTTGCCTTTTTCTTTCGACTTGCTCTCTCTCTCTTTCTTTTTCCCTCTCGCTCTCTCTCGCATACCTAAATATAGGATTATAATATAATTATAATAATAAGGACAATAATATAATAGTATTATGGGGTTCACATTAGAGTGTGAGTGTATGTGTGTGTGTGTGTTGAATGTATCTGCACGCACTAATGCAGTAGAGGGAATAAGAATGTTCATAATTATAATATTCAGCAAACACAAAACCACACGCGCACTGCGCAATGATCATTATAATCATAACAGGCATATGAGCTTGATTCCGCTTAAGCGTAAACCAATTGGGAGTTTTCTTTTTCTTTTGTCAAAAAACTGTTAGCAAATAGGCATTTTTCCTTTTCGAAAGAAAAAAACACACACACAATTTGCAAAGCAAAATATCATATATAATCATATTTAGCGATTATGGAAAAAGAAATCCTTTAAGGAACTCTTTTGCTTTTTTTCATCCAAAAACCATTCCCCTAAACACTAATTTTGCTTTCAGCTATTTGTTTGTTGCTTGTTTTTCCTTTTCTTTGCAGACTTTTGACAACCCCTTTTCATCCAAAGCTTAGCTTATCTTTCCTTACCTTCTCCCTGTCTCTTGTTCGTTTTGCTTTGCTTCTCATTTCTTTTGATGTTTTCTTCTCTTCTTTTCTTGCTCTCTTCCGTACTTTGTACGTTTTTTCTTCTTCTTTTTTTTTCGATACAAAAACAAACGTTTCATTAATCATAGCCAAATCCATCAATTTTGATTTCTTTTTCATCTTTTACTGTTTTTGTTTCCTCTTTCCAAGCCTGCAGCATGCTTTAATATTTAGGTTTAGTTTTAGGTTTTATTTAGGTTTTACTCATGAGAATGGGAACTTAACGGGCAAAAGTTACAAAATGGTTTTAACGAGTTTTTCCTTTAGCTTTTGACAAAATAACCCCTAAACATAACTTACTATCGCTCGCACTGAATGAATGATATGAGCATATGTATAGGTGAATGAAGGTGTGAAGGAGTGTGTGTGTTTGTTGTGTTTTTCGCTTACCTTACTCCTTACCACACTAGCTGGGTTTTTTGTTTTAATAGAAAACAAAAAAAAAACGCAGGAAAAAGAGGGAACAATATTCTTATTTCACACACCCGACACAAAATCGTGTACCGCTCAAGAACGAACGTACATTAATTATCAAATAAATGAGGTAGAAAATCATAATCGACGTACAGTCTACTGCTACAGTCTACACAGGCCTTACTCGCTACCATGCGCTCCTCTAGCTTCTCTCTCTCTCTCCCTCTATCTCTGTGTTCCTTGTTTTAGCCAACAAACCATTTAAAGTCAATCGCTAGGTTCCAAACTCTAATCCGTATCTTCCGTATCGGGATGCATTCTTGCAAGGTGTTCCATCCATTTGGTGGAACTTTTCACTCGCTTAAGGGAATATTTCATATGGATAGTGGAATATTGCAAGCTCCGTTGAGGTACTTTGCCACCATATAATGGTATCTCATAATTACCACTTTAGCCGCTCTGCAAAGTTTCCTCTAGCTGTATGCAAAATTCCATTATATGGTTGCAAAGTTCCGCAACTAGCTTCCAATATTTCACTATCCATTTTAAACATCCCCTTTAACCGATTGAACAGTTCTCTTTTGCGGTTCGAACTCCTCTCTAACACTCTAAACACTCTAAACCACAAATAGGAAAACCGAAAATGGACGATCGCCAATCTTTCGATCGTTCGATGTACCATCGTCTGGGGTTTGTATAGGGGGGTTTGTTTGCTGTTTCCATTCCGAGTTGCTTCCTCTCTTCCTTGGCCTATGTATTTTGTTTGCGGGGTTTTGGGTTTCAATGCTGATGGCACACGCACGCACACACATACGCATCATCTGGACTATTTGTACGGACTAACCAAACATCAAACCTGTAGGATCCTGTATCTTCTATTCGAGGTATGTTAGTGTTGAATTGTTGCAAACGTTCTTAACTATCGATCGGCCGTCATCCCTAACGGCCAATCAGAGGAACCTAAATCAACCTGGATTAATGTGGATTTAAGAAGAAGAAGAAGAAGACAACTTAATCTCACTGGGCAGGTAGAGGGAGGCGACTCTATTCCTTTTGAAAAGAAACAAAAAAATGGCGGAGTTCGTTGAGCAAACTGGGTGTTTCAGTTCAGTTCATCTTTTTTCGTTTTGTCCACAATTTTTGTTCAATAATCACTGAGAAGCATTTTTTTTTATTCTTGCGAGCGCTTTAATAGCTTTTCAACAGCTTTTCTTTCCGATTCATATTCTGCGCCGTGCAAAAGAAAGGGGGGAGGGAAGGAGGACAGATAAACAAGGTACTTCAAACCTCATTTACATTGTTTGCTTTCGTTCTTCCTTTACCACTCTTCTTTTTCGACGATTTAAATAGTTTAAATAGAGCGTGTCCTGTTGCCTTTACATCTTCTTAAACTTTCTCGCTATCCTTCTCCCTCTCTTTCTTAACAACTTTGTAGCTTTGTTCTGTGTTTTGTCTGTGTTGCATTTGCCTGTCTTACATACATGTTTCCCTTCCCTTCTCTCCTTTTCTTGCTTCGTTCTTCTTCCACTTCCGTTTCTCTTTCTCCGTGTTTTTTTGTTTTTGTTTTGTTTAAATGTTTCTTCTTTCTCCTCTCCTTTTATTTGCTCTATTTTACGTTTGTATTTTGCTTGCTTGTTTGTTTAAGTTTGTTTTTTGTAGACTTTTGTTTTGTTGTTGCTTTAACACGGGTTGTTTTTTCTTAGATGCTCTGGGGAGAAAGGGATACCGGCGGGAAGAGAGGGAGGGACGGGACACGGGGGAAAACTGTATTTAGTATAAATTATGTTTCTGTTTCTGCTAATTATTAACTTCGCTTCTGCTTCCCCGGGGGGTGGGTTTGCACTTCTCTTATCCTCAATTCCTACAAACTTTTGTTTTCTTTTCCGTTTTTTAACTCACACTTACTCATCTGCTTTCCATCTCCAATATGAAAATTTTAAATTACTTTTGTTATCTTCAATCGCCTCCTTATTTTTCTCCTTCTCTTCACTATCTTCACTCGCTTTCCATCATCATCATCATCATCATTAGTAGTAGTAGTACACACACACACACAAACACACTCGTATCTTTTAGAACAGTTTAATGAACATCAGGTCTATCTGTGTTGCGCAGCGCTTTTCTTCTATCTTCAAAACCTTTTCCTCACTTTTCGGGATTTAATAACGGGGACGGGGGGAAATTAGAACGGAAGTTTTGGTGTAGTAACACTAGCTCAACTCAAGAAGGGTACTCACAATAAGATTCTTGTAAATGTTACAAGAGCGTTCTATTTTTTTTATCTTCCCACTGCTTGTGCAATTAAGCCTACTTTCTGTTTGTGTGTGAGTGTGTGGGTTTGAAGATGGGATTTGATAAACGTAAAGTACACTTACACAAAGGTCAATGTACGATGAATAGTAATAATAGTATAATAGAACTAGAAAAAGGATTATCTTCCAGGTTCGCGCTTGATTGACAACGGTTAATTTAATGGTAAAAGAGAAAACAAAACAAAAATGGCTTACTCTATTACAGAATAACTAAGAAAAAGGGAAAATAAAAGAACTTACATTAACAAAAAACTAATTGATTGATCACACTTTCATTTGGAACGAAAATTGCTTGGTAAGAAACAACAGAAAATCAACATTTCAACTATTGTTTCGTTTGTGTATGTCGGTGTGGCTATGGCGGCTATGGTGTTGGTGTATACTGTAGAGTAATGGTAATGTTGCTGTGGTTGGAAGTGTTGGTATGGTTGCTCTATTGGTATGGGACGGTGTGTTTCACACCTAATACTATTGCTTGCGTTGGTTGGTTCGGTTGGTTGTGTGAGTGTGTGAGGTTTTTAGTATACTATCCCGAGCGTTCGAAACTTAGCCCGCTGCCCGCTCTGCGTGCGTGCGTGCGTGCGTGTGTTCATATCGAAAATCGTACAGGTTGGTGTTGCCCGTCGGTAAAAGCCTGGTCAGCCAGCTACACATACAAACATTATCGCCTTCTTCTTTTTTTGTTGCTTCTTGCTTTGTTCATTCATCTAGTTGTTCAACAGTTGAATATTGCTATCACACACACACACATACATACACCAACATCTATTTGAACTACAGCTTTGTACCGATCGGTGTAAGGCTTCACACTTAATGGGGAGATACACCAATTGATTTGAAGAAAAAAATCGTTTAAAAATAAAATGAAACTTGGTTATGGAGTTTAATGGATTTTAAATAATTTATAGTGAAAAGGGAAACAGAAATGCAAATAGAAAGGAACTCTACTCAACGACTCACTCCGGTGTTGAGCTTCGTCTTTGGTTCGCGCCCCCTAAAAGTATGCAATAATATTATTCGAAATAACATTTTATTCTAGAAAATTTTACTGCATACTTTCAGGCGCTCTGATCTCAAAACAAGCACACCTGAATGAAATTCTAAAGGGACATCCAGAATTTAGAATGAACAAATTGTCAAAAATTATTCAAACGAGCCTTTATAGCGTACGCCACGTGTTTCGTACATCTCTGGAGGTAGCTTCAAACGTGTAGAGCATTGCTGGACCCAGTATTCGCACCGGAACGGACAGCACTTCCGGAAGATCTTTCTAGACACACATACACACACTTACACGCTAACGACAAACGGGAGCTAGTTCGAACATATTTGGTGTGAATAGTGATAGGAAAGTGTAACGTAACGCATCCAGCTACTACCGAATAGCTGGGTAGTAGTAGTAGTTGGACTATTGGGGAGTAATAACTACAAAAAAACCCGCTGTAACGTAATATTAAATGTTTATGGAATCATACGAGCATCAGCAGTAGTAGCTAGTAGGATTGTGTGTGTGTGTGTGGGTTTATCGGGGCTGTATGTAGTAGAAGGATTCATTTCTCTCCGCCATCTTAACAGTAGTATTCATCTCATACATCTAACTGCCTTTCCTCTGAACGATTAAATGCCTCTTCCACGGCTCGGCTTTCGCAAACACGACACGCTACAGATAGAATACCAATCATCATTATACTTTGCTTTCTTGTTTCTTGTACTCTTCTTACTACTACCCAGCACTTCCTTCCTTCACTTCGAGCCTGTCTCACAGGATAAACGTAGCAACTCCTGTGTGGCCTCTCGCGGAGCAGTGCCAGGAATTGAGGGATGGCGGATCATGGGAGGGTGGTTTTCATGTTGGTTTGGAAGAGTGGTTTGGCAAACGGTTTGATTGTTCATGTTCTCAGAGTCCGTGCTCGCTTCGGGAGCTGTTCGCCTGTCCGCTTCTGGATGATCAGAAACCCAAAAAAAAACCCCGCGTTGAGCTGTCGCTCCGAGAGCACTGTCCTCTGTCGCGAAAACCATCTACTTATCGATTACATTTGAACTGAACTTACCTGATCGGAATAGTGGGGAAGAATGCACCGAACATTGTAGGTATTCCCAACGCTATCTGTCTTTTTCACTGAGCTTCTCTTCCTGTCTCGTTCGCGTCTCATACGCGCGCGTGTGTTTGTGGGGTTTTTGTTTTTTTTTTTGGTTAGTTTTGTTTGCGGTTCACGCAAATCGGCAGTATTATGTTGCTTTTTTTTTCTTATATGAACTTCTATATTCGTTCACTACATCACCACACTGTATATGTGGGGGGAGGGGGCCTCGGGGAACCTGAACATATCGTGGACATCTGAGCAGAAGTTTGAATAGCTGTTTGCGGTTGTCGCACATTGGTACGTGGTTTCCTTCCTTCACTGGTATTTTTGTTTGTCGGTTTTTATAATTTGCTCTGGGTTTTTCACCTTCTTCTTTACCATCATCCGCTAAAGTACTCTCTAGTGTGGTTGCTTTATATTGCATTATTAGACTTTTGTTTTAACTTTTACTCTCCTTTCTTCATTCCTTTTCCCTTCATTTGTATTTGTGCACTTTTGTATTTAATCTTAATCTTTTCTTTTCTTTGTTTTTGTTTGAATGTGGTATTGTTTTATGTTATGTTTTTCGTTTTGTTCTGTGGAAGCAATCGATACAGGTAATGTTCCGGGTTTTTTTTTTTGTTTGTTAAGATTTGTAGACCTTTGTAAAGAGTTTTGTATCATTTTTGTGTTTGTTTTCCGTCCTCTCTCTCTCTCTCTCTCTCTCTCTCTCTCGCACACAAAACACACGCACACACTGTTACAATGATTATTTTCCTTTCCACTTTTCATCCAACACATATAATCTGCAATCTCTCGGCAAAACTTTCTTTACATGCAGGTATCGTTGTTTGCTCCAGAAAAGGGAAATGATCCGCGCTGCCACAAACATATAACTAACTTCATGCCCTTCCGAAAGAAAGAAAAAAAATCAACCGACAAATCACATTCAAAAAATTGCATTCAACCTGTGGAATTGTATGTGTTCAGTACAAAACCAAACAACAAAAAGAGCCTGTTGAGGGATGTACGGTTAGTTGAATTCAAGTTTTGCTAACGCAATCTACTATACCCTACCAATACTACTACCGCGCGTTAATATTTACTTTCTACATTTTTTTCGCACCATCCCCCACGGTGATTTATTTTCAAACTCGTTGATGTCGTCTTCCGTCTTTCGATTGATGGAGTTAGATTTGTTGTTAGAAATAAAACTGGAGGTATTGAAGTGTTTTTCGTTTTCCTTTTTCGTTTGCAATTCTTTGTTCAATATTCCTTGTAGCCGTTACTCTGCATTTAATTGGCCGTTTTCCGACCGCAGCCGGTTTATGAGTGTGGGTTGTTTATGGTTTTAAGTGGTGCCATTGTGGCGTTGTTCGGTTAACTTTTTATCCTGTTCTGTTCGTTTTTTTTTTGTTTCATTGTGTGTTGCAAAAATCTCAAATTTATCTGGAGCTATGAAGGTTGGCCGGGTTTTGTTTAAAGCAAAATTGAAAAGAGTGGATATGTTTCTGGAGTTAAGGATTAGAAGAGGCTCACAACTGCATGCAATTCACGGTGAAATATGTGGATGAGCATGCACGACATAAGAAGAATATTTTAACTTACCGTTAATTATATAAATAAAATGATTTAAAATTTATTACAAGTTGTGGTGAAAGCTTGTTAAAATATTCATTAGATATTTCATAAGGTTTCATTAACTTTTCCAATTTTTAAAATACGCTCAACTATGTTGTTACCCAATATAGATGCATATTTTCATATTTTTTAATAGTAAAAACGTGAATCAATTTTGAATTTACGTATGTTATAACTTAATAGTTTATGATGAGAATGGGAATGATTTACATACTCCATAAATAAAAGTAACGGTGAGTTTAAATTAATTTTTTCTTGTCCCAACTCGTCATGTTCTCATTCCACTGTGCACTTCCACACAGGCTTCCAGGCTACTTGTGGGCCCTTTCTACTCCTCAACCATTTCTAGTCTTTGTACGTAAAACTCAACCATGATGAAGGTTCCTGCATACAAACGGCACTGGATTTGGTTAAAAGAAAATGAAAAACTTATCAATCTCTTAGGAAAATTTTTGCTCTGAGTTTTCATTTACACGACTCACGAGATGGCGACAATACTACACAAGGAAAAAGAAAATTAGTTCCATAATGCAGGCGGTGTACGCAATCGCATTCGGTCTCTGCAAACGGTCTCCACTCTCTAGTGTGTGAGTGTGTGTGTGTCCCCGTTTGTGTATATATAGTTGTGGCAATATGCCTCTGTTTGTTGTTGTTGTTGTTCTTCTCTAACAATCTCCCAATCACTCAATTTCCCACACATACAAGTATCCTTTTCCACGCTTCTTTACACACGCACACGCACCTTTCTACCACTCATGTCGTCAGCGTTTGTCTTATGCACTATATGAAACATATACCACTTACTACGCACAATACCTTATCCAACTAAACGGACTTACGATTAAAAATGGGTTTTTATAGTTACTTAGTAGCTGGGTGTATGTGTGTGTGTCTGTGTGTGTGTTTTTTGTTTTCACTCTGTCCTTAGTTACTTTCATCATCATCTCATTTCCATCCCTTTTTTTTGCGTCTGTCGAATTATGTTAAATAGTACGTTTAAAAACACCGTATTCTGTTGCTTGTTCTTGCACGGGAACGGGATGTATAGGAGAATGAGAAGAGCACGCATTTAGCGTAGATTCGCCAACGTTTTCTTGATCCTGAGTGCTGACAGACGGGCGGCTGGATGCTGGTACCAGCATTCCTTCATCACCTTCGAGATTGCGTGCAGGGTGTCGCAGGCAACCCATCGGCTCGGTATGCACGGACGCTGCTGATCCACACAGACTACCTGCAATTGTGGAAGATAACGGAGCACGAGTCAAATAATGATCGAATGGAAAGCAGTGCCCCCCTAAAGGCAAAACGCACCTTTCGCATCTCTTCGATGGTGGGATCGGGCTGCACCACGTCGTAGAAAGGCAGCTGATACTCGTCGTAAATGCCGTCCACGTTACACCGCCGGGCGATCTCCCACAGTACGAGCCCCAGCGCGTACACATCCGCCCGCTTGAACGAATCGAACTGGTACACGTTGATCGTTTCGTCCAGCACTTCCGGTGCCATGTAGCGCTTGGTGCCGACGCGATGCGTCGACGGTATGTCAACCGTGTCGGTCGTGACGATGTGGCGCACCGCCAGCCCAAGATCACCGATGCAGCAGGTAAGGTTCGATTTGACCAGAATGTTCTTCGACTTTAGATCACGGTGGGCGATCGCGGGCTTACCGCGCGTACCGACAATGTCCATGTGCAGGTGGGCCAGTCCGGTCGCTATCGAGTACGCCATTTCGAGCATCGTGTCCGGATCGACGCAGCGTGCTGTGAGGAAGTCAAACAGGGAACCTTTCTCGTGATAGTCCGTTACCAGCCAGAGCTGGGTCCAGGTGCCATTATCTAGAAGAGTGGGAAAAAAAGAAATATTATTGTAACGTCTTCAGAGACGATTCTAGCGTGGTTTGTCCAAATGTCTAGCATTCAAACTACACAATTTCAACGATATGTCAGACGCAGCTTTATTCTCATGAACGAAGCAATTGTCGCAGTTTCTATGATAACATTTTGAGACCAGAAGTTGTCTTGGAGACCCTATCCCGAATACTACAGACCTCGTCAGAAGCTTGTATCTTTAGTTGGATTAGTTGGAAGAAAATCTACTTCCGCCTAAGTCTTCGCTCTACGGTAATTCCTCTAGAACTTCCGAGAGGATCAGATGCTTACGAAGTACTTGTTCATCGACTTCAAGAAATAAGGTCTAAAGTATCATGGTATAGCCTACTGAACTATAGAACATCATGATGAGGGCCACAATAAACATTTTTCCACAGCATGTTCCAGATATCATGAGGATGGACTGTTTAGTTTGTTGTTCGAAAAGCTGTGGAAGGTATCATGAGGGACGTTGCTATATCCGTGGCGCAGGTTTCATCTGATCTCTCCTGAGCTTTTTAGCTTCTCGGATGACATTAACATTCTCCTAGATGCATCAACAGGGGTTTTTGAGGCCCATTGGATTGATTCGTCCAATGCGAATGAAACAGAGTATCTACTTATAGTAGAGTATCAGTAGACAGCGACAATCTCGAGGCACCCCAAATCGAAAGCAAATCGTTCTGGGGAATCTTGTCTCCTGTAGATACCACAAACATCCTCAGAAGCAGCAGAAGCGCCTTACCTTTGTTGTCCGCCGCAATAAAGCCTAGAATGTTTTCGTGGCGCAACATAATCGTCTGATAGATTTCCGCCTCCCGGAACCAGGAACATTCCTCGCGGCTGGAGAATATCTTTACCGCCACATTCTCACCCCGCCATCTGCCGCGCCACACCTCACCGAAGCGTCCCTTGCCGATCACCTCGACCAGCTGTATCTGACGAGCGATTGAGCGTTGCACCAATAATGGCAGTCCAGCTAGATATGGGAAGAGAGATAGAATCATATTAGACAAACTGCTTTATCTCACACACGCACACACACACACGGGCACAACTTACCAGAACCAGAACCGGATGTGGTCAACTCAATAAAATCCTGTATGGTAGTGTGGCCGTTCAGTATCGGATAGCTCGCACCGCACACCGAATCTTCCGGCAGTATTTGCCGTGCGCCACTGTTACGCTTACGGCGGCCGTAGAATAGCACGGAAAAGACCGCGATCAACGTTACCGCGAGTGCGGCCAACAGCAGCACGACCAGTAATGCGGCTGGCCACTTTTCCTCTTCTTGGGCTGGTGGTTTGCAGATCAAACGCGCAATCAATCGAACGGGGTGTGTGAGGTTGAATAACATCAACCACAACGACGACGGCCAAATCATCCGCGCCGTATCGGAAATGGGAAAAGTTTTATTAGAAAATGTACCACAGCAAAAAAAAACAGAAACTCGCAATGCGTGGAAAAGGATAAGGATCATAACTAATCATATTCGAAAGGGAATGGGTGGGAAACGAACGGGATAAGGAGGGGGGAAAACAAAAACAAAAACAAAACCAAAAAGGCAGTAGAAAATCATTTAATTTTATCGGTGGGCGCCTTCATGTAGGGTCCCTTTGCTCGACAGGTCGTAGAATAGATTGCAGCAAAACTTGTATCTACTTGTTTTGTCGTGTCTCACTTCTTGCTTTCCGTGGGCGATGATAGGGCAAGGTCCCACCAGGCGGCCGTAAGTTGTTGCACATAATTTTGCTAACCTCATTCGATGGCGCTAGTAAAATTATGAACACCGTGTGAATTTACCGATCCCAGCAGATACAAGTTTTTGCAGAGAAGAAAAATTAAATAGAAAAAAAATCCCACACACACACACACACAAACTAACTAACGTGCTAAGGCTACACACCGAGCTACGCAAGCAGATTATAAACCAACGACCCGCGTTAGAAGCGACTAGTGGACGTGCGGGTTCGGGCACCGAAGACCGAACCGGGGCGAAAAAGTTGTGCAAATCCTATTCGAAGTTAGTGAAGCGTTAAAATAAAAAACTAAACCCCCACCCGGGCGGCCCGGGTGGGGTGGCCAACAAGCGGATTAGTATTATTCACGTGTTTTTACGACGGCCAACGACCATGTGACACACCGAGACGTCGACGATAACCACCATCACCGAAATTATACACCCAACAGTTAGTATCAAACAGACACACGCACACGCACACACAGTCGCATACATACACGTGCACACACACACACATGCAAACACATACATCTTTTTTTCCCTCATGCAAGTGGGAGCCGATATTAGCGATTCACTCATAGAAGCAATAGTTTCGAAAATAGCTTAAAACACAGAGGACAACAGGAACATGCATAAGCCGATAATAGTAAAGCGTAGGTAACTCTTCGGGGTGGGCAAGCTGCAATAAGAGCCAGTGTTGCACAAGAACAAGCAAATTTATACATGTTATAGTAAGCAGGAAGGGAAAAACAGGAGAAAATAAAACTAGTTAATAGAAGGCGGATTTTTTTCTGTTTGTTCGAGCTTGCTTGCACTTCAACCGGTTGTGAAGCCGTATATATATGGGGATGTGTAAAAATTGTTGCGTGTGTTGGTTTTCTTCCACATCACACACACGCACACACACACATTCACATCTAACCTCTCAAGAAGCTTTTTACAGTGAGCTGTTATTGTAGTAGAAAAATGGCGGAACCACCAGTACCAGCTTCAAGGAACTGGGTGGTGAGTGTGATGTGACGTTTGTTGTGGAAAAGCACACAACCAATAAAGTTTGTTTCCCGCAAAATAGGAAAACAAGAGGGGAGGGCAGGACTCACAGGAGCAACAGGGATGTGATAACGTATACGAGTGATGTGTACATGCGAAATAAATTATTTATACGAGTAGGTGCCTGAAAAACACATTCCTGCGCTCGGCACGCCAGGAAATGTGCTTTTTGAAAACAATAAAAAAATATTATTGCCACCAGCTAAAAATAAAAATGCTAATATTTTCTTTCCACCAACCATGTCTTGGTCTGCCTTGGCAAGGAGTTGTGGACCGATGTTGCTCCACAACAAAAAACGGGAAACTGTTGGTGCTCACTCTATGTACTGCGCGCGAACGCGTTGATAGTGTAAGACATTTTTCCCATCCCTCCAACTAAACTATCAACCCGGTTTTTTTTCCGAGCACGCAGCGGGAAAACGGGAAGCGAAAGGCTTGAGAAAAATCGTTCTGACGCGTGAGCGAACTGAAGAACGATTATCTGGCCCGTATGTGGCTTTGGAAAAATAAATGGGGAATTTGGGGCCGAGTGGGGGGTTCGAGGTGGGTTTAATATTTATTCAGCATCTTATTTTTATAACCATGGCCAGGGTATCATGGCATAGCAAAAAAAAAAACCGCCCTCGGGAAGTTAACGTCGTACGGAACGCTTTTCGGGGGCAGCAACAACAGCGACAAAAAAAAAGAGCCAGCGTGAAAGGAAAAAGCCACACACATATAAACTAATAAAACGAAGCGTGCATAAACAACATAAGGTTTTCCACGGAAAAGCACACTGTTAGTGTGTGTGTGAGTGGAGAGGGAAAATTCTCCAACTCATATACATTTTTTTCATTTTTTTCTCTTTTATCTCCAGCAGCACTATGCGAAAAGCGCGTAAACAAACGGGTTCAAAGCAAATGGCGAACATAAAGAGCAGTTGAGTTGAACGCAAGCAGGAAAAGTAGTGGGTAAGAGCAAGCAAGTAGAAATGGAAGCGCGGTGATTGTGTAACTTATTTCGTAGAAGTGAACTAAAACAGTACAAACAGAAAGTTAAGCTAAGCATATAAAAGCTAGAAGGAAAAGAAGACAAAAAAGGAAAAAGGTGTTACATAACAATCGAAACGTTAAGGAGATTGAAAGAAGAAAGTGAAATTTACAAAAGAAAAGCAAAAAAAAGGAAAAAGAATTAAAAAGAATCAAGAGGACCTTAAACAAATGGAAGCCATAAATGTAATCAAACAAAAGTTGAAACTTGTTACAAAGCATATCTTACACAAAACAAAACAGTAAGCAAAAGAAAACTTTCCCTAGAAGCAAAACTTATAGCGAAAGTAACAATAAAACATAAAACGAACAAAGAAAGGACGAAATACTGTGAATATTTAACTAAGAAATTGCAACACTAAGTATCAAACCGATTTTTTCCTTTCTTTCCGTAAGTATTCTCTTCCACAAGGAAAATTCCACTACTGTACCGCATTGTTTCATCAACAACATTATTAGCCTTGCGTCCTTCCTGCCGATATTTCACTCACTTCTTTTTACACTCGGAACATTCAAAGCGAACGATGAACCACCATTCGTTTCACCCGCCCAAAAACCCACTCAATTACCCTGCTTCGAATGAAGATGTAAGCTTTATGGCCGTCTGAGATTTCATCGAGTGCTGATGCTTAATTTTTTGCTCCCTTTTTTCCCCCACCGACACAAGGGCATCGCCGAAATGGAGGCACGATGACGTGAGAAAGGAAAAGGAAGTTCCTGTGTGTTGCTGTGAGCAGACTATTAGTTTCGTAAGCCTCATTAGCATATTCGAGCAGAGGTCAGAATTAGTTTCGGTCCCTTTTTTTCGGCTTTTGTTCGATTTTAGTGTTAGTGTTTCGTTTTTCTTCCTTTTTTCTGTGCTTGTGTTGGGAGGGCCAATCTACTGGCGATTCTGCTGCCTCCGAGAAGTGATATGGTTCCGATGGAAAGAGGCTTGATGTTGAGCGAAAAAGGTTTCGAAAGAATCTTTCAGCTGGACGAATTTTTGCCACCCAGTACTAACGTATCCGATTACATCAGCCAGATCGTTGGAGCTTCTTCTCGCTTTAGCTCTCTTTCAGACCAAACAGTTGGATAAAAATTGGACCGAAATATTTTTATTTGCCCTACAACTATCCTAGACGAAACCTAAGCCACACATACGCACTTCTATTAATCATCATCAGATTCGTCCGAGAGGGTGCTTATGCGCTCAGATGATCCTTGGAGCTTTGGTGACGCTCCTACTTCTACTACTACTCTCAGCAGATATAATTGTGCTGCGCTCTTGAGCCACAAGAAACAATCACCACTCGGAAGTCGGAACAACCCCCGAAGGGAACAGGCCAGAAGGAAGTCCATATGTCAGTATGTTTGTTCCTACCGGATGACTTGTGATTGATGTCTACGTGGGGCTTGCACCACGACCTGAGCGCCAAGCACTTTTCTTTGCTTTGCTCTACCATTCTCCATTTATTGTAACCGGCGAAAGTAAGATAAATGATACAGTAACAACCGCATGACACACTCGTTGAGCCACCAGAGAATAAACACACACACACACGCTGATACTGGCTGGTACGAAAAACCACTGGCTCTTAGACGAGTGGGCCCTAAACAGTGTCGCGTATTGTCGACCTTCTCTTTAAGGTGGAATAAATCTTACAACAGGAATTCTCCGGTTGCGAATTATTCAACGATTCGCTTCCTAATGTGATTCAGAGCGTCCACTAAACGGTAACGCTTTCCAATCGATGCAATCTTCCACCGGGGAGACCTTTGAAACTGCTTAGAAACAAGCTTACATCAGCATCAAAATATGCCGCCGTCAAGCGGACCGGACCACGAAACTTTCTAAATATGCCCCAAGTGTGAACAACATTCGCTCGGTTCGGAATGACCCAACCCAAGCAACCAAACGAACTTTGTGGTAGTCGATAGCCGCAAAACCGAACTACCGAATGGTGGAACATTACTTACATTAAATAGGCATCTTTAATGGCAGTCTCTTTCCACTCACTCCAACTACTTTTTTTTAGCCCAGTAAGTTAGATTGAGAAACGCACCGAAGTGACCGGAATCGATATTGTAAAAACCACAAGAAAACAATGCTCAAATGCTCCAACAAAAAAAAATGCCTCACAATACTTAATGTGTGTGTGACACTTTCCTGTTCCGAGAAATCGCGTTTAGCTTAACGATTATGGGGCCCAACTTTTCCAAAGCTCATTTTATGCTAAACTGCTCCAATCCAAGCCACACAAACATCAGGCTGTTGGAGTGGGGTTGTTTTGAAGAAAAAGTCCATCGAAAGAAACCAAACACACGCCATAAACGCAATTCACTAGTATTGCTTAGTAAGCGTGTCGTTTCACTGACTGAAAAGCGCCTGAAGGTATGCAATTATACAGTTTTTGATTGGATTTCAGCAAAAACAGAATTACAACGTGGAATTTAAAATATTTTCTGGGTTTTATTCCCTTGTTTTCTCTTATTCCAACAACATCAACGTAAATTTCTTTCCTGCTTAAGAAATAAATAATTACCATTTTGCATAACCATTTTCCTAACGGAAAGGGTAACTGTTAAACGATTATAAAATACTCGCACAAAACATAAATAAAAACCACAACAACCCACCACGTTAGATTTCTTTAATCACATTATTTTCCATGCCAGAGCAAGCCGTTTCGATTCGAAGAAAGCTCATTAATTTGCAAATATGGTTGTGATCGAGGGGTTTCCGAGAGCGACACCCGCCACAAAAAAAACTATTCACGACAGAGCGCCATTAGTTTTGCCGCACAAAACCGTTCATTACCGCCGCAAGCCAAGTCGATTGCCATTATTTACCTTCCTTCACATTTGTCCCAAGCCGGCAGAGAAAGCGAAAGGAGTTTCCCACCAACAGTCGACCAACCAGCCAGCCAGCCGAATATCCTTGTTACCGCCGCAAGAAGAGCCTTTCAGATAAATGATTACTTTCCCGTGTAACACAACACAAATGTATCGATAAATAACAAAACACGGATTTCAAATGGCACAAATAAAACGCAGCCAGAAAAAAAAACGCATCGAAAACAACCGCCGAAACAGCAGCGAAGGAAGCTGATTTTCGGCGAGCTCGTAAACTCGATAAAATATTGTATGCGGTCAGGCACACAAGCCACCACACACACACAAGAAGGGAGCCGGCTTCTGTTTGTTGGTGCAAAAGGATGGCGAGAAAATAAAAATATTTGTACATCGAAAAACATTTCGTGTTACATGCAATCCGGCCCAACATGCGCAACATGATTCATGGGAGAGGGTCAAAATGGCGTGAATGATTGAAACAAATGCAAAACTGATCAGATTGTTCCTTGACTTTCGATGCAAAGCAAATCAATCAGTTTAAAATTGTCCATCATTTAAATTTAAGCACAAGAATGAGTCCGTCGTGTCTGACTTCTGGTCCCCGAAATATACCACCAGATCGTACTATACAAAGCACTTAATGAAAGGTCCGCGTTCTGTCCGCGCTCCTAGGACAGGTAACGCCAGGAGTGATAAAAAACCCCAAATGCAAGTCAATGCTATTTTTGAGCACAACCAGCCGATCCGGATATATCTCCACTGTGCCGACCACTGAATCCGTACCGAAGAGCCAAAATCCGTAGCGACACAACCTTTGTGTTGTCCTCGTTCCTGGAAGGACATCGGGCGGACAAGTCAAGTCGACAAGTCGAAATCATCCGCACGCAAATAGGGCAACGGCAGCAGCAAAATAGCAAACCGGATGATGATTGCCTTTCGGGAGGCTTCGATACACCAACGCACCGTCGTATCGGCCCAACCTTCGGTGGTTGACGGGACAGAGGCATGACGCAAGTTAACCAACGATATTTATCTAGTTGATGAAGGCGACTGTACGGTTGACGGTTATGGATTTATAGCGCATTGTTTGTAAGTTGTTGGGCAGAAATTCCGTGGAATTGATTTCCCACAGGATTGTCGTCGTCCCCCGTAGCGGCAGCCCTAGCGTGGCGGTACTGGGGAACCAACATCTATATGAAGGTTTTATCACCGATGGAAATGGATGGATCTCATTTCGGCGGCCTTCGCTTCTTTGGACGTTTATTCTTGGAATGAACGCCGCGCACTGGCTGTGGTTGGAGGACGTGGTCGAATAGTTGTTGGCATACGGCGGCGCACACAGCAGGACTATGATTAAGTGGAGCGAGTAAAATAGCTTTAATGAATCGCCCCACCTCCTCCAAATAAGGATGAAGGACACAAGAAACACACACACATACAAAAAGTACACACACACTCACACACGCACACAATATAGGCTCTGTTTATCCCCGCAAGTACGAATGCAAATGAGCAAGTCAACAAAGTGAATGTACCCAAGATGAGATTAAATACCTGGAACTATGAGCAGTTAAATAGTGGAACAGTTACCAGGATGTAGATGATGACAGTAGTACCCAACGATGGTAGCTTATAGGACGAGGACGATCACCAAACCAAACCAAGATGACGCTTTGACGACACACAGAAAGACAAAGACATGGAGTAGCCTGTTATCCGTAACCAAAGAACAGTACAAGTCCCGTATTCTCTCTCCTAAGGACACCACGTTTTCCACCGATTTCAAAACCCCTTTTTAGATGGACATCAGAGGGTAGGTGTGAGTACATGGAAACCATCTCCGCTCCATGCTCACCTGGCGTCAGGTAGCTAAACACGATCTCCAGATTGCAAAAGTCTTCCTTGCAACAACCCATCCAGTGTGGTTCGGTGGTAGTCTTCTGCCGGCACCAGAGAGGATCATGCTTCAGATTAAGCTCTTTATGCTCCACGCACCTTGTACAGCGCACGCACACACAGGCACAGAGCAAGAGATGGGGAGGGGGAGGATCAAACAGCCGGAAGCGAAAGAAGAGATCACGCGGGCACACACATCCACAGACCGCGTCCAATAGAGTGGGTCCGGAAAGAATAAAGGGGAAAGGGTAGAACTTTACTAGCCTGCTAGCTTCGGTGTGCACTTACTGCACCGTGCATGCACTGTACGATACAGGATCAGGAGTTCTGAGCGGATAGCTCAGGACTGTGGCGAGGCTTACTTGCTATCCCGCAACCGCATCTATCACCGTTTAATGGAACAAGATGACTACCCAAGGGCGCACAAACACACACACACTGTTGATGATGATGGTGATGAAGATAGTAATGTTGATGATCGCTTCCGGTTTGATCAATGAAAGCTGAGAAACAAAACAAATGATCAACTGATGATTTTGGTGGGGAAAACAGAAACGGATGAGTTATGGAGTGTGATTTTTATAGCTGTTTCTAAAACCTCTTCTGAAGAGATTGTAAAGGACTTTTCCTCTTAACCAAAAAAAAAACTCTTTTCCCCGGAGAAATGGCCCCATGATAAATGATGATGAAGGGTTTTCGCTGGAACAATGCCGATGGTAACCGGAAAAGGTAGCGAGAAAAGATAAATTATTTGCAGAAAAAGCCTACTGTTTGTGTGAAGTTTGAAGGATTAAAAGAAAGTTTGGCAATCAAATTAAAGGGGGGCAAAAACACTGGACGTCGAGGAAGCACTCAAGATCAATTAGAAAGAAGGACGATCCGCGAGATGAGCATAAATGAGGTGAGTTTCTGAGAAGGTTGATAAATATGACTTCATAAATGGATTTAAATGGGGTTTTCTGACGCATCAAGAGCATCAAGAGACACAGGACGAGTGGATTAATAAAGTAAAGTTGCTTTGGTGTACTATGGAACCCATCTAAAAGATGAAGTAACGGAAGGAGTTCTTCAATGTTTTAGCCTAGGCAGTTAGTACTAAGCGATAATCCGAGGAACGTTATTTTGCGAAGGATCTTCAATGTCCGTACTGCATCGAAATTTCTGAGGTTTCGTGTTTGCTAAGTGTTGCGTCCATAGACTTGGGGTACTCAGAATATCGCATACAGTTATCGATGCCGGGATTTATCAAGCAGTGAAACTTGAGCAAAGTTTTAAGATGTCCCAAGTGTAATGAGGGCCACTGTATCGCAAAAACACATTTACACGAGTACTGATATCCTTACAATTAGCTATTTCACGCGTTGCAAAAGAGAGCAAAACACTAATCTGCACTTGAGACAGCTGACGTCTGGAATAAATTAGCGATTCACACAAAATCATATACCCACTACCGTCGATATCCCAAAACCGCCCCGCCATAGAAGAATGCTTCCCCGCATTTATGGTCTCATTAAAATATTAAATACTCCCTTCTATCGCCATTTGCATCCGCTTGTTGGTCGGCGACTGCCTAAAACTATCATTACAAAACCATCTCAAAACAGCGCCGCCCGAACACACACTAATTAAAGTGCTTCAAAAAGCGCAACTTTATAGCAACCTTTCACCGTGCTGCTTCTGCTGCTGCTGCTGTGTCTTCCCACAAATGAGAAAACACAACCTAAGGCGAAAAACTTTGACTTCGATATGGTTCGAACGCCGCGGCCATCGTCAAAGCCTTCGCCGAGTTGCTCTGCCTATGCAGGTATGAAGAAGCGCGATTGCCATATTTGGCCATCGGGAGTCTGGCGCTGAAATGCTTGTCGAATTCGGCGCCACACACACACACAAAGCCACGGAAGATGCCGACAGTGCCGGTTTTTGGCGGGACCGAGTATCGTCGACTAAGTGGAAGCGCATCAGTAGTGTAGCCCTACCGGCAGTCTCCACCCGCAACGGGCCCACAACCATCCGCCGCTCCGGTCGGACTTCCATCGCCGGCTTAAACTATGGAAACAATTATGCTTGTTATGATGTTCGCTTTGCCGATGCTTTTTTGCCGATGGGCAAATTTCAATCATTGGCACGTGAGACGCAAATTAGATGATTCTGACAAAAGACACCCGCGGGCGGCTAATGTACGGCTCACCTTCTCCGCCACACTCCTGCCTGGTCCTCACCATTCTGAAACATGGCATACCGTCAGAAATTCTACCGCTCAACAACAAAGACACATCTGCGGGTGAAGCCTAAGCTAAAACACCGGCGAGCGAGCGAGCGAGCTTCTGCCAAGTGCTCTTTTTCTTCCGAATCATCTAAATCTCGTCACTAGCACACGCCACGGAGGAGCGCGTTCCTAGGCAAGTTCCATGACCGTTCCATTTCGTACTGCAACTACAACCCGAGACGAAGAGATCATGAAATTTATATGCGTGCAAATTATTTCGAATTTGAATTTTATAGCCAGAACGCCCTGCAATCATGCGCGCCCCGAAACAAATATAGGCCCCTGCCGGCCTGGCCAGCGAACGTCCCGGGGGGAGGGGGGCCTGGGCCGGCGGGAACGATACATTACAGCGCAATTCCTTGCTGATGACCGTACGAAGCTTTGGAGGAACGCCGGCAGCGGCGGTTGCGATAGAGCGACGACGGTGTAATCGACAACCAACCTACCATTCCCTCGCCGTGCATTATGCGAGAGCGTGACTATGGCAGGGGGTGGAAAGCAGGTTAGAGGAAGTGGTTGGTGGCAAGCGGAACGTGGAAGCACCCGACCGGAAAGAAGAGCTCAGGGTGCTGCGGCGAGACTTGTGTGCGAGGTAGCTGACCGGTCTGAAGGGTAACGAGAACGAATTGAAATTGAAATTACGAGAATCACTGCTGGCCTGGTGGTTGAGAGGAGGGAGGGGGGGGGAGAAAGAGAAGAAGCGGAGCTTCCCCTCTCCCACACAATTCGGTGTTCGTCTAGTGTCTTATCATATCGTAACGGCCGCCGCTACCAAGAGTGTGAGCATTCAAGTATGATTCCCCCCACAATTCACATCCAATTTTGTGCCTAGTTCCTTACAAGTCTAGACACGATTGGAGATGGTCTCCGGGTCCGACCGTGCCAAGCCAAAACTGATTCACAGAATGCGTTTCTAACACGCATCCAGGTATTTTTGTGCTGAAATGTGATTTAAAACGATTGGAGAATCACCACTGCTGTATTATTTATTGCCTGCCATACGGGCCTCTTATGTCTATTCAACTGGATCTGGTTCTAGAGCCTTTAACTCTAGTCTTCAGTTCCATATCTCACCTGCAAGAATCACTCTTCAAGACGAGCGAAACCAATAGTCCGCTCAATATCCAAAAAAAACCGCAACAAAGAGTTCTTCAAGTAGACGACACCGTCTTGATCTTCTTATTCGCACTCCTCAACCGATTGGCTCCATTAGAACCTTGGCGGGCTAACGCTTTTTCGAACGATGAGGATGCAGAAATGTCTTGAGGATGCTCAGTACATTGCACCCAGGTATCGCGAGATGATGTCTGCAAACTTTCGATACAGCATTACATCAGCATAATCAAAGCGCATCAAAGTTCAGCTCTGCTTCGACGTCAGCATGATGCGCGATTTTGCGAGCGATTCTTGAGAAGCGAGATTTATTAGAATGCCCAAGCCCGGTTCCTTAAAGCAGATAACGCTCTCCATCCTCAACTTATCAGAACTCTGGTTGAATTTTTTTTTTATCGAAGATAATATTGCAAAACTCCTCTCGCTTTAATGCGCTATTAATCAGCACCGACACACTGTTGATCCTGTCAAACGAGTTTATTACGGATCATTAGACACGAGGCAGTAGCCAGAAACTGCATCAGCAGCGTTACATTTTCGCTCGCCAAGCTGTCCCTTAACGACCCGTTGACAAATGACCGGTTTTTGATAAATGAAGTATCTCTCGTTCTCTCCCTCTCGTCCAGTATCTTCCCGATCGGCGATTAAAGTAAAACAAGTTCCGGCCACCTTCATGATGACCTAAAACCTGCCTCGCAAATGCGTATTACTTGGCGCAATGCAATATCCTCATCGTTATATGCATCCCCACCTTCGGTGATAGATATCGCAGGGTGAGGCGTAAAACAAAGCCAAAAGAAGCTCAAGAATGCCTGATTGGGAAAACGAGCAGCATTTACGTAAGCATCATTGGTAGCTCGGCCAGTATCGGAACATTGGAAGCATCAGGAAAAAAAAAAAAACAAGAGCTCCTTATCGCGCTTGTGGCGCACTTCAACATCACTCCTAGCGTCGGCGTACACCGGACGGGGAGTTTTTCTTCGCCAAAGTTGAGCAGATGCCCATGCCCAACACAGATTGTTCAGCGTGTTGTTACTTCGGTTCGGAACACCTGTACCAATACCACCCATAACACCGTGGCATCGGTAAACTAGCGCTCGTCTCCAAGTAATGGATGTGCAACAGAGTAACAGGCTGCATGATGTATTCGGGAAGAGATTGCACCAAAAGCAACGGTGCTACACACCCTTCCATCCTTCAGCAATCTTTATCATTAATCTTTATTACCGTTGTCTCCCGTACGTCCTCACGGGTTTAACCCATGCAGCATGACGCGCTGATGACATTTGATCGTGGACGACCTCTTGCGTCATGCTGGAGGATGCAGACGAGAACATCTCGGGGCCAGTGAAAGTGAACGAAAAGAAAAATTACCATCAATAATCACCAGTTGCAGTATCGGGAGGTGCCATGTGAAGGACAGAAGGCATTGGCTGGTGGAAAGTTAAAACAATCTGGTGGACATTAACTCATTCTGGAAAAATCTAGAGTAAATACAAAAGGACCAGATGATATGTGTTCCACCCAAATAAGAGAGTTCTTGAAGTTGGGGAGAATAGTCCGGATTTGTCCTCTCTGAAGTTATGAGTAAGAATCTCTGTAATAAACAATAATATCCCAACAAATTCTAACCACTGCCAAATTTAATCTCAAATACATCTGGAACGATTTTATTTCAGATACGATAAAGGAAGATAAAAAAGGCAATGTTATATTTTACTCCAATTGCAAATCTCTTCCAACTTGGCCAACCAACCGCCATCCAGAGTAAGAATCCCCTTTTCATCCGCTTCCAACGATCGAGTCCATTCTTGGGTCCCATCCCAAGCGCTACTTGAACGCTTCAGATGATGATCTCACATCACATTTATTGATTTTTATCATCGCCATAGCTTATTACTGTTATTACCATTATCGTCGTCATCGTCAACATTAATCGATTCCAATACGGCGACCCGCCTCCGACTGGCCCTGCTACCACATCTCAGCCTGCGACGGGAAGATACGCCTGCGCAAACTGCATGCATGCGCATCGCCTACTTTAACACACCCAGAGGGCCCCGCCGGCGTTTGGTCGGGTTGCGTGCCATTCGTACGCGACAACGATCGAGCGAGCGAGCAACTGTATCGTTAATTTTTATCACACGGCAATTTTTACTTCACTCCTTATTTATGCCCCCTCGACGATTTCGGGAGGCACACCGCTCTCACCGACGACTTTGCATACACTCTTTGGTGTCCATCCGTCCAGAAGCCGTCATCGAAATGGCCCAATCGTACCGGCCACAAAACGACCGGAAAGGAGAGTGCACGGCTCGATTGAAATAAGGAACGATTTGCCGATTGGTAAGCGAGACCACCCTTGAAGTTGTTTTTGAGCCATGGTCCACACGAGCGGGAAATTACTGTTGCTTTGCGTTTTTGGAGCCTTAGGCGGTCCTTGGATTGTATTATTACACATAATTTAAGGATTAGCATTGTGAGGACTTCTTGTTGTTGAAGGCGACTGGACTACACAACGCTTTAGTATGGAAGCTTAGTAACTATAATATACCAAAGGCTGAACAAAGTTCCCCAGAAATCGCCTACCGCATTCAATTTCCTTCGCAAAGAAGGTCCCGAAAGTGCAGACATTTACTCAAGATAAATACAACTCCACCCATCCATTTCTATTTTGATCCGTTTTTTTTTTTTACACGATCAACATCCACACGTAAGTCTCTCGTGCGGGAGAGCCAAAACAGTCAAGAGGCGTTTTTTGGGGGGCATCAGCTTGTCGGCTGACTATGCCGGCGATAGTGATGATGATGGGTAGCTGCCGAACTAGAACTCTGCCCTAACTTAGCATAGGCTGAAGTTGACTGAGAGCTCTATCTTTCTGGAACCCTTTTTCCGGAAAATATAGCAATCAAAAAGGGGAATCACTAAGAGCATGGGACCCTTTTTTGAACCTAGAGTTGAGGATGTAATCAAAATAAAGGCTTAAAGAAATGTCTGCTAGAAGAAGAGAACCTTCACAAGAAAGGGAATGCCACAACTTGAATGTCCAACTTGAAATGAATCATATTCTATGCGATTGACACATCCAACTGATGTCCCACTGCTATCGCTATTACTTTTTCCATTCGCAAAAGGTCACTTCAATACACTCCATGCGAAGTGAGATGGCCCATGTTCGATGACACCCGCATACTTTCGAAGCAGTTGTTGATGACTCTAGCTACAATTTCCTTCAACTTTTGTGCGATTAATAAGCCAACAAATATAAATAATCATTGCCCAAAGCAAGCTTCTTGTTAGAACTCAATAAATGATGTTGAGTGTCAGATATCCCGGTCCCCGAAAAAAAAACCCTCCTTTATCCAAACAAATCCTTTCCCGATCGGTGTTGGTATAGGATCAAGATAAGTAATTTCCCACCGGTCGTCGGTTGGTGTGAAACAAATTTTTCTCCCCTCTTGACCATTCGGAACATTTCCTGCTCACTTCCCTCCGAAATCCCCCCGACGTCGGCAGGAGACCGATTATTGCCGTACACAAGAAAAGACTTTGCCGGTGCGTCAAAGTCAAACTTGAAGTCGATGCTGTTTAGCTTAACAGCGTTCTCCCCGAGAAAGAAAAAAAACCTGCCCTGAAACCTGCCCTGAAATGGAAAGATATTTTTTTCTTCTTTCCTTTAAGTTCTAAGCAAACCAACAAGCAAACCCATTCCCATACTGATGGACGGAATGGAAATGAACTACCCTGGATCGGACTCGGAGGTGCCAGAGACTCGGGCATTTCTTCACCTCACAGCGAGCAAACAAAGACTCGGATGGCAGCAGTTACCAGAACACGAGAATCAAGTCGAAAACACTAAAGTAAACTGTTCTATACACTAAGAACGCACACACACACACACAAAGCGGAAAACATACTTTCTGGGAATAAAGAAAAACCGGACGTACCGGAAAGCTCCCGGCTTAACTCGGGTTAATTGAATCAACGATGGCTCGATTTGATAAGAGATTCTGATCACGCATTTTCATCACTGCCGTGAAGTTTTCCCTGGCTTCCCGGCGCTCGAGAGATGGCCACTCTTGGTTGGGGTTTGGTCCCTCCTTTTCCTTCCTTTTCTTTGGTTTCTTTGGCCGTCTTTTTGTTGCGATCCCATGTTTCAACCATTGACGAAATGGAAACCGCACAAGGTAGACGACTTTGGCGGAGGGCGACTGTGAGGACCAAGCCACCAAAAACAAGGAACTCGCGTCTCTGTGCCACCCGCTGAAAAGAACAAACTTCTAGCTCCCATTCCACTTTGCCTGTGTGTGTGTGTGTGTGTGTGTGGTTTGTACTGCGGCACACCGTTAATACCGCAGAACAACGCACGACTTCACATCGTTCCATCGGGCGATGATGGGAAGGGGCACGGAACGCGAAAACCCCGGTCGTAGCCGTCGCAATGGCTAAACAAGCAGCTAACGAGATACCACTTTAGAATTAGAAGATATTCGGAAAATGCTACACCACCGTCCACAGCTCCAAGTGTTCCACGGTCCACAGGATGATGGGGGAGATTTTGGACGACGAGTGCCGAAAATTGTCTCCGAAAAATTTAAACTCGATCTCGATGAAATTGAATGAGTTTGGAGCGGATTTTTGGAGCTGAAGGGAAGCGTCCACCAACTCTGCGTCATCGTTAGCATTGTGACTTTGCCGGTTGACTTTTAAGGATTCTTGGGCACGCGAATCGGACACGCGAACCAACTCCATTGTGTGGCAGATCGGGTGGGAACCGTTTTACAAAAACCGCAAAATTTACTGTCGCCAGCGTGGTACTTTCCGTTCGCCTGCAAAGACTCTAGAGGGTACAATTTGCAAAACGTTACCGCAGCAAACGAATTCCACCACTGGACGGGACGACCCTCCCTAAACAATGCTCGCAAGCCGCCGGGAAACAAAGAACACTCTGACAGGCACTATTCCAAGGTGGTTCCTTACGAACAACTCAATTGTACGCTATTGTAAGCAATCATTTTTTTTCCCGTGGACAGTTGACAGCAAGGTCAACAACTGGGGAAATGAAATAAATTTTACATAATTCTTCATCAAAATACAGCACCTTCAACACCGACCAGCCCAACTTCATAAATTACGGGAGTTTAATTAAATTTTGAATGAGACAAATCACGTTCCTCAAAGAAGTCCCGGCTGCAAAAGCGAAGAGGATGAGCATAAAATCTTAACAACTTCCTAAGTGCTAACCATTGTTTTGTCTATCCCATGCTATTACCCTTCGAAGACCGGTTTATGACTTGCAGCGGGATCTGCCGTAGTAAACGAATCTCCTAATATCTGCTCCCAGACCGAACCGAAAGCTAAGCTCAAAAGAGCATCCACTAGTTGGGACAAGGAAAAGCTACAACAATCACAGCACACCAGTGCGATTTGATGCATCCGGGCCAAGAGGTTCACATTGTATACCCAAAATAGAATCTTGGCACTCGGCAGGGCACCGGGCAGCTTTGGTTGCCGTTTAAGAGTCTTTCCTTCCAACGTGCCACACGACACCGTACATGTCCGGCTTGACGTGCCACAGTCGTTTAACCCGGGTACCGGTCGAACCACATCTTACTTAAATGCACCTTTCACACACCAAGATGGACCAACAGCATCGACCTTTTACCTTTTTCGAAGCGAGAGAGAGAGAGAGAGTGATATTGTGCATAGAAAAATTGCAACCAAGATGTTGTTCGACGGAGGAAATTTCATTAGCCGTCCATTTCATTTCGGCTACACAATCTTGCGACTGCTGGCCGTCTAGCTTCCTAAAGTCTGTTTCCCTGGAATTGAAGTTGATCTCGGGATGCACGGGAAGTACTAATTCGGTACAGAACCTTCCCAAGAAGCCAGGTAGAAGTAAAGGAGAACCAAAAAAAAAACACACGCAACTACCAGGGATACAGCCAAATATCTCCTCTTACAGACTTATTGCCTTCTTCCGCCTGACGACGGTGGTCTGGCGCACTCCGGGCAGAGACATGCTAATTAAATTTCTTACACTATAGAGCTCCTCGGCCAAGATCTCGGGAGCATTTTGATACGCTTTATTGCGCTTCCTTTAACTTTTATTCCGTGCGACTCGTCGGTGCGCGGCTCATCCACCATTGCTAGCTGACCTTTGCCGATAAGACTTTCAACCGGACCGTGGTGTGGCACGGGATAAGGATCGGACTAAGGTCCGGGCTCCTAAAAATGGTTTACATTTTCTCTCGCTCTCTCTCTCCCTCTGCTAGGTATCGGGCTAGGTACATAAAACACAAAGCAGCAACACCCCCCGAACGGTAATGTGACACCTTTGTGTTGATTTAATTAACTTCGGACCATTACATGACCAAGTGGCGGAAGAATTTGGGGAAACATTGGGTGCACAATGCTGGAACCTTCAACAAGCAGGCCAGCGTTTTTGCCAAGGGATCAATGCCAAAGTAACTGATGTCGGACGGTGAAAAGCATCCAGTCTGCGGGGTGAAGCTTCGGTTCCTGTTTTATGGTCGATTCACTTTCATCTCCCACCCAAACGTAGACATCCGGCTTGGATCTTTTTGTCTAAGGATGAAGCTAAAATCTCACACCCAACATCCAAACTTGTGGGCGAGATTTTGCGAAGTTGATGCCATTTCTTAGACCAATCTCACCGATACGGCAAAGTGGGACCAACAAAGAAAAAAAAAAAAACACACGGGAAGTCATAAAATATCTTTCTGATGGGTCACTCCCATAAAATTGGAACCTCAAGGGAGAATTGCTTGTGGTTCCTTCGGTGCTTGCGGTGAAGGTGTTGATATGGTCCTGCGTTGTTGTCCGGACAGACTTTTTTTTATTATTCATCCATTCCACTAATAACGTACATTATGAGTGGCTTTTCCAGATGGCTAAGCTGTGCTGCGAAACTAAATCCCGCATCTTAATCGTGCCCGGGAGGTTATTTTCGCGCACTTCCCGTTGTTGATGGTGCGGCGTTAACACGATCCAGCCAACGCATCCCCCATTCAGCGGGGTGAGCACCATCCGCTTTCTGGGAATAAAAGGGGTAGATCCTGGTATCCACAGCTTGTACTTTCTCTCGCTATCGGTGACTCTCCCTGCATGCGTCTTAATGTCGGTTTAGCTAAGGATTCCTGCTTCCAGCAGCCCGGTGTTATTCAATATCATCCGCCATCGAGCGGATCACAACACATTAATGGAAGATTTTTTCGGATGATATTTTTGGGAGGGCTGCTCTGGAAACCAAGACTACACACCACCCACTCCTCCCCCCAAATAATGGTTCGTCGCGAGAGTGGTTTTGATGGGTTTTGATGGGTTTCAGTTTTATCTGGTCCTGGTGTCAGTTTTACACTTTGGTAACAATTTATCTTCGCTTGTGGTGCCTGTGCCATTCGGTTAAGGGGTACTTCGCCAACGAACAAGGAAGCGTTACCGGACGGAGCGCCCGACTCGGAGCGTGTTTGTGGACATATTTCAGAAAAATAGCATCACATCACCACGGCTACACACGCGTTCGTCGCCTACGCCGTTTGTCTTTTGTGTGTATGGCAATGGCCAACTTCGAACGGTGGTGGGTTCCAGCTCTTCGACGGCCGTGCAACACATCCTCCAACCGGTGCGAAGGATACAGAGTGTCAGATTACGGTCTGAAAACTTTCTTTGTGTACCGATCGCTTACCACGCGCACACACGCACACACACACAGCCGACGATAAACTGCTGCTCGCTCCTACACACGTATGTGTGTTTGCGTTTTATCATGTGAAAACTCAGGCCGCAATTCTTTTTCTGTTTCTCTTACCTCTACTACATTCTTGCGAATCGGAAAAACTTTCATCGAGCTTTGAAGAAGGTTTTTTCTTTTTGCTTTGGAAGGCACAGATTTCGTTCCAAATTCCAACAAAAGCCGCAAGAACATTCCATTTGAAAAACGATTCAAACAGCAACAACAACAAACCCTATAAATAAATTGCTAATCGCTTCGTGTACTGTCGTAGGACGAGAGCTCACGGTGGCAGCGAACGGGACATTCTCGATTGAAAGTTAGATTAAATAACGATCGGGAGATAAAAATCTTCACCCAAAGTTAATGCTAATTCGGTCCAAAGTTGTTCCATGTTTGGTTGGACAGTTGGAACTTGGATATTGACAGGTCGCATAATTACGATCAATATGGTTAAACTGCTAGCCCAAAATCGATTATCTGGAATCATAAACTTAAAACTCTATCGCGAAGTCATTCACATCCTAGCTAATCCTGATGACGTCGGCTGATTTACTTCCCACTTGACGAGGAATCGCCGAAGAGTATGTAATTTCGCTCAAAATTAACGGACCCATAAACCAGACACCAATTAACCAGACACCAGAAAACCTCGTTTCTAGAGACCGCCATACCGCGAAGTCATACAACTTCGATTACGCGAATACTCGCCAGAAACAAAACTTTACAAGCAAGTACTTCATTTAACGGTGACTCAGGGCGCGAACCTTACGGAGTGAGCAAAAAACCGAATTAAATTAAGCTACTGAAGCAACACCCAGGTCTCCAACAATAGCTGGAGTGTCCTTCTCTGGTTCTCTGGTGGTGGTTGGATTGCAAGAACAAAAATTGACCATTAAAACAAGCTCACGATTTGAAGTTTTATCTCCCGCAAACATGAGCGCTTCTCGCATCCGGAACCTTTACACCCTTGCTTCCTGGGATAGCTTCTTCCAGAGAATGCTACACCATCCCGCAGGTCAGCTCCCTCACACACAGCCGTGTGTTCTGTGGAATGCACGTTTCACAGCTACTTTTACGATTCTGGTTGCAATAAAACCAGCCGGGGGGGGGGACAACGCGCCAGACAGCATCGCCGTCACTAGGGCTACACTGACGGATCCGTAGCGCCAAAACATCATTATCGCCGAAAACCCACATCACATCACAACTCTCTCCGCCACCGCCGTTGTTGGGGCTTTTTTCTAAAAACATCCTTCGACTTCAATGAACAAATTGCACTTTATGTCCACACGTGTTTGGACTAACCTGATGGGGGGAAACACGCACAACCGAACTCATAAACGCGCTGCTCCATCCATCTTGCTCGATGCTTCTGCCCGAGGGTTCGGCCTAAAAATGTTCTACTAATGTTTATATGTATTCTGTCCGAAATTACTACCAAAAACCGTTTATTACCCGGGACGCGCGTTACAGTTTGATGCCTCCGAATGTTTCCGTTCCATTTGCACAATTTTCCAAGCTTTTTGGATCTGGTCTGGGCAGAATACGGCACATCAGGGAGGGCTTCAGGGTTTTTAAATATTAAAATAGCTGTAAAATGTTTACCCAATCTTCTCAGCTCTTTTTTGTCCATTTTAAGGCTATCCCGATGACTTCACCTGATCGTGGCGATGCCCACAGTCACACAGATATGCGCTCTCGATCGTTCTTAATCTTTAAGCATCCTTCCGATGGGAGCGAAAAACAAATTCAACTAGCACGCATTTGGCATTTTCCAAATTGTTGTCTTTCCATTTTCCGCCAAAGAAAGCGAAAAGAAATCACCATTTACCCTATTTCCGGTCAAAGTGCAAAGAGATAGCAGGGACAAGCGGGCGTAAAAAAAAATCTGACGAAAAAAAAGGGCGAACCAAAGTACCTTTTTTCCGTCCCACAAAGTGCTATCAGGGGAATTTTCCCTTTTCCGAATCAAGGATAGGTTGAATGACGCTATGGATGGCAAGATGGTAACCCAACAAACAGACAAGGTGTCTTTGCGAAATCGAAATCGAATGGGTTATATCGCCGAATTGGGCATCGCCGTCGGTTTGCTGCGTGCCCGATCGTGCCTTCAACCCTACCATACGATATGGTGCAAAGCTGACAAAGGCAGACACTTAGGGTGGGGAAAAACTATGCAGCAAGTATTTCTTCCTTATGTCACAGCAACACCCGATGAATTTCACAAAACCGAGGTACTTTTCCCACCATTTTGCTTATCTGCACGTGGCACAAACACACGCTCAACACTTGGAAAACCCATAAAGGAGCGTTTGCTTCTCCTAAACACAAGGCAAGGTATATTTGTGAACCTTCTGCGAATTTTGCATTCTATTTTCAACCTTGCAGTTGACAGAACTTCCCGCGAAGGTAAATGATCGTGGTCGGATTGACAAAAACTCGATCCTCCTGCCCGGGCAGCGATAGCCAATCAAAAAGTGTCCTGCAAAGAAAAACTCAAAAATCAAACAAGACTCTACCCTTCATCTTGAGGCACATCACAGGGATGAAATAGGTTAGCCAGATAGAAATTCTTGGAGAAAAACAACCCTTTTCTGGCACATTCCCGCAACAGAAACGCCACGAAGAGAGAGAGCGTTTCGTATCGGCTTGCCTATCAAATTACCGAACCATCGAACCGATAGCCTTCTTCGTGACCAGAAATACCGAATGCAACGGTTCGGTCCGAGGAAATGGAAAAACAACCAGACACTGGAGCGTTTTTTTCTCTTCGCTGTCCTTCTTCTTCTTCTGCTCAAACGCGCTTCCAATCATCACCGTCTTCTATCGCTCTGTCAACATTCGAACCCACCATTCCGGGACAGGTATTTTAATTCAGTTCCGTACAACGTTCCGTTCGTCTGGTACGCAAGCCTTCGGTCCATCGGCATCGGTCGAAGCGGATTGGGGTGTCGATAACGATAAGCAGCAACGCCAATGGAATGCTCAAGCAGGTGATCTCGAAAACAAAACAAAAAAAAATACGCCGCACACAGTACAAAGCTGGAAAAGAGAAGTGTGAGTGGCTCTGAAGAGAGATAAAACAAAAACAAGATAGTCATCTGAGGAATGAATAAAAAAAATTGTGTGTCCTGGTAGAGCGAGCTCGAAGCGATGGAGACGCCTGGTCGTTTTTAAGAGCGGCTTCGCCACGCACCACAGAGAGATGGACAATGGGCAATTTTAAAATCACACAAACGTGCGGTTATGAAAAGCTTCCAAAGTTGAGGCCTTTGACAACCTATTTAAGTCTCCATTATATACTAGAAATATTCCTATTAAAATAATGTTTAAAATTTATTTTAAAATATTTTGACCACAACTCTTTACACCGTGCCGAAATTAAACGCAGTTCCACCTGTAAAGTTTCCTTCTTGCTCAAGAACTTCTTATCCACCCACACTGTTCCTCCTTGAGGCGAGTGTAAAATTCTTTATTTTAAGAGCATTCCTAATCAATGATAAATATTTAAGAAGTTTAGTTACAGTAATTCGATTAAATTATTCAACACCGCTTGATGGAACGAGCGGTGTAAAACGTTTTTGCCATTGCCTTTCCCGTGCTTTCCATTGCGAATCGAATCATTCCGTCGTAACCACCACGAAAAGGGGGAGAGCCAGCAAGCGCGAGAGAGCAGCGACGAAAGCTTGGGAAGAATCAAATTTCGAATTCATTGCTGACCTCCTTTATCGGTAATGGTACTTTTGGCTTCATTTATCCCACCCCACGCAGCCCTCACTCGCTCTAATCCACAGCAACAACCCCGAGCGGTCAGGGGGAATTGCCAAAATGTTCCCAAACATTTGAGCAAATAACTGGACATCGGGCGAGTTCGGGGTTTTGAAACGGGCTCATCGGATGGGATGGAAGGCCGCAATAGCAAGAACTAGACTTTATCTTTCCATTACGGTTCGACTTCATTTTCCCACAGAGCCGGAAAGTAATAAAAAAAAGGTTCTCATTTTGCCACCGTGTGCCAATTATATTCGCTGCACACACAAACAGGTCACACACAGACAGAGAAAGTTACACATTTGGAAGTCGAACGATTTTTAATAAATCGGTTAAGCGAAGTGATGTTTTTGGATTAGAATTAATTACGAGTTGAGTGCATAGTTTTGTTAAATAATACGCTGTAAATTTTCGGACAAAGATTATTATACAATCAAAAGTGTTTCGTTGAATTATTTAAGCAGTTAAGAGTTAACGACTGTTGAAATTGTGCAGATCTTTGGTGGAAATATTGTAGGTTTTCCCGAATGCTGTTGGGGGACAAATGGGTATGTTCTTCTAGGAAAAGATCCTGAACATTTTTACGTTAAAGTACATTAAAACTATCGCCCATGTAATGACCATATTAGGCAGGGTTTATTGAAGTTATTTATTTATAATGGTATTTCATCTAATATTGAAGATATTGAAGATACCTCATTGGAAAATAACTCACAACTAGTACGAGTTTAAGATGATAAATATAATAAAAATCTTTAACAATTTATTATGCTTCACTTTTAATCTAGTTCGTATTCTACTAAAAAGAAAAAGATACACAAAAAAAAACTAAATAAACGATTCATTCAAGCAGGAAGGCGAAAGAAAAACAAGGCTATTAAGGGAACAAAAATAGAGAAGAGAGCAAGCTATATTGCAAGCGGAAAACAAGAAAACAAACGACTTACGCATTCCAGTGGTAGTAAAAACTATTTACAAAAATGTATCGGAAAAACATCATATGCAGGGTAATTACAGAGTAGAAGGAAAAATTAGCACAAGCAGAGAAACAAGGTGGGTAGAGGAGATAGAAATCTGTTCGCTGCTTAGCAGTCATTTTTAGCTGGTCAGCCAAATCAACGGCAAAATGAAAACATTTAAAATTAGTACACTGTACAACGATAAGAAACCACTTTTAACCAATTAGATACAGAGAAGACACTTAGCAAGAGTAAGCAACCAAACAGAAGATCTCTAAAGCGGTTCGAGCTTTAGATGCGAACTTTAACTAAAACCCCTTAGTTTTGGGAGTCATCTCTCCATCGTGTGCATGGGAATAGGAATTTTTGATCTATATTACAACACGAAACAAAAGAAAAACCTTGCTGTTGAGAGCATGACTCCCGGCTCAATTCTACGACACATCGTTCTACTGCCATATGAACTAAACGAAACTGGGAACAAAAAATTTAAGGTTGGGAATGGATTTTAATTAAAAGAAAAACACACACTGCAGGAATTTCAGATTAAGAATGAACGGATTCGCTCGACAAATGTACCTGGTTCGGGCAGTGTTAGGAGTTTGTTATTATTGCAGAAGTCAGTGGCACAACACTCGATCATGAAGGAGGTACTCTTTTCCTTTGAGGTTAGACAACTCAGGGGCAACCGATCGGCCAGGTCGTACTTTTTCGTCTTACAGCTATGCCGCCCACCCAAGATCGGTTGGTGGTGGCGGGTGGTGGGGGTGGTGGTGATGATGATGGTGATTGATGGGAATCATGATGACACACACACACACGTCGTTGAAGTGATTTGACGAAGCAATGACGTATGTACGGGGCGAATCACAAACCACCCGATCGGATTCGTGTATTTAATTTGACCAGTTACATTGACAACACATGGTAAAGAAAGAGAGAGAGAGAAAAAAAGAGGAAAAGAACAATAGTATAGTGAATGTGAATGGGCACAAGAAACGCTGGAATTTGGGCGATGGACGACACCATGAAAAGTGTGTTCAAATTTTAAAAGTTTGTAATCTTAAAACGATTTTTCGATTTTTTTTAACTTTAAGCTGGGGTGAAAATGGATAAAAAGGATAATCAAAAGGTCGCACGGGGCATAGAAAACTTCACTTCAAACCAATTCATGGGGGAAAACCAATAGAAGACGAACAATTCGAAGGGTCACACAGTAGCAGGGATACTCTCGCAGAAATCTTAGCTATAACATTCAATAATTCGACAAATAGGAACACCTGAAAACGCTTCTGAAATCAACAAAACACTGATAAAAAAAATTCCGGATGTAGAAAAAAGGTGCTAAAAGGGGAACGTTATACAACAGCATGTAAATTAAATAAGCAACAATCAGTAGGAACAAAGAGTAGGGGAATTGGGAAGGTAAGATCTAGGCTTCAGCTTGGCTGTAAACAGGAAGAAACATAACAAAATTAGTGTGTTCCAAACTCCAAACAAAAGAGAGCGCATGAGAAAAAGAGGGTGGAGGTGGGGACTGAGAGAAAAAAATTCGTAAATTATAATAAAACAAAACATCACATAATCAACAAACCAAAGATCAGTTCATTCAAGACCGAGCACAAACAGTAAGCTAACTTTGCTGGATTAGACAACTCAAACAGGAGGGGTTTTGCTTTTTTACTTCTACCAAGTTTGTTGTGATTCGGTGTGAAGGTGTAACGGTGATGGTGGTAGTTTCTAGATTTTGTCCAGTTCCTTCGGTCGGCAGAAAAGGAACTCAAACAAACGTATGTCAAAATTTAGATTCATCGAACAGAAGACTTTCTTTTAAGTAGCAGCTTACATAAACGCGTAATGTTAATATTAAATCGATTAAATAAACGAAGCAAACAAAAAAGGAGAATAGGAATAAAACTTGAAAAAACACATTGGCAAAAAAGAAAACAAAAACAAAACAAAACAAAGAGTCATTTGTAACTGTAACTGCAACAAAAAACAAAAATTCACATAACAAAAAAAGAAATCAAAAACAAAACACAAACAACAGAAGATCAGATCAAAACGAGATAAAAGGAACATAAGAAAAGGAAAGAAATAAAGAAATAAAAACCGAAGCGCACCTTCCACCATCGGCGTCGCGGGTTTGAGCGACAAATTACACAAGTCTGGTCCGTAGCAACAGTAGTGATCGTTTGGCGTACCATCCGTCTGATTAAGGCACCAGTTCCAGGTAAATGGACCCAGATGGTCCTTCAGATCGAAACACCTTCAGGAAAGATTGCGAGTAAATGCTGCATTATTCTACTGTCCCAAAAACAAACAAAAACCGTTCAGTTCGTGTAGAGTTAGTAGAGTGAGTAGTCAGCCAGTCGTAGGTATGCGTCGGTCTGCAAAGTTGTATTTGAAATGTAATTTTCCATTCGAGCATCCGAGCGCACGCAACAGTAGGATGAATTGCACGATGAAATTTGTTGATGGGGATTTTTCTTTTATTTTGGCTTCAGTTTACTGCATCCAAACAATTCGGTCTCCATTCGGTGTAAGCACAGTGGGGGGGAGCAGCAAAACACAAATATAAATTTTCCGTAATTCTGTGGAATGTTGGTTTTCACCATGCCTACACGAGGTGTACCAAACCTACCATCAGCCATCGTCGCGTCCAAAGCGAGCCCACATGCCCCGCTAGATTCTATTTATGTACCCACGTGAACCAACCAGCAGCGGCACATTATGTGTGGTTTCCAGTAAATCTATACAAATGCACACAGCAAAACCGATTTCACAAATAGGGCTTTCGAAATCGCTGAAAATGAATCAAACAAATAGCATTTATTTACTGATTGTGCCACAAAGTTCACGGATCGAAATCTCATTAACGATCATCAAACGGTTGCCTCGTGCGAGCGCATGGTGGCCGGCCCCCGGAGACGAGGACAAATGAAACAGAACAACAACAATTTTCGTGGAAGTTTTTGCATGAAACGCATGGCCATTCATATTTTGTACTGCTTCGCCAATGCGCTAAAGATGGTTCTAATTTGATTTAACCACAGTAATACCCTCGCAGTACATTCAAAAATTCTATGAAAAGCCGATTTTATTTGAAATATATTGTTGAACGTAAGGCGCTTTTTTAATTTTTCTTATGAGACTGAATGGTCGTCCAATTAATTTTGTAAGTC
This sequence comes from Anopheles stephensi, assembly GCF_013141755.1. Classification (NCBI taxonomy): domain Eukaryota; kingdom Metazoa; phylum Arthropoda; class Insecta; order Diptera; family Culicidae; genus Anopheles; species Anopheles stephensi. The sequence goes on along the minus strand of NC_050203.1, from coordinate 81,052,528 downwards.
ATAACTAGTCAGACCATAAGCAGGACACACCATAAACAGTGGTCAACAGTGGAGTGAACATGCAAACACTTTTAACCAGCGCATGTAACGATCATTAACAATGACCAGAAGAAGTTAGACGTTTTGGCGTGTGTTTTTTTGCCCTCCCTAATTTAAATAATGTGCTAACCAACACACTGCACACTGTAGTCGGTCGTAGCCGTTTAGCAACTGCTTTCAGCTTAATTAGCAGACTATTTATCGGAACCGGAGTTGTTAGGTCAGCTAAAAGGCAACGCAACCAGCACCGGGGGAAAGCCTCTGGACAGCTATCAATTTCTCCATTAAATAGACAGTTTTAATTGCTAACCGTAGTTCCGTGGTATGTGTGAGCAGCCTCGTGTGCAGTATTTAAAAGGATGAACGACGGAACCAGGCGGCAATCCACCCCTTACGAAACTCAGCTCCATGGAAGCAAGCTCGGAGTAACGGTGGATGATCCATCCATTTTTCCCAGCCTGACTCTGCCTGGTCCAGTTAGTTGATAGTTGCTGATTATACGTGCGAATGAACTACCTTCCATCGAACAAAAAAGGTGTTGAAAATAGAAAATTAGCACCTTTTTCTTCTTCTGCTATGCAAAAAAACCTTTCTCGAACGTGGCTGAACGTTAAGGCGTGAATTCATAAATCAAATAATAGTCTACACGAAGAAGGGGGCGAGCGAACACAGGAGTCGCATGGAGTTTAATTTTTCACATTTTAAGCTCTTCGTTTCGTATCGGACGAATGGGAAAAGGCAAGATTTGACGACAGCCATGGCTTGGGTTCTAATCTTGTTCCTAATCCAGCACGAAAGCTGATAAAGAATGTATAAGTATAAGTCGTAAAGCACCAAGGAATCTTCTTTTTTTCTGTAGCCAAGGGAAGATGAGAAATCAAAGAAGAAAAAAGTAAAACTATATTTAAAAAATTTAAAAGAAGAAAAAAACTAAATCATTAAAAGTGAACAAGAGAAAAATAATGAATGTTACGGTTTCTAACCATAAAGTGAATTAAACAAGAAATAAAAGAAAATTAAATAGAGAAGTAAACTTGATAGCTTCGATTTTTCATGCCTCATTTCTTCTTTTCAAGAACAAAATTTGATATTTTCACAGCATTATAAAATTCATTCAAATGCTTCACAATATACATTCTATCAACAACATATATGCTTCTCGTAGGGTGGAATTATTGCTAACGAGCGAATGAAACATTTAAAACTACACATCCATAAATGTCAGCTTGAAAATTTTCATCCAAACGCGTTTTTTTTTTCCACCGTGCAATGTACCAACCAACCACCGGTATCGGTTTTCCTATCAATAGCACATTACCCTAAGCTTCCAAACAAAAATCCTGTCCCCGTCTATCCATTTACTTCCCGAGTCCCATAAGTCGGCGACACGCGAATAGAAACAATCTAGCCAAATGTAGCCCGCGCGCACTCATACACACACACACACGCTATATCCCATTACAATTCGAATTCAATTTTGCGACTCTTGCGACGATGCCATAAAATTACCAAACGGCTTGGAACCGTTCAGAAGCAGCAACACGATCGAAAGGATTTTCGCTGACTAAAAACTCGCCTCCACGAGCAGCAACTCACACACGGACACACACGCGCCGAATAACTGGATTGTGATGCTTTCGATTTGTTTTGGACTGCCATCGACAGCGTATCGAATCGCATCGAAACGTCCAACCGATATTACCGGGGAGTATGATTTTAATGTTGCCACATATGCTTACACCGATGATTTGGATAAAAAAAAGACTCGCGCCGTTTGGTGGAACTGCTTTCTGTTTCGAGCAAGAAAATACCGATCATAATACCGTTTGCAAATGACGGGAAATGAACGGTGGAAGAGCTCGCGTAAGAAATTTGAAGAAACAAAAACAGCAACAAATAAAAGAAAAAAACTGCCTGGTGCCATGACCAGGATACGTCGAAACAGAAAAACAAAACGCGTAGCGTATCGAATGGGCTGGAAAATTGTCATTTTTCCCTAGTAATCGTTTGTGTCCTGTGTTCTGTGCTATCGCACCATAAACTGGTATGTTTTTTTTTGTTTTTGTGTTCTGAGGCCGTGTAGTGGTCGTGATTGGTAAGGGTTAATTTGGTGTTTGTTTCCTAAAAACATTTTTTGTTGTTTCCGCTACGTTCCCGCACTGTGGTGATGGTGGTCGAAGTCGAAAGAAGAAGAAAAATAAACTACACAGGCGAAGATGAAACAGTTCGAGCTGAAATCGATGTCATAACTTTGCAATTTCATTGCCTTTTTATGGGCTCGTAAAATAAATATTAGCGAAATGAAGTGGAAAGGTATTTTTTCCCCTTGGCGGGAAATGGGAAAACACTCACACTCTGGGAATGATACCCGGATAGAGAGCAACATAAAAATAGATGTGACAATGGGGGGAGGGTGCAAAAAATTATAATTTTTCTTATTGCTATATCCATAAGTAAAGGAGAAAACGATTTTGAAAATGGCGGAATTATGAAATGTGTTATAAAATGAATATAAACTGTGAAATTGAAAGTGTGAAAAATGACAAAGACAAAATATAAAAAAACAAGCTAAAAATTTAAATTAAAGCTCCACCCGGTGAAAAAAATACACAATATTTTCGATAGGGAGAGCCCTCTATATGTCACATTTGAAACTAAGACTAGAAAAATTAACAAACCGAAACAGTTTACAATACGACAAGGATGTATAAAAACTATAACAATAGAGCTAAAAATTACTCAACAAATTTTGATATTGTACATCAGCGACAAAAAAATAGAAAATAATATTTCAACAGCAACACAATAACGCACGAAACCAAAAGTTGCAAGAAACAATCATATCCAGAAGCCTCCCCTTGTCACGATCACCATATGAGGCAAAAAGGTAATGAAACACAATGCGCGTATACACTCCAAAAAAAAACCCCCCGAAGAACTCAAGAGAAGAATACAAGCCCGAACAAAAATAAAATTCACCGTCCTGTGCGAATTTGTTGACCAATCGGTTGCTGGTTGGCCGAAACGGCGCATCATTATTCCGGTCAGCGCTTCCAGTTAAAGCTTACCGCACGAAACGACGCCAAGGGACGCGAAGGGAGCGGAGTCTGGTAGGTTGGTGAAGGGGCGAGGGGTGGCCGAAAGAAGCGTTCACGCTGTATGAAATAATCATACAGACCAGATGTAGGATTCGAGTTTGATGCTTTTCATGTGTGTCTTGGGCATGCCGACAGTGCGCGCAGACACACGCGCGCCCGCCAAGAGGGTGGAAGAAAGGACACGATCCTCGTCGATTCTTCTCTAATGCTAGCAATGGTCCTAAGGTAGGTGGAACTATGCTCAGGAACATACCAACCCAAGAGAGAGAAAAAAAGACTTCCCTCCAAAGCTCACGATAACGCCTCTTCAAGTGTGGGAGACACGAATAATGATTCAAATCGTGGTGTATGCCGTTGGTATAGACCTCTTGGCGAGCGGGAGCTGGGATTGGGTGAGTTTGGGGAGAGGGGAAAGGACATGACGACATGAATTTTCTTGAAATTATTATTGGATTTAATTAAAACGCCTCGCGTTCTAAGGAAATTTAGGATGCGGATTATCATCTTAAGAGAAGGAGGAGGAGGAGGGTTGGTGGTGGGTTGGGGTGGATTTGGAGGAGTACGAGACAGGATTCTTAGACACCCACGTACACATACACACACACACACCTGGACCTGGAGGGGTGACGATGGCAGCTGAATACTAATAAAGGAAACACCAAAACCATCAGTAATAGGATCATACCATGACCGTGAAACGACAATACAAAGAGACCTGCTGCTGGCCACACACACACACACCACCGGATGGTAACAAACAATTTTTCTACTTTTTCTTTCGGTCGCTTTTTTTTTTGGGGTGTGTCCAAACATTCTCCCAAGTAAGGACGTTATGCTTATTTCCCTTACCGAAACTTTGGTTTGGACGTTTTTCTTTTTTCTTCTTCTGATTCTTTTTAGAACAATTTTCCAACTTGGAAAAAGAATATTTTTTTCCCCGATGCCGTTTTTTCTTCGTTCTATCTCTCTCTCTTTCATTCAAATCGAGAAACAACAAATAAAAATTAAAAAAACAAGGGCCTAATAATAAGACTTTTCAAATGATTTTTCCGTTTATCGTCACGCACAAATAAAGGGAAAACTTCAGCACTCCCCACCGATTCAATGGGAACCGGGTAGCCCAACAAGAAAAGCTCGTGTCCGTGTTCCGGTCCGATGGTATTATGATATTTCGCCGCACGCAAAAAAAAATCACAAACTCCGATTCGTCGTCTGCAGATGCTTGCAGACAAACATAGCCCGGGACACCATATCACGTCGACGCCGGGAAAAAAGGATTGGGGAGTCCGATCTACGGGTTTTCCATCTGCTTTGCCCGGAAAAAGCGTACGCAAAAAGCATCTTCTTCGGTGGCGCGTCGCGCGTGTACCACGGTGTGTTGTTACCACGTTTCCAACCCCAATATCACCCCTTCCAGGTCCAAAAGTCCAGCGGGATGTATTCTTCCAGATCGGAGAAAGGTTTTCAGTTCTTCTTTTCTTCGCTTTGGTTTCGCCGACCCCTGTTTTCTTGGGTATATTGCAAATAAAACGAGTATTTACAAGCATTACACCGGATTCCGGCGGGAAGTCGCGACTGTTTGGTTGCGGATGTTCCGTTTCCAGCCAGAAAAGGGTTGGCACACACAGCTCGGCAAAACAGAAAACGGGATAACACATGGAAGCCGTTCGTCGTTCCACACAGCAGGACATCCGGTTGAATCCTCATTTTTTGTTGGTTCAATCAAGAAACGAATGCGTGACGACGCGCATCACGGGTGGAAAGCGTTGAAAATCAAAGCGAGAAAATGTCCATTTCCCTTTTCCGAGATGTACGCAGTTTGAAGTGATTGGGGGCAAGAAAAAATGGGCGAATGATGGCGATGATCTTTTCTGTTTTAGACTGGTTACTTTCGAACGGTGACACCTTAGCCATCCACGTATCTGCTAGCGAGGAAAAGGGGTTAACCATTTTTCCGGATCCCGGTTCAGTGGGCCGAAACAAACGGCGTGTGAGAATCAGCTATCCGAAGGGAAAGTTATTCGACTGAATGGATGATCCTGAACCGCTCGCTAAAGGCGAATCTCGAACATGAGGTTGAGTGATGATCGCGATGAAAACGTGTTGTTGAGACGGAAAACAGATGATCAAAGGACGAGACTGAAGGTGGACGAGGGATGAAAATACAATTAACGACTATGGCTGAAGTTATTAAGAGCGCGAGAGAAACATTAAACAGACCATATTGTTTGTTACCTTTCGCGCGATACGCGAGAAATCAATGATGATACTAGAGTGTTGTTGTGAGGTTAAAGTGTAACAGTACGAACGATTTTGACGAACACACACACGATTAAACGATCGAAATTTGCAATGTGAAATGAGTATGAGATTAAACGGTCGGTGAAACCCAGTTGGAGGCTGATAAAACCCTACCTGTAGGAGTACTTGAGTGTACCGTCCGATTCGCGCGTGAGCGAGGTGAAGCAAAGGCCGTCCGTTTCGCACACGAAGTTTTCGTCCTTGCAAATGTCGCAGTGACATTTAAGTAGTTCTGGAAGAGGAATCGAGAGAGAGAGAGAGAGAGAGAGAGAGAGAGAGAGAGAGGGAAAGAATTAGAAAAGGGTACACTATACAAGGCTATTTTGTTTGTGATCTTCTTCGACGGATCCGGGAACATCCAGAGCAACACACACACACATGAGAATACAATTTATGGTTTTTAATTTACCGAGAATTTGTCCCAACGACTTCAGGCGGCTTCCCATTTTGCCCATTTGAACTAACTCTCCTCCATCGTCACCACCCTTTTTCTGGGACCAAAATCCATTTGCTTGGGCTTATAGGAAAATGGCCATCCCGCCAAACAGATGTCGATACGATACTGAAGCCAAACAGGGGTTAATCGTATTTGACCGTGATCCTCCCGCCTGATCTGTTTTGGTCTTGAGTGTTATTTCTTAACTAGAGTTTCAAGAACCCCGAGAAGATACCGCTTCCTTCGCCAAAAAGAGAACCGAAAAAGGGGGGTAGCGCGGGTAAAATATTCCACCCAGGATTGCACACGCTTCAAATTAACGTTTTAATCGAGTGAAATTGTCAGAGCAATGAGCTGCTTAAGATGGACGCAATGACGCGCGAAAAGGATGGGATGACAAGCGCCGGACCGGACCCCGCCGGATCGTACAGTGGATGACACAAGATTGCAAACAGTGGTGCATTGGACAGATTTTGATTATGTTTTCCAAAAAATAATTGGAAAGCCTCAAGAAGATTCCTCTGGAGACGATTCAAGTAGAGAACTCCCAGATCTCATGGTCTTAGACAAATAGAGTTGGAGTTACTAGTGTGTAATCCTCTGTCATTCTGTCAGTATATCTTCGAATTATGCTATTTTTGGCTTCCTTGACTTGATTATACTCTATCTAGTCTGTCTTCTGACTATCTAGCCAATCATTTCTGTGTACGTAGGAACATGATTTGATTCTTAGACCTGCCTGTCGGCAGACGAGCGTCGCTATCACCTCGGCCTCCGTACTGCATCTTTATGCCCTCAACACTTCAACTCACTATTTGTGTGTCGAACTTGGAAAAAATATATCTTCATAAATCCAGGAATTCTCCAATGACAAGGCTATTGTTGTGGGAGCTTAAGTGGCAGAGCTTTTTTAACAGTTAGACACATTAAGATTCTTGACTTGACTTTTCTTGAGATTCTTGAATATATATCTATGAATTCTCAAACACTGCCAAACTTGTGCAGCATACTGTAAAAACCTTCGTCCGGATAATCTTCAACTTTCACTCGCACATAAAAATAAGCACCAATATTCTACCCCTTCACTCGCTCCCTCGCTCGCTCGTTACACTAATTCTAATCGGGCGCGAGTGCGGTATGCATTAGCCTAGGGCCGAAATTAAACGCTTGGTTCACAGCTGTCCCTTCCATAAACGACCCGGGCAGCACTTAAACGGGGTTTAAGCTTTTCATGATTCACTTACACAAACGGTTAAAATCTTAATGCATTCTTACGATGCCTTAAAATTTCCATCGCGCTCAGTACCAGCGAGCGACACACAGCGCAGCAACGAGCTTGGAAAGTTAAGGCGTCATCAAATGAAGCTACAACAAGAAAAAGCAACAGAATCCACATCCTTAACTGTTGGTTTAAATTAATAAACTTCTAGGATATAGAAACAGCAGACGTAGCGCGTGTATTTATACTTCAAACTTTTGCTTGATTTTTTGCGAGTGTTTTCTCTGCCCAGGTTTGAAGGTAATGTCCTGTGGCAACGTTCGCAAAGTATGCACAGAACAGATGAACCGATCTTCTTCCATCCTGATGATCGTCCGTATGGCACACCAGCACGACCACCAAGTGGGCGACGTTGAGAGGCGAACGGAACGATGTTGTCTACGATGATAATTCCGTACGCTCATCTCCTCCAATTTAAAAGCTCATTAAGAATCGAAAAGCATATTTTAGAAATTAATTAATAACGATTTTTCCGACCGAGAAAATTCCACCTCCATTCGGGCCAGCAAAAGGTTCAGCGCTAGGAGTAGCTGGGTCTGGGTAAGAGGGCCACAGCGTTTTTTTTTATCGCCTCACCCAAACTTTCAAGTCCGTGGAGCGTGGTAGCTTAAATGCTTGAAGGAGCGATCCTGAGAGTCCTGAGGTGTGGATTCCAGACTCCCGCCCAATCAACGATAATACACACACACATACCCCCACCGGTTTTTCCGTTTTTCCTGTCTCGTCAACATTCGAACCTTGCCTCCGGAATCCTCACCGATGGGGATATCTTTTGTGTGCGTTGTGTGTCTTGTCTATGGGTGACGCTTTTTTGACAGCCTCAGTCAACTCTCCCTTCAGTGTCCCTGTAAGGCACCCAAGCCACACCTCGAAGCAGGTGGGGGGGCGAACTCCCTCACCGAACCTGTTGTAGTCACTGTCACATTTTTGTCTCCTGTCTATCAGCTCTGACGACTCGTCGCTTAGGACCTGTTGTTAATCACCCATTCACCCAGCCCAGGTTACACAACTTCGCTGTCATCTCGGTGTTCTCCGAGAGGGCTCTGTGGCTTCCAGAATTTCCTCCATTTGGTGTTCACTGACTTTTCGGCAGTGAATCGACTGCTGCTGTGACACACTACGCTACTGTGTTTGAAATATGCTGTACAGCACTCCATCAACAAGGAAATTATAGCCTCCAGAGCCGTCGCCAAACATGGTAGGTGTATGACCGACAACCTTCTTTTTTTTTGCTGCTTGCGATACGGCAAAAATTCAGCAAAGTATTTTCCAACCCTCAAAAACACCCCGTCGTTCAATGCATTTTAAGTTAAGGCAAAAACTCTACTTACTGGTTTTATTTTTATCCGCCGTCAGTGTCATCGTTTGGGGCGACGCTGCCTGTAGGGAGGCCGGCGCCAGAGCACCGTTCGGTGGTTGGGGAAAGTTCTCGCCCGAGCTGGAATGCTGCTTCCCGTTCGGCGGCTGTTGATCCTTCGCCTGCTGTACCATTGACGACGTATCGTTATCATCGGCCGTGTGTCGCTGAATTGTTGATGCTGATGGATTAACACGCCGAAAAAATTCGCCCGGAAAGGTAAGCGCATGGAACGGAAAGCGGAAAGAGAAGATGGAAGGATGAAAATCAATACCGATTATATGCGATGAACTACAATAAGCTCGAGACGCCAGGCGGGGGAGGGTGTGAAGCAATTCCGGGCCGGGCTAGGATTTATATCAATTTTATTTACCCAATCAAAATCCTAACCGGTAGTGGAGGGTTCTAAAATTTGTAAATTGTTTGAAAAATTCAATCATTGCTGTTTTCAATTTCTTTTCAGCGTTGGAGGGTGCCTTTGGTGGCTTTTGAGGGAAATCAGAAGAGGAAAATTATGCTATTGAGTTTTGAAGTTTGCTCAATTTATTCTTGAGAGATTTTTGGCTGATAAAAATCTATTTCATAATTTTTTGCAGGGTTTTCAAGCTTAAAAATATTTTTCAAGAAATCAATACGGAACTTCAAGTTATCATTTGACAATTAGTAATAAATACTGAGAGCGTTTTTGGTGATTTGAAGAAATTATGTTGGAAAAATATTCAAAAAATTGCAAAAAGGAAAAAACAATTTCAAGTGCAAAAATAGGATATTAATGCAAAGACAAAAAATTTATTAAACTCATTAGAGAAAATTTGAAAAAAAAAATCCAAATATGAAAGCTCGCAAACGTTTCAATCCAATTGGTGTATTACGATCGATTCAAATTGACTTCTAATCACCCACCCTGACTGGGAAGCAAAATGGCGTGCAACGCAACAACGCAACGGCCATCATATACTCATTTTCCAGCATTTGTTTTATTGGATGAATTTTATTCAAATTTTCAACTTTCTAGCATTCACAGTGCACGGTGCGGCGAGCGTGTTAAATCCAGCAGGGATCTACACGCCCCCAGGACACCGAATTTTCTCCTCACAAAACCCCTTCGTGATCGTCCATTTTCACGCTCACATCTCCACTAATGAAAGCTGCGTGTGTTTTAACGATAATTTTGTTCAAAAATAAAACCATCCAATTCCAAAGCGGCATAGTTTGATGGCATTGCGTCAGTTCGTCCTCGTTTTTCCCCATTTCACTACACCACACCACACATTTCCCACTTTCCATCTCGCTTTCAATGTCAGCAGAAGGTTAGTGAACGGTAGTGCGATAAAACCATCAAAGCTCCTGAAGCCACCACACAGGGTGCTTTGTTTTGCTTTTTTTCTCCTTTTGGCATCATTTTCCTTTCGGTCGGGCTCAAAAATCCAAATTTGAAGGAGTGTCGATGGCACAAGCCGAACACAATTTCTTCTTCCTCTTTTTCCTAAGGACAGGCACCATCAGAGGTTTCAATTTTCCAGCACTCGGCGTGAAACGACGACTGGCGCTTTCGTTCATCAGAATTTATGATCGTGTGCCCTGCTCGTGGATGGCAATTAACTTTCAGTTGCGGACAAGCAAAACACTTGCAACACATGCGTGTGAGGGAAATTCGTGACACGCTGGATGAAAAATCTTGCTCTCTGCCTCATTCAAGCTTTGCGCCAATGTCATCAGTCTCAAGTAAGAGGATTTTCCAGAAGGGAAAAGTCGCCCATCTGGTACCCAATCTGGTGGATTTAACTCTGAGCCCTATAGCGTCACTTGTCGCGCCAGGGTCGCCATTCGAGGCGTGTTTGATTCATGCGATAAACTTCCCGCAGGGTGATTAGAGGGAATAAAATACTGCCGCTGCTAGGCGAGAAGAGTGATATAAAGCTATCTGCAAAATTTATCTGTCTTAATGTTTGAAATCTTGGATTGGTCTTACTTAGAATGTTGCCGGAGGGTTTTACAGATAAAAGCAGGATGCAGGGTTCTTTGGATCAGAAAACAAGCGTCTATACGTTCTAAACAATGCCAAAAGTCCAAAATAGCCAGCAAAGATCTACCAAACCCTTCAGATAGCACAGAAAACAGTCTACAATAAAGCCATTGATGACGAATACACCCGGGACAACAAAAAAACGGAAGCGACACAAGTCCTGTGTCTTCTGCCTAATTTGCAACAATTTCACCACAATCAAACACAGGCTTTGGGGCCATCCTCGGGGTTGAGCGGTTCAGATCTCGGCCCGAATCAAATTAATTACACCCCAATCGCGACAAATGCGAAAAACCAACAGCTTTTCCATCGCTGCCAGCTACTGCGTCGTCTGGTTCGGTTCTTTAATGCTCCCCAGCAATAACACACCGTGGATGTTCATCCATCGGAATGAGACGTGAGGACGCGCTTCACTGGTGAGAATCACTCGTTTGAATACCCGCGAGGAAAGAGTGCCGTTGGGCACAAAGATTTGAATAAATTCCCACTTGCCAAACCGCACAATGTACTTACAAAGTAGCAGCCGCGGACCAGATAGTGTCGAGCGGAACAATAATCGATTCCTTGCCGTTGCTGTACTGTTGAGTGTTTGCCCGTTTCCGCTCTTTCTGTTTTGCTTTCTGGGCGATTTAAATAAATTTCACATCAACAAATTAATGGTCGCAGGAAATGGGTGCGCGCGGTTCTGCTGTTTTTTTATTTTCGTGTTGGCTTTCGACCATTCCACCACCCGGACAGCTGTTTCCGTTTCCGAACGACCAAACTCTACCTGACTTAGTTGTCGCCGGGACTGTGTTCTGGAATGCGTCAACCAACAAGAGTGTGTGCGAGTCTCCAAGATACGGAGAGGTAACATTGTCGCATTCATCAACCCCTGGACGAAGGTGCACCAAAAGTGTGCTGGTGAAGAAGCACACGCAAGCACATATCCAAGTACATCCATCAACTACCAAACCGGAATGATAATGAACTTTAAATGCATCGTACGCTCGTTGGAGTCGACGAGCGGCGGGGTGGTCATCAATTATCGTAGTGCATTGCTTGTTTATCTCGTTCTCGGGGTGGTAGTTTATATGCTTTTTTGCGGTAGGAGAAGCATCTGGAAACGGGCTGCATGATAAATATCCTGGGCCCCTGGGTTTTATCGTGCAGGTTGAACGGCTTGACATCCGCGCGATAGTCCAGAAAGGCAAGAGTAGCTCATTTGTTTGTATTAAAATGGAGTTAAAATTCCTAATTGCTTGACCGCATACATTTGTGCGCATTAGGTCTAATACAATTCCACCGCCCCTTGTTCGTTAATTTATACTCCAAGACGCATTGTCTACTGGACCAATAAATCCCTGACCAAAGTTAATGCTTCGAACCTCATTTCGAAACGAGCATTGGAACAAACCGTAACAATCGAATTGCTGATAGCTTCAAAACTACCGAGTCGAAGCGAAAAAAAAAACCTTCAAACACGGCCGGACTGTAGCAGCGTGTAAGTAGTATTGTGGAAGGAAAATGGTTTTATAATCACTGGTCCAACCCGTCCACAGGGAGCGATAAGAGACATGTGATAAGATAATCGTGGGATTCGCCCATAAATTACCAAGCACTTGATGGTTGGAATGCTGTTGGTAGTTGTAATCGTCGAACGGTGGCACTTAGTACTGCACCGAGTACTATAAACACGCACACATCGAAGCCACACGAAGGGCAGCAATCAGGGCAGTGTCTGGTTTACCAATTGAATTAGCTTGTTCGAGAGCGCGTAGAAACATAGGCGCTATTTTATTAAATGTTTTTTTCCCAACTCTAACTCAATTACAAAAAATATTTCTATTTATAATTCGGTGTGCTTGCCAGCCCGAATAGCGAGATCCAAATGCGGAAACAATGTCCCCTGGCAAACCCTTTCCTGGTGGGGAGCATTTTTCGTTGAGGGTCATCTGAACATTTCTAATCGCACGTCGCCCATGAACTTGTGTTTTGATTTTTTTAATAGCGCCCATCGCGCCTTATTTTCTCTTCGCAACATGATAAGGCACAACCTGTTGTTATTGCTCTGGTGCGATAAGAGCACCCTACCCTTAGTAGTGCGCTGTAAGCGAGAAATGTTTACTCGGAGATGAAGTGTGTCACTACAAAGCATCGTACTGCCTGGAAGGCGTTAACGTATTTATAAATAGATTTTAAACTAATACAGAAATGCCAGTGTTATCTGTCTCACGAATACTATTCCCTTTGAAAACAGATTTTTAATTTCAATTTTACATGAAAATACCATTTAATTTCAGACATTTACACCTTCTCCTTCAATGACGCTATCATCCATTGCACAACCTCTAGCTGAATTGCTCATGCGATCGTCACCGTAGTTCCGCCTTCGTGCGACCTCCGCAGGATCGCGTACAAATACGCTCGATCAATATTTGCCAATTTGAGCATCGTTGTCAACGGTGCTTGAACGCACGATCCTCCGATCGAAACGAAACACTCAACCAACCGATCCGGCACCGCAAAGTGGTGGTGGACAAAACGAATTAGAAGCGTTGCCTCTCTCCATCACGCAGTGTTTTGGTTTGCTGTTCGCATCTCGAAATAGATTGTATTAATCCGTGGAGACAACAACAGCAGCATGCATCGCGGGACAAACCTTGAGCGCCATCATACACGATCCCACCGTTGGGCCACGAACCACTTTACGATGAACCCCCGTCATCTTCAGCTTTCATTCACCACAGCTGATTTGCATATCTTGCAAACAACGGGTTTCCAAACAGGTTGGATGTGTACGATTACCTTAACGGTGAGGAGGATTGTTTAGATTTGGATTTTATGTCTATTTTGAAACTGTCACGGCTATAGCTGTACGGAGTAGTTTGATAGGACAGGCAGTAGCCTGACTGTAACGTTAAAGCTGCGTGTGTTGTTTGTCTTGAACTAAAGAGTGTGCTGCTCGATTTAAAACACGCAACGGAAGGGAGATACAAATGAGCTGTTTAAATTAATTACTCGTTAGATGGATTAACAACGGTCCGGTTTGATAGCGGTTACTGACATGGGTGATGCAATTTCAGATTAAAATTAATCGTATTAGAAACCCTTACGAGCTTTAATACACAAGAAGATATATACAGCCATGAAAACATTAGGAAATACACAATAAAAAGGCATGAAATGAAATAGCTGCCTCAAGAGATTTTGAAATGCACAACACTCGTTTTATCGCATGATTGCGGATCCCTTCCTGAGCTGATCAAATAGTTTCATCGGTAACGTATGACTCCTCACTCTGCACTCTAACCACAGCCATAGGTTCGAATCTCAACTGGATCTTAAGAGAAAATTCTTAGGGCTAGATTTTTTCTGCTATGTATAATGAAACTTCTTAATTAAAGGAAGACGGAAAAGGATGGGAAAATAAGAATTCTTAAGTTCCCAATGGTGCCTTCTAGTTGTGCCCTATATCTAGAAAAGCATTAAGTTACTCATCGAAATGATCAACACTATACAATATAAAGCCTGACAATGTACAACTACCAACAAATTAAAGACTTTAACACATCCCTTCAACAAATGCTGTAGCCGTCAGCCATTCAAGCTCCGGCTGATGCAGAGCAATATTATGATTATGATAATGGCCACGGTTATATGATAATCGCACCATGCAAAACCATACCCCAAAACTGCTCGGTTTTTTGACTGCTTTCATGTACAAAACCCGACGACCTGGTGGGTTTGGCTCAAGTAGAAATGAACCACTTTACATTTCCGTTTCTTCTTCTTCTGCTTCTTGCCTCTTGCCCCGGTGGAGTATAATTTCCATTTTCTTTGACCACACTTCTTGCATCAAATACAAACCCGAATGTCGCAAAAGAACTCAAAATGACCTCTCTTGGACGATTGTATTACTTTTTTGTATTTTTATTTTTCCCTTTTTACTTCACCCAAAAGACGACCAAAAAAAGGCTAGCAACGGGAAGAAAATTAAATGAAAAAAAATTATCAAACCGACAACGACCGACCGACACAAACACCGACAGTTAGCATAATTTGTCGCCACGGAGGAACACGACTAGGCAACAACGCGTCGACGCATAATGATAGCAATGAGCGGTAACGCAAAGCAACGGCCAGACCAAGCAAGGAAACAACACGAGCAGTAACAACAACGATCATTATAATAACACCGTTGTCAGCGCGTGTGCATCCTTCTCGTCCTTTAGCCGGGATGAAAATGAAGCCCCCGAAGAAGGTTCTTCTCGGAGGAGCAGCGAGCGGATAAAAACAATCATAAAAATTGCTGCTTAATCTTTATATCGCTGTTTTATCAGACCGATACGGAAAGGTTTTTACTCTTTCGCCGAAGATCTTCTTCCCCGTATTCCTTCCCGCCAGACACGAACCCAAAAAAGGTTAAAGATCTGCGAACGGTGGAGTGCTTCAACGCCGCCCCGCCGGGCCGCATAAAGCACGTTGAATGTGTCCGAGGAAATAAAACTTTCAAAGCGCACATCCCGTTTTCCCAGCGCACCTAACACAGCATCCCGTCGTCCTCCCACCAGCGCACAAACGATCGTCAAACATGATTTACATCATAAACCAACCCTGAGAGTGTGTGTACGTGGCCATCGCTTTAAGCAGCCACTTTGCGCCAGAGTTTCCACCACTTCCGTATATTCCGAATCCGAAGATCCGTGGCCATTTCCCAGCCCGAAAGAAACGGCGCAAAGAAGGATTCGTGAGCGGGCGGGGAAAATCGTTCCACTGGGGCCGAACGTCGCAAACGTCGTACCGTCGTAGTACGGCGAGTTCATCACATCACCTCACACTTGGTTGTCGGTTGCGGGCTTTTTTGTTTTTTCGCTTGTTTCGCTGAACACGATTTGAATTGTGGATTTCCATTTGTTTGAATTTTTATGCTCCTTTGCGATTGCCTTTGACTTCTTCGCGGATGATTTGATCTTGGATCGTATCCGTGGTGTTGTGATTTTATTTAACACGCCGAGTGGCAGTAACCGAGCGGCTGGGAAGGAAAAAACCGGAACGGCATCAGGCATCAAACGGCTTTGGGAATTTGAAGAATTTGCTGTAAATGATTAAATTTTCGTTTAAGCCTGGTTGGACTAAATACAAATATTGAAGGTAGCTTAAAGAGTAAAAATATAAATCGGGAGTATATTTAACATATTATAAAAAAGTGACAAAAAAAGAAAAAAAAATCAATATAAAAATAAAAAGCCTCAACTAACTCAACTAAATGAAAAACAAAGTTGAAATAATTGAAATAAAATTTTAAACCAAATAGGCAAACAAGCAAGGATTTCCAAAAACTTAAGCCGGGCGAAGAGATACCATCAGGAAAATGTTGAATAAAATACAACCTTTCGTCTCCAGTCGTTTCTGTCCACAGCACCATCCAGATCACCCTTCGTGGGTAAGAATTAATAATTTAAAACCCATCCATGAATTCAAACCAATTCAAAGCCTGCCACCGTTTTACCGTCCGCACATGCAGGCACGTTCTGATGCGAAATGATTTTTGCACCGTTCATGGGAATGCCGGTGGCGTGAAAACTCGCCAGAAGTTTCCCCCATCCCATCGATACCGGGGCCAACGACGACGACGACGGCAGAGATATTTCGGGTCCAGAGCAGTTCAGGCACCTTCGCAAAGCGGCACGCGTTAAACAGAAATCATTGCCCGATTTCGGTTCCCATCTCCGGCTAACAAACGACCGCAACGGGAAAGTTGATGTTGGGTTTCCACTTCGAAAAAAGAATCATACCCCGGTACCAAATGAATCAAGGAATAAATAAATGCCGGGTCATTCCTGGGCACAAAATCAAACTTTTGCCCGGCGCGCGCTCGCAAGAATGCCGCAAAATGTGAAAAAAGTTCGGCCGGTTCGAACGAGAGAGCTTAAAGGGAAGGAACGTGTCCGTTTTCCCTTTATCTCTACACCGATGATGCACCATTCGCACACACCTCGATGATGATGATGATGATGGTGTCGTGCGGGTTTTTTTTTTTCGCCAAATTTTTACGAGTTTTTCCCATCACGCTTCCACCTCGAAGGCAACAATTTCGTGCACTTCATGCACCACGTACGGGCAAAATGCAAAACTGCCCGTACGGGGGGGGTTAGCAACCCAACAAAAAAGGTGCTGGAAAAGGTGAGACACATTTCTCTGCTTCCTTAAAGTCGTACGCTCCCAGCTTGCGACATCTTCGATTTTTCGCACGACGACGAATGGCCCGCTGCTGTTTCGATGACCTATGACTTTTATGTTATGTTTTTTGCCCAACTTACACCCCACGGGCGTGCACGGAAGAGCGCATTCGCATGAACTTATAATACCCCGCAACGACCCTTGTGCATCGACACTCGCAAAAAAAAACTGGAGGATGAGGGTAGCACACACACACACACACACAAAGATGAGAGGTCAATGTGGCCAACTTGTTCGCCGGTGAAGCAAAAAGAACCGAATCGAGGAAATATTTCTTCGCCTCGTGTTGCCGTATCGTTTTCCACTTCAATTTCCTTCTTTTTTCCACCCTCCCCTCCTGGCAAAACAACTTGACACGACAGTGTTGACACCCTGCAGCACCAACCCTCTAGAAAACCATCGACCCCTGCTGCTGCTGCTGCTGGGTGCGGGATATTGGGAGTGTCATTTCGTTTAGCAATTTATTTTTTAATAATGGCTTTTATCGTAAATTTCGTTGCGCGCTTTAAGAAGATGCAGCCAGTTACGCCGGTAGCTATTTTTAATTTAACGATCACTCTGTTCCTTCCCAGCGCTGTTGGAGACGATTTACAGGCACACGCATCATTTGGACATGACACAGAGAGAGGAAAATTGAGCATCCGTGCAGAAGAATCCTTGATGAAAGCTATAAATCACATAAATTTTTAGAAAAATGTACAGGAATGATCCGACGAAAAATCGGCATAAGTAAATAAGCATTTTTATTCCATTTGAACATCGCCAAATTTTCATAAATTTATAACAAAATATGTAAAAAGATATGAAAGTAATGTTTATAATTACCCGTCGCGCATAAACCACACGGCCAAAGGTTCAGTGAACCTCTCATTTCATTCATGCATTACAAAAAACTTAACGGTAAATTAGGGAAAACTTTCCAGCCATTTAAGAGTGGCCGCCCCGCCTTGCCGGCTTTCGTCATCCATCTTTCAACTACCGCCCACCGAAAGGAACTACGATTCGGTGAACTGTTGATGGTTGGGCTTCGGTAAATGGTGTAGCCAGGAGCATCATTTTGCCCACAAGCACACACACACACACACATAACGTACAGCATCTCCTACCCCGCATCGAAATGCGGGAGGAGGTGGAGGACACATACAAACACCACACGCGCAAAGTTTGTCCAAATAATTTGCAAATAAAGCACAACAATAAATCCTCCCGGCCTTTTTCTTATTTGTTTTGTACGCTCGCTGCTCACATTATTGTCCTTTTTGGAGAAGCGAACCAAGAGTTGAGGAGGTGGGGAGGCGGAGCCACGAAAACCACCCAGCCTCCAAAGTCTTTGACAAACTAGCTCCTGAAAACACATCCAGACC